>NC_138770.1:132837798-133270298 GCF_965119305.1 Pelophylax lessonae
GTAATAATCAAAATGGCCGCAATATTTGGCCAGTGAAACAATACAAAAATAACAGCATACAGCTTGTAAGTTTAGTTTGAGACTGAAGGAGCTGGGTCTAAAGATGGAAATTAATAAATTGCATTTGATACTTTATTATTGACTCATATGAGAAACAGCATGCACAGGAGTTATGAAAGTGTGATTATTAAGAAAATAGAAAATACCCTGTCACAATTGAAATTTCTTAATCCAAGTAATACCTGTGCACCATTATGGAGAACTGGATCCCCCAAAACTGCTGGGAAACCAACCCTTCTGAATGTTTTGATCACCATGGTCCTTGCAGCTCTCACTAGTTCCTCGATCTGACCTCCACTCATTGGACTGATGACTTTGAGGTCAGCAGGAGGAATCAGTGAAGCTGTGGAGACCACAGAGATAGACATTCCTAGAGGTATCAGTTTCCCAGCAGACTTTGGGCAGCTATTTCTCTGCAAGTGAGCAGCATGGGCAACAGGAGAGGCAATTATGTGCTGTACACTCTTTACAGGTATGTGTTGAAAAATATTGTAAAACCAATTTTAACATTGATTCAAACCTAAAAAAAAACCTCCACAATTTCCCTCTTCCTCTCCTATTGTTTGAATGCTTCCTCTCAGGTCCTTTCTTTTTTTTTTTATTTGCTGTTGGAGTTGTTCTCTAAGCCTATATGTCTTACAGTTTTTATAGACTTTTTTACCACTTAATGCTCCACAATTGAGATCCTACTCCTCTAATTTGTATGCAGTTTCATTGTAGTACTGTTTAGTACTTGAAGACATACAGTATGTGATTCCTTATCAATTTGTGAGACTGTGTTCATGCTGTTGATGCGGCCTGTATTCTGCTCTTCTTGTGTGCTGAAATTCGAACCTCAACAAAACTCTAAAAAAACACAACAATAACAGGTTGGATTTTTGTGAGAAAATAGACTCTATTGGTTGAAATTCAGTGAAATAACGAATTCAAAATTTTCGAAATGATTAAAATTCAGATTGGTCAAAAACTCATCAAATTCTGTGTAAAGATTAGCTGATTGTTAAGGAGCAGGATTGGAAGCCAGGTCACCACGTTCCTAACAACTGATGACTTATCAGCTGTCAGTAGGCTTCCCCGCTGAGAGCTGAAACGAAAACAAAAGAATGCCAGCAATAGAAAATTCAGAAAAAAAGCAGCGTGGCTCCACCCACCCCCTCCAATCCCACTCCAAAATAAAAAAAAAACGGGTGAGGTCTCCCCCAAAAGCCATACCAGACGCTTATGCTAGCATGCAGCCTGGCAGGTCAGGAAAGGGGGGGGGAACGAGCGATCGACCCCGCTCCAAAATCATACCAGGCCACATGCCCTCAGCATGGGGGGTGCTTTGGGGCCCCCACCCTAATGCACCTTGTCCCCATGTTGATGGGTATAAGGGCCTCTTCCCCCAAACCCTGCGTGGTGGTTGTGATGGTCTCTGGGTGGGAAAGAGTATGAGGTATTTAGTACCCCTACCCATTCACTAGTAAGGTGTATAAAGTGATTGACAATGGATCTACACTGGGGGGGGGGACATTGTTTCATATTTTTTAATAAAGGAATTATCAAAAACTTGTGCTGTGTCTTTTTTCACTTTTTACACTTTTACCATATACTCATTCACATGGAAGGGGGAGGGGGGAGCGGTATCTGGGGGCCCTTCTGGTCTGGTATGGATTTTAAGGTGAATCCCACACAAAAAAAAACAGCATGGGGTGCCCCCAAAATCCATACTGAACCCTTATTTGAGCATGCAGCCCCCCTCCTGAACCATACCAGGCCACATGCCCTCAACATGGGGGCCCCCACCCCAAAGCACCTTGTCCCCATGTTGATAGGGACAAGGGCCTCTTTCCCACAACCCTGGGCGATGGTTGTGGGGGTCTGCCGGTGGGGGGCTTATCAGAATCTGAAAGCCCCCTTTAACAGGGGGGGGGGCCTGAACCCACCCTCCCTATGTGAATTAGTATGGGGTACATAGTACCCCTACCTGATTACCAAAAAAGTGTAAAAAGTGAATAAAGACACAACACAATTGACAATTCCTTTATTAAAAAATAAAAAACAATG
Source organism: Pelophylax lessonae (assembly GCF_965119305.1). Lineage (NCBI taxonomy): Eukaryota > Metazoa > Chordata > Amphibia > Anura > Ranidae > Pelophylax > Pelophylax lessonae. Next base: position 132,839,905 of record NC_138770.1, read on the forward strand.
TTCCCCAGTGTAGATCTATTGTCAATCATGTCGCCTGCCGCACTGCCGCACACAAAAAAAACCCCCCTCTGGCCTCAGTGAAGGCTCGACTGACTGCCTGCTCCTCCTTCTGACATGTCTCAAATAGCTAAGGGGAGGAGTCACCCGATTACATCATCTGATGACCCCGTCAACTTGTGACGCTATCAACCCAGCATGCCCTGGTCGGTGGCGTCACAAGGGAGGCGGGGGTCACCCACTGATGTCATCTGCGACTTTGCCTCTTAGCTATTTAGGAACTGTAAGATGGAGGAGCAGGCAGAGGGGCGTTTGACGAGGCCAGAGGTTTTTTGTTTTTTTCCTCTTATTTCTGGCCTGGCGGTGCAAGGGGTGACGTGATTGAAGATGGATCAACATCAGGGGATATTGTTTTTTATTTTATAATAAAGGAATTGTCAAAAACGTGTGTATTTACTCACTTTTTATAATTTTTTGATGAATGGGTAAGGGTACGTCTTACCCCATTCTTATTCCCATAGGGAGTGTTGGGATCGGGGGCCCCCTTGTTAAAAGGGGCTTCCAGATTCTGATAAGCCCCCTCCCACAGCCCAGGTTTGTGGGGAAGAGGTAATTATCCCCATCATGTTGAGTGCATGTGGCCTGGTATGGTTCTGGAGGGGGGAGGCTGCTCGCTCACCCCCCCCCCATTCATAATCTCTATGCTCGGATAAGGGTCTGGTATGGATTTTGGGGATGACCCCATGCCGTTTTTTTAAGGCTGGGTTCACACTAGTGTGAATTGGATGGTGCCCGGCTCTCAATGGAGCCAGTTTACACATCTCCGTGGCTGCTTGCTTAGTCGATTGCACAGTGGTCCTGTGCATCTTTGGCTCCATTTCCGGTCCAAATGCAAACAAAAATTCTGGCCATATTCGTCCTTGAAGCAGAGAACAGGGACATACAGTCCCCTGCTGTGAGCCACTGTGTGAATCGAGCTTTAAATTTTGGCATGGGGTTCCCTTTAAAATCCATACCAGCCCCAGATGGCCTGGTATGGATTTGGAAGGGGGGGGGGGTACCCCACTCTGTTTTTTATTTCTGAATTTTCTATATTCAGAATTCTTTTGTTTACATTCCAGCTCTCAGCGGGGAAGTCCGCTGACAGGCTTCCCGACTCGCTCCTCACAACCAGCTATTCTTCACACGAATTTGAATCGGTCGATCGTTTTCTGACTAATCCAGAATCGAATAGTTCCAAAGATTTCAAATTCTTTAGAAAATTATTAAACAAAACAAAATGAAACAAAACTAAACTAATTCTGAATTGAATCAACAAAATGAAATTAGTAACAAAGAATCTTCCTGAAATGAAACAAAACATTTTTCTGTTCTGCGCATGTCTACCTATTGGTCTCTTTTATCATAAATCCTTTTCAGGCTCCCCCTACAACAGGAATTTCAGTTTGTTGAGATACTCCCCAAGAGCTGAATACTTCTAAAGGGATGCAGAACTACAACTTTTCTCATTAGAACATTGTGAGTGCACCAGCTAACTATAAAGAACCAGACCCTCCCAACTAGATTCAGTTTGTACAGGACACACAGGACATGGTGAAACAAACAATTTTTCCTAGGAATCTTCTAAATGTTTGTTAAAATCCCTTCTTAGGGTTTGCCAGGTGTCTGTAAGTAATTTGTATCCCAGGTCTGTTACCTTTTAAGCGTGTATTCATGTTCTGGGAAAGGGTCACTTGGCAGATTCACTAGGATTTTATACATTTTCAATTGAATCCTTTCCTAGTTGGACCATGTTTATATACAATTTCAAAATTTGTAAGCAGTGAAAAGGTGGAGGATGGTGAGGGTGTTTGTGCGAAGTAGCATATTTGTAGATAAAATCAGAAGACCCTTGGGTAAATTAAATATTTTTCCCAAAGTTCAGAGAAAGAAATAAAAAAGGCAATCTCCTATTCACTCCATCTACCACCTGACCTAACTTGAATAGAGATTGTTCACTCCAGGGGTGAACCATATTAGGTTACTGGAAGTTGTGGGTTAGTTAAGTTTAGATCTCTACAAAAAAAGGAAGATCCTCTGGGTAACGTAGGGGGGCAGATTTCCCATCTTTACTAGGATTTAAAATTTTTGAAAAACCCTATTGGTAGGGATTAGGGAATGTCATTATCCTATAGAGCAGTCAAAAGAGGCTATAGAGTGAGCTGGGAAATGTAACTGGCAGAGAGAAATCGTAAATCTGCCAAGTGATTCCATTTCAGACTGATAGGTATCTTTCACTTCTCTAATTAAGAGGTGGACGTCTTTAACAGTAGGTATGCAGCAATCGTATTCCTTACAAAGACAAATAGTCCTCAAGATCAAGGTCTAAATCAGGTGTGTAATGTGACTGAAAGAATGGGTGAGTCCAGATTAGAGAAGGTCTAAAGAAGAGGCAAGCAAGGACGGATTAAGATGAGATCTTCAGGTTTTAGAAGAGGTGTGTTGTCTCCTGGTGGTAGTGATGGCACCACTTTAGATGTAGCCTGCACTTTGTCCCATTCTAAGAAGAAGCTCCTTGGACGTTTGTTATTTGCCCATTTTTATGCTGGAGTAAAAGTAGTTCTCCATAGGTCTAGAGTAGGTTAGAGCTATATCAATACGCATTTTCTCCTGATGCTATCCAAGCCACTTCCCCATTGAACACTATTTTGATCCTTTTCACTTAATATACTGTGAGATTTAGCTTTAAATAGAGAGTTTTTAAAAAATTCAGTTTATTTATCAGAGTATGTTTTAGGGCTTGCTGTCCACTCTTATTCTTCAAATGTTGAAAGGGCTTTTTTTTGTATAACAATGAACCCAAATATCTTTGAGCTTCCTGGCTATTTTTCATACAACTCTTTTTATTTCCTCCTGGCCATACACTATTCTAAAGTCAGTCAGTCCAGTAGGACTGACATGTCTGTGTCAGACATTTGTAAATGCAGCTAAGAACTATGCAGTCACCAGGATTTACATGATTGTGTCTCTCTAAACCAGCATCAGTCCAGGAGGTAGATGGTGGTGGTGAATGATGCCCTAACATAGATGGTTCCAGCCTTCTGGAGAGAAGAGCAGATAAAGCATTGTCATTGGGAGTACTGTGATCTTCAAGAAAGGTAATTAATACTTGTTACTGTAGTTACATGTGCAGTGCCCCTGCCCTAGGCTAGTACATTTATGTAATGGCTCTGCTGTATCCAGCTGAGCTGCAATTCATTTTTAAGGTCTGGTCGGGTCTATCCCTAAACCAGGGTTTTGATTGCTTATGCCTGTCCTTGAAGGAATATTCCAGAAATAGATTAGGAGGATTTATTTAGTTATGAATATTTATCTGACCTCCAGTTGGTGTGGCTGGGAAGAAGATAATTATTTGGAGGGTCTGATCAGAGGCCCTCTTCTGGGGTCTTTCCCATGGGATGAAGCTTGGGTGTTACAGAAGAGTTGCTGTTGTTGGACTTAAGTAAACTTGCTGGAAGACATTACCTGTGGAAACTGAGTTGGAGAGGGAACTCTTTCACTGAAGAGTGTTGTAGGGGAGCTGGTTGGGGAGCTGCCACTGGACATTGTGAGTAGGACCTCCAGCTGTGCCAGCACATTGAGGGTTAGACACCCGAGGTTGCTGCAAGGACTGTGACTGCTCTCAAGCTATTTGGCTGTCCCCTCTACGTCTTGCATTACTTTGAGGCTGCTACTGGAGGGGCTAATACTTCTAAAATAGACTTTACTTAAGAATTGGCCTTCCAATACCTGCCTGTGTTTTTGGAATATCCTGTACCCTCATCCCTTTTCCCATTTGTATTCAAGTACTGCAATAAATCTTCAAAAAGATGCCCCTACATTGAACCTGAGTGTGTTGGTGTGCCCTGAAAATTGTACTTGGACTGGCAGCCCCTGAAAAGTTAAGGGAGACCTGGGTGATTTCCTGCAGCCCCTCTGGCACATACGCACACATGTACATATTACTTAGCATGCATGCCCATGACATGAAAAAATATCCTTAATGCTAGGTCCACTTTAACAATACTTCTTTACCTGTGTACCTATTTATGACTAAAGCTGGAAATATAGTTATGTACTGTATGTCTTTATTCAAACATATGTAGAAAAACAATTAGAACATTCTTTCTTACCATCAAAGTGTCAACTAAATTTCTTTTGAAACCCTTACATTTTCATTCAGACCTGCTATTTCAATAGAAGTTCAGACATTTAAAACAAGTTTCATTACAGTATGTACAATTTGTCGTGCAGCAGTTGGTGATTTCCACTATGTTTAATAATTATCTGGAAAAATTATACAACTGCTAAAATCAGAATTCCCAAGTGGAGTACTTGATTTGGGTTAGCAATTTAGCAAAGAAAAAAGTATAAAAATGACAGTTTGCACATAAAACCCATCAATGGCAGCTTCCATATTTCCATCTTGACAAGCTGCCTTTGCTTGATAAAACCTGCTGAGGTTTTCTGTACAGAAACATTGTAGTGGTAATAAAAAATGTGCCTGCCAGTCATTTAAAATATTTTTTTGGAGTTCTACTAATAAAATCTGTCTTTCAATACTAAATAACGTGCAGAGAAATGTATGTGTGGTTTACAGGCAGGTGCTGCTCTCATTTTGCTCATATCTTCCCCACCGGAAACCAGGCAGCTGCTGGGAATCTCTGCATATTATTGTCAATTCTCTCCTCTGGGATCACCTGTTGCAATAATTACCAGTGCCAAGGGACAGTCAGCAGGAAAGATATAGAGATGGAACATCTGCAGGCCAAGCACCATAGCTATGATACATGGGGAATCTCTCAGCATCTGACTAATTCATACATGCATGGTGTCATAAATAAAATCATTCATTTTATATGTGTTTGCTGTAAATACATCTATGTTATATGCTCATTTTAAATACACTGAAACTCAAATATTTACAATAATGTAATCATTAATATAAATCTGTTCCTATAGAGATCACTTATCCGACCTGTTAAGAAACCCATTATGAAAATAACCCCACCAGGATAAAGCACCTCAAAGACTACTAAGAGTGGTATTAAAATATAATTTTTTGGGCATCAAAATACAAAGACCATTGATCAAGTGAGTCAGCTACCCTAGATAAGGGGAATCCCAACCCTAGCCCATCTCCATCCCCACTCGAGCGCCACCCCCACCAAGAGGACCCATCCCTCACTCCAGTGTCCAAAGTATGCCCTGTCACCTACGCTCCTCTCACAATCCCAATTCTCCCCTTCACTGGCAGATGATATCCTCCAAAAAAGCACTCAGTGGTGGCAAAAATGCCCAGTATATGCCTAGATGAAAGAGAAGTCTAATGCATGAATTATAATCTAGATATTGCCATGCGTGGCATGCCATGAAGGGGAGGAAAGGACACCTGTAACTGTCTGCCACTGAAGCTGAAGGATTGCCGACAGCATTGGCCACACGGTGTAGAGCAGAGCCGATCCATGTGGCTTGGAGCCAGACCATCACAGTGTACACAGAGATGACATTCTGCCATGCCGACAGTGTGGACCACATGCAGAGAGATAAGCTTCCCTGATCACTGGAGGTGGTGAGATTGGATGTATGCAATTGATATAAGTCAAATTTAACATGTCAGTGAACTACAGTACTCCACAGCTAATTTAACCAGGTGAGTGGCCCCCTTTGTCAAAACTGACATGTGGTCAACCTGCCAGAGCCCTTTAAAATGCAGCTTCCCAAGCTCTTGTGGGATGCCCCTCCCCAAATGTTAAAAGAGTACTGCAATTACAGTGGTTTGGCCCTGTGTCCTCAGATCCTGGATCCATTTAGCTGTTCAATTTATTGTGAGAACTACCTTGGACTTCATTTAGAGGGATGCTATCCGTGAGGATAATCACAAGTAAATGTTTGTGTTCTGAATGGTTTTACTGAAGTAGTGATTCTTGGCTAGGCTCTCTGTTGTTATAGTGTCTTACCTATGCTGTGCAGCCATATGTTACCCTGATTAAGCCACAAAGACATTTCTGTGGAGAGTCTATGTTTTTGCAGCTTTCTTATCATGTTCTTTACCATCCTGGACCTGATCTGCATGAATTCTTCAAACTTTGCACCTCTAGTAAATTGCATGTTACAGTTACTGCTTATCTGATGCTATGTGATGTTCTAGGTAGTATAGAGAAGTGATTAATTATTGGCAGTGTACATGGTCTCCAAATCATTGTGATCTGATAGGGGGCAGTATAACGCAGTCTGGTACCTCTGCTTTCATTTGACTGCTCTGGTATGCCCTGTAGGAGCGACAGGGGAATTTAGCAAAAAACAAACAGATCAGAAGCAGAAGTTTTCAGTTTGAAGTAATAGGACTTAGCAATAACTTTGTGTAACACAGACCTCAGACTGGTCCCGCTGATCAACACAGGTTCTTATCCCAAATTTGCACAAAGCATCCAGTCACGCTGTATTTTCAGCCAGGTAGACAGTATTCCTCTAAATCTTCCACACAGTGAGCAGGCATATCATTTTTTTTGTGGTTTTTATTGTTTGTCAAACTAGGATATAGGGTAAGCCTTGGGACATCCAGAACTAATGAAAACATGGTTGAGGACACTATCTTGCGAATAGTTAAATTCAGCAGGAAAGGCTTTCAATTTAGAAAATGTTAACAATTCAGCACAGGGGGATCCCACAGTGGAAAACAGCCCTGGCTAGCAGAATCTGGAACAGTTTCTCCAACAAAAAGAACACAATAGCAACAGTCTCTCCCCAGGATTTCTCTCACTGCTCACTGTGCCACTGCATACATGGACACCTCCTTCGAGTATCAGGCAACACTATACTGAGAGCCTCCTGGTCAAATCCTTCTTAGACTTTGCTCAAACTATTCCTGCAGCTTGTAGATGGTTCTTAAGATCTTCCCCTGAGCCAGAATCACTCAGAACTTCCAGCAGCTTCTTAATTGCCTTGGAAGGTTTAGCAGCACCAGGCCGGGTTACTCTCCAGCAGCCAAAGGACATTGCTGCTCCAGACTCCAGACTGCATATACACCTCTCAGCCCCCTGCTGGTCACTCTTCTGACCAGGGATCGGTTAAATCTGTATACATGACATGCTCAGGCTATACCCTCTCCACCCAGCATCCAGAACATTCTGGAATAACAGGGGAAGACAGGCAAACCTGCAGCTGCAGAACCAAGAACAGAGCAAATCAATCAAGTTCAGCTCCGCTGACTACAGCAGAGCCCAAAATAAACTAAATTTACCCACACCCTATCCAACCTAGTAGCACCTAACCAGGAGGGTGCTACATGTGAAAGTTATTACTGAGTCCTCCGCAAACAATGTGTGTATTGAGCTGAATGGCTCAGTTCACATATCAGTGGTTGGGGCATTGCAGGGTCACTGTGGCAGCCCATTATTTTCTATTGTTTCTCCTAGTTGAGCCGCAGGCAGATAAGCAAACAGATTTGAATGTTCTTCTCTAGCTAGCACTGCGAGCATAAGCTAACTCAGCATTTAACGTCTGTATATTATTTGGTAATTTAAATGTGTAGAGTAAGTATACTCTATATATTAAGAAATGAAGCTTACGCTATATATTTAAAATTATTGTACAGATTGATTTACTGTGTAGGGGTTTAAGCACCCTAAAAATAATATATTGTTGGTTACTAAATGGTGTATAACTGTAGATAATAGTGGTGTGCTGACCTGTATTACTAATTACATCTGTATATTATATATTATTAGATTACATTTGGTACCTTCAAAAATGAGGGTGGATAAAAAATAATGTTATATATTAGCAGGAACACATTAAAAACACATCAGATCTCAATGGTGAGGATATCATGCTGGATATCTATACTGATGTAGACTGGATAATGTGTTAGGAACGAAAGGATGCCGCATCGCTTGATGGAAATGAAAATTATCAGCTGTACAGAGGGCTGAATTCAAAGACATCCGAAAATCAAAGTGAAAAAATAATGCAGCAGGCTAGTCTATTTTGCTGCAACTCAAAATGGTACCCAGTAGCTTGTATGGCCTCATATAAGAAAAAGTGCCTTAGTGCCCCGTGTGCTTTAAACCACTGTTGTACTTTCCACTTTAAGCCTTCATTTACCGTGTGCAAACTCCACCTTTACAAACCACACACAGGACATACAGACCTACTGCTGTTTAGGGTCAAAACAAGCAAAGGATCACAGGAGGGTTCCCCCACTCCTCCACCTCCCTTATGCAACAGCACCCCCTCAATCCTTTTGCTCTCCAGGGTCAGCACTGCTTAACTCTACCAAGGGGTTCCACCACTGTTGTTCTTTATTCATCAGCCAGACCAGTCTGCCAATCATCATAACTCCCCATTCTTTTATTCTTTCATGGATGCCAGCATAGGGATAAAATCCAATAGAACTTTCAAAGTGTAACAACTTTTATTAATTAAAAACATAAATAAACAATAAAACTCACAATGCCTTCCGCTGTCTCCCAGCACTAAGATCAATGGTTCATTCACAGTTGGTTTGGGCTCAACTGAGCAAACTTTTTGTTTCACTTTGCTGTGATTTTTTATAGTTTGGCTGAGCACTGCATTTATATAACTTATATCTTAGATGACATCCTGATCCAGTACAGCAGCTATATAAAAAGTAGGTACATTGCGCGGGTTTATGAGTATATATTTTTTTCAATGGACCCATTCACACAGGTGCGTAAAAATGCACTGCATTCAGATCAATAACACAGAATCCACAAATCTGCATATAAGAACATGTGGTTTATTTGACTAAACATATAAATGCATCTATACACTATTGTAAAAGTTTAAATTAAGTCTAAACAAAGGGGAAATACAAATGATGATGTGTACGCATATATTTTTACGCAGGAACTTATCGCCTAGAAAATATATTATTATTATTATTAATAATAATATACATGATTTATATAGCACCAACAGTTTTCACAGTGCTTAAAAAAATGAAGGCAGACATTACAGTTACAATACAATTTGGTACAAAAGGAATCAGAGGGCCCTGCTCATTAGAGCTTACAATCTAAGAGGGAGGGTCAATTGATACAAAAGTTAATAGCTGTGGGGGATGAGCTGATGGAGGAAGTGAAACAGTGTATTAGTTAGAAGCCAGATAGGCTTCTTTAAAGAGAAGGGTTTTCAGGGATCGTCTAAAGATGGATAGATCAGGAGACAGTCAGACAGATTGTGGTAGGGAGTTCCAGAGGGTGGGAGAAGCTCTGGAGAAATCCTGGAGGCGAGCATGGGAGGAGGAGACAAGGGAGCTAGAGAGCAGGAGGTCTTGGGAGGACCGAGGAGAGCGGCTTGGTTGATATTTTGAAATCAAATTAGTGATGTAGCTGGGGGCAGAGTTGTGGATGGCATTGTAAACTATTGTTGGTACTTTGAATTTTATTTGTTGGGTGAGTGGAAGCCAGTGGAAGGATTGGCAGAGAGGGGTGGAGGACACTGAATGATTGGTAAGGTGGATGAGTATTGCAGTAGCATTCATTATGGACTGAAGGAGGGATAGTCTATGTAAGGGTAATCCAATGAGGAGGGAGTTGCAGTAGTCAAGGCGAGAGATAACCAGGGAGTGAATTAGAAGCTTGGTGGTGTCGTGGGTTAAAAAGGGGCGTATTCTAGAGATGTTGCAGAGGTTAGGGCGGCATGATTTGAACAGGGATTGGATGTGGGCCTGAAAGGACAGTTCAGAGTCCAGGGATACCCCTAGCAACCTGGCATGTGTAGGACTGATAGTTGTGCCATTGATCTTAACAGAGAATTTAGGGGAAGGGGCATGCGGGGGAGGAAATATTATAAGCTCAGTTTTAGATAGGGTGAGCTGAGGGGTAGAGAGATATATTTGGGTGTCATCAGCATAGAAATGGTAGGGGAAGCCATGGGAGGCTGACCCAGGGAGGAGGTGTAGATCCAGAATAGTAGAGGTCCAAGTACAGAACCTTGGGGGACCCCAGCGATAAAAGGAGTTGAAGAGGAGTAAGTGGAGTAGTAAGTGGAGTTGTAAGTGACACTGAAGGTGCAGTGAGATAAGCTACAATTCGAACCAACGGAGAGAGAGAGAGCAGCTAACCAAGCAATTTGAGTTTTTTAAGGAGGAAGGGGTGGCACTAGTCAACTGTATCAAAGGCAGCGGAGAGGTCCAAGAGTAAGAGTATGGAATAGTGACTGTTGGTTTTAGCTGTTAGTAAGTCATTTGTGAGTTTTAGGAGAGAAGTTTCTGTGGAGTGCTGCTGGGGAAATCCAGACTGAAGAGGATCAAAAAGGTTATTCGCAATGAGGTGATTGCTCAGTCGGTTATAGAATAGACGTTCAAGGAGTTTGGAAGCAAAAGGGAGTAAGAAGATGGGTCTTAGGTTGTTAGGATTGGTGGGGTCTAGAGAGGCCTTCTGTGGTATGGGAATGACAAGTGTATGTTTTAGAGGGTTGGGGCAGATGCCAGTGGAGAGGGAGAGGTTGAAGATATGAGTTAAAGAGTGTAGGATAGAGCCAGAGGGTGACCATAGTATTTGGGAAGGAACTGGGTCCAGGGGGCAGGAAGTTATGTGGGCAATAGAAAAAAGTTTAGTGACTTCCCCTATATTAGCTGGGTTAAACAAGGGAAGTATTAATTGTGCAGGAGGAGTGTAAGTTGAGGGAGATATCTATAGAGTAGAGATCTCGTCAAAAATTGTATCAATCTCATTTTTGAAGTGATTGGCAAGAAAAGAGTTGAGGAGGACAGTGTGAGAGGGTGTTAATGAGAGTGATAAAGTAGGTCTGTTTGGCAGTGTCAAAGCAGGAATTATATTTTTGGAGGGCAGATTTATATTGGCTTAACTATTGCTGTGACTTAGTCTTAGACTCCCAATGAGACAACAGGGGGGAGGGTGGCTTACCAGAAAGTATAGATCCAGTTTGGCATATGCCTAATGAGTCAGTAAAGGCAGTAATAGATGTGTAACCATATCAACTGGAATATACAGGCTTATTGTCAGCTGAGTGGAAAGTGGTGTCCAGGATTCAACTACTCCCCTAGATGGTTACACATCTTTTACTGCCTTTACTGATCCATTAGGCATATGCCAAACTGGGTCTACACTTTCTGGTAAGCCCCCCCCCCCCCCCCCGTTGCCAGTGGTGGTTACCCTACACACGTTTTTTTTTTTGGTTATCCATGTGGAATACATATTGTGGATTTACTTCTTTACATGCATTGGACAGTGGTGTTGCATGCACACTGTGAATTTATTTCTTCACAATTCAATGGACTGTTTTCAATCACGTTCATAATATTTTATTTAATTTATATATGTATTTACTCATTATATTGCTCATGTATTAGTGCTGCACATTTTTTCTACTGATTTTACACGTATTGTCTTCTGTTGTGTCGGCTGGTTTTACTATTGTTACACATTAGCGCGGTATTGTTCGAAATGTAAAACAATAAGTAAAAAATCAGTGCAAATACTCTAAAATCGGTGAACCATAAATATATGTGTAAAATTAGATGATAAAAATTGCTCAATGGCAATAAATACTATAGAATCATCAATCTTCAAACAATAAACAACAAGGTGCTTTAGTGCCCAAGTGAAGATCGCAGAAATTGCTGATAGTGTATTATAGTGATCTGATAGTTGATCATGCAATATGCTGAATGAGTAACGACTGAGTGAATTATTGTGCAAAGTGAACACTGTGAAGGAATCAGTTATAAAAGATACTGATCCAAAATTCAGTCAGGGAAAAAAGGAAAAAATATAAATAAAAATGTAAAGTGCCCTATGAAGAGTGAACCAATACAACTCTTCAGTAGTGTAGCAAAGTGAATCAATAGGAAGTGACGAAAGTGATCATCATAACAAGAAATTAAGGAACTAGACAAGTGAAAAGAAATAAAAAAAATTGGGTGCCCTATGAAGGGTAAACCACTAAAACTCTTCAGTAACACAGAAAAAATGAAATAAAAATAAAAAGTGACAAACCTAATAGTGAACAATATATCTAAAAGTTAGATATATACACTGTATTCAGTGTGAAGATGAGAACTGTGTAATAGTCCAAAAAAAATATAGTGCAATCAATATTCGATGTTAATAGATAATAAAGTAAAGTTCATATATAGTGAAGTGATCAGATGCTTCCGGTGACCCCCAGTGCGGACTTTGGTGAGCTAGAAATCCAGAAATAAGTGTAATGGCCGCTCACCTCCATTAACACTCATTAAGAGCATTTCAGGTGTCGCACGTCAACCTGCAGACTTTAGGGGATATCTCCTTTGGTATTATCCTCAGAAAAGTGGGTACCCTGTGTATATCACACTCCGGATCTTCTGTGGTAGCCTCAGATAAATGATGATTGCTGTAAAGCTCTTTAAGGCACTCGTTTACCTGTAAGATTCTGGTACCTCTGGTACCCTTATTTTCCATTTTCTTTCAAATATGCGTCCCACCTTTCTAATTAGGTGGTATGCATACACCTTTAAGACAGATGACGTCATCGCCGAGCGCCGCAGAGCGGCTATTTCAACCGCCGGCGTTCTCTCTCACGTTGTTCGTTCAACCTGCCTGTGTGTCCACATGCTCACAAGCTTGTCTTGCTGCCGGAACCTCCAGCTACTTTCTTTTACTTGGAACAGACCGGAACCTCGCTACTGATCCCTGTATCTCGCTACTGGATCACTCCCTCACTACTGGACCCTTCTACTACTAACCTTACTAAGTGATAAGTACCCCACAGGGGAATCCTCCATAACCTTACTTACACTATCTACCTCTGCACATTAAGGACTATTACTATCTATGCATACTAATTCTATCATCTGCACTGTTACATAGATTGCTAGCTCTTGAGTCTACTACCATCTATCCTTGCACTGGGTTAGTCTATCCTGTATTTGTCATCTGCTGTCCTTACCACCTGTTACCATACTCGATTACTAACCTATCTGCATTCTACCTAATACCATCTAATACTCTCCTGAACATTTCTATCAAGTGCTTACCATCTTTGTCACTGTTCACACCTGTCCCTTCAGCACATCATCTTCTTACTATCATATACATCCTATCACTCCAGGAACATCTTATTGAGTGTGTATATCTGTATGCTGAAGCTGACAGGCCCACAGTGATGAGTCTGGAGAGTTGCATCTGGTTATTCAACACATCTCTACATGACTACTGAGTGGAGATTCTGCAGCTGCAAATCCAGCCTACTACAAAAACGCAGGAGCGTTAAAGATTGAACGAACCTAAAAAATGGATTCAGCAGAATTACCCACTCAAGTGACACAATTAACACAACAAGTAAATGCATTAATACTTGCTCTTACTGAAGTAAAAGAAGAAAATCAGACTCTGACACAGCAGGTAACCCGTCTTTCACGGCTTACTGCTGCTCAACCCCCTGAACCTAAAATAAACCCTCCTCTAGTGTTTACAGGTGATCGGAAAAAATTTTGTGAATTCAAAAACGCATGTCAATTGCTTTTTTTGTTAAAACCTCGTACATACCCTACTGATCAAATTAAAGTCTGTACCGTTATCTCATACTTAACGGGTGATCCACGGGCCTGGGCAGACTCTCTCTTTGAGAAAAATGATCAGCTTCTCAACTCCTATTCTTTATTCCTAGCGGAACTCGCTAGTTTATACGATGACCCCAACAGGCAGAGTACTGCTGATATTCAATTGAGGGCTTTAAAACAAGGAAGGAGACCTGTAGAAGACTTTGTAGCTGAGTTCAAAAGATGGACCCTTGATTCAGGGTGGAATGATACATCTCTGCGAACTCAATTCAGACTCGGGTTGTCAGAAGCTGTTAAAGACGAGCTCGCCCGAGCGGATTTACCTGGCACCTTGGATGCCTTAATACAACTCAGTATCAACATCGACAGGCGACTGCGTTAAAGAAAGGCTGAGAAAATGGGAATGCCATTGTCTAGTCCTTCTCGGATTTCGGCCATTGACCCTACTCCCATGGAGGTAGGAACCATACGCCCACCTTTATCAACTACTGAACGAGCCAGAAGAAGATCCAGAAACCTCTGCATGTACTGCGCATCCCCGGATCATTTGATAAGCGTCTGTCCCCTTGTCCGCAAAAAAGAGGGTGAGTGTTCACATGTCTTGCTAGGAGGATTAACGACTTCCTTTTCTAACCCCTATCTCTTTGTTCATTTGACATTGCAGTGGGACCAGACTAGGATTACCACCAAGGCTATGATCGACACTGGATCTCGTGGAAACTATATTGATACATGTTTTGTTACCTTAAATAAAATACCTATTATTTCAAAACCTAAACCTGTTTCTGTTAGTTTCATTAACGGTATTCCACTATCTTCTGGTCCAATCACCAACCAGACACAAGCACTCCTTGTCACTACTAACGAGTCTCATATGGAGACCACCACTTTTGATATACTATCTTCACCCCATTTTTCTATTATTTTGGGACTCCCCTGGTTACACACACATCAACCAATCATAGATTGGAAAAGACGGACTTTGTCTTTCCCTTCTCACTATTGCGAGATTACGTGTAACCTCCCATCTTATGGAAAGATCCTGTCTGTGGTGTCAGATGAGATTGCACCACTATGCTATCAGGACCTGTCCGAAGTATTCCTTGAAAAAAAATGCTCAAGTGTTGCCTCCACATAGGGATTATGATTGCACTATCGATCTACTCCCTAACAGCAAATTGCCTTTCGGTCATGTTTATCCTCTTTCACAGGATGAACTTTCTCATCTCAAGGAATATTTGGATGAGAAATTTGACAAAAGGGTTCATCAGACCCTCTACTTCTTCCACAGCTGCAGGACTTTTCTTTGTCCGCAATAAGGATTCAAGTCTTAGGCCTATTATCGATTATAGGCAATTAAATATGATTACAATAAAGGATCGCTATCCTTTACCGCTCATCCCTGAACTCATTGAACAAGTGCGTGGGGCTACTTACTTCTCTAAATTAGACCTGAAATGGGCATACAACCTAATCTGAATCCGTGACGGAGATGAGTGGAAAACAGCATTCAGAACCAGATACGGATTATTCGAATATCTTGTGATGCCATTCGGGTTGTGTAATGCTCCCGCAGCTTTCCAAAGGTTCATAAACGACATCTTTAGAGACTTACTTGATGTCTGTGTTGTAGTATATCTGGACGATATACCTATCTATTCTCGATCTCTCTCTGAACATATAAAACATGTAAGACTTGTGTTATCCAGATTACTCGCACACAATCTATACGTGAAATTAAAGAAATGCCTATTTCATAAAGAAGAAATATTATTCCTAGGATACATCATATCCAAAACCGGAATTAAGATGGATATGAGCAAGATATCCTGTATTCTGGACTGGCTTATACCAACAACTCGTAAGGCATTACAGCGATTCCTTCTTGATGAACTTCTATAGGAAGTTCATCAAGAACTTTTCTGCCATTGTGAGACCTCTCACACAACTGACAAGTATAAAGAAACCATTCAAATGGTTAGAAGAAGCAAATCGAGCTTTCTGCTTGTTAAAATCAAGCTTTACTTCTGCTCCCATACTACGCCATCCAGACCCATCCCTCCAATATATTCTGGAGGTAGATGCGTCAAATATGGCAGTAGGAGCAGTTCTCTCCCAACGACCAACAAATACTTCACCACTCCACCCAGTTGCTTTCTTTTCAAAATCATTAAGCAGCCCAGAGGTGAATTACCCAGTGGGTGAAAAGGAGTTGCTTGCAATAAAACTGGCACTGGAGAATTGGCGACATCTACTTGAGGGTACCCGGTTACCAATACTCATATATACAGATCATAAAAACCTTCAATACCTCCAGACTAACAAAACTCTCTCCCACCGGCAGGTACGATGGTCATTATTCTTCCTAAGATTCAACTTCTTAGTGACCTACACGCCTGCAGACAAAAATAAAAAGCGGATGCGCTATCACGATTAACCGAAGATAACTGCGCTGAAATCCCTTCTATTCCTATAATACCCTATGAACGTATTATTGGGGTTGTTCGTTCCCTGAAGGAAGAGATTTTGCACAGTATAGGATTGGATTCACCTCCACCACAACTAAGTACTGATGCAGAAGGCTTCCTCTATTACAACGACAAACTCTACATACCCCCTACTATGCGCACCAAGATCTTGGAGTTATCACATGATGTGCCCATGGCAGGACATATGGGTATGACGAAAACCCTTAATTTGCTTGCTAGGCAGTTTTGGTGGCCTGATATGAAGACGTCTGTACAAAAATTTGTATCTTCATGTGACATCTGTGCAAGGTCCAAAATTGACACTACAAAACCATCTGGTCTACTCTGCAGTCTACCAATACCCCAGGTTCCATGGGAAGTTGTGTCCTTAGACTTTATAGTAGAACTACCACCATCTAAAGGATTTAATACCATTCTAGTGTCAGTGGACCACCTGACAAAGATGGCACATTTCATCGCTATCCGTAGACTACCTTCATCTAAACAAACAGCGGAACTACTGATGAAACATGTGTTCAAGTTACACGGAATTCCAAAGACTCTTTTATCCGACCGTGGTTCACAGTTCATCTCCAAATTTTGGCAAGCTCTTTGTCAAATATCACGGATTGAGCGAAAGCTCACTTCTCCCTACCACCCTCAGACCAAAGGACAGACTGAAAGAGTCAACAAGTGTATAGAACAATATCTGCGTTGCTACACATCATACCTACAGGATGATTGGGTGGACCTTCTCCCTCTGGCGGAATTTGCTTATAACAACGCAACCCACAGTACTACTAAGCAAAGTCCGTTCTACTTGAACTATGGGTTTCATCCCACACTTCTTCCACCACGCATCCTACCATCAAGTAACCCAGTAGCCTCAGACTATCTTACCCAAATAAAGGACTCTCTGGGTTTACTTAATACCACTATCTCACACGCCCATAGCCAACAAAAAAGGTACTACGACCTACGTAGAAAACCTTCTCCTCAGTATGCTATTGGGGACCTCGTTTGGTTATCGACAAGAAATTTAAGATTAAAGATCCCTAGCAAAAAGCTTGGACCTTTATTTCTGGGACCCTTCCCAATTAAGAAACTTATTGGAAAAGCTGCAGTACAGCTCAACTTACCAGCAGATCTCAAGATCCATCCCATCTTCCATGTGTCGCTACTGAAACCCCATGTTCCTAATCAAGGAATAAGGCCTACCATCTTGCCTCCACCTCCAGTACAAGTTGAAGGCGGAGAAGAATATGAGATTAAGGAGATTTTGGATTCTCGTATCCACTGAGGAAGACTCCATTATCTCATAAGATGGAAGAACTATGGACCCCAAGACGACACCTGGTTGGATACCACTGATGTTCACGCACCTAGGCTTATACGAAGGTTTCACTCGAAATACCCGGAGAAACCAGTGCTATAGGCCTTCCGGAGCCGGCCTTAAGGGGGGGGGGGGGGTACTGTAAGATTCTGGTACCTCTGGTACCCTTATTTTCCATTTTCTTTCAAATATGCGTCCCACCTTTCTAATTAGGTGGTACGCATACACCTTTAAGACAGATGACGTCATCGCCGAGTGCCGCAGAGCGGCTATTTCAACCGCCGGCGTTCTCTCTCACGTTGTTCGTTCAACCTGCCTCCACATGCTTACAAGCTTGTCTTGCTGCCGGAACCTCCAGCTACTTTCTTTTACTTGGAACAGACCGGAACCTCGCTACTGATCCCTGTATCTCGCTACTGGATCACTCCCTCACTACTGGACCCTTCTACTACTAACCTTACTAAGTGATAAGTACCCCACAGGGAAATCCTCCATAACCTTACTTACACTATCTACCTCTGCACATTAAGGACTGTTACTATCTATGCATACTAATTCTATCATCTGCACTGTTACATAGAATGCTAGCTCTTGAGTCTACTACCATCTATCCTTGCACTGGGTTAGTCTATCCTGTATTTGTCATCTGCTGTCCTTACCACCTGTTACCATACTCGATTACTAACCTATCTGCATTCTACCTAATACCATCTAATACTTTCCTGAACATTTCTATCAAGTGCTTACCATCTTTGTCACTGTTCACACCTGTCCCTTCAGCACATCATCTTCATACTATCATATACATCCTATCACTCCAGGAACATCTTATTGAGTGTGTATATCTGTATGCTGAAGCTAACAGGCCCACAGTGATGAGTCTGGAGAGTTGCATCTGGTTATTCAACACATCTCTACATGACTACTGAGTGGAGATTCTGCAGCTGCAAATCCAGCCTACTACAAAAACGCAGGAGCGTTACATTACCAGGGAAAAACATGAAGGGTTCTCATGGTGTAGTATATTTAAAAGAAGTTTAATAGATCAAAGTAAAAGTTGCACTTACAATTTAGTAGACAGAAAAGCACATTCAAATGGGAATAGATGCCGCCAATGCGGTTGTAGTATTTGCTCCAACGTTTCCCGTCTCGACCGTAGACCGGAAGTGACGTCACCACGGCTTTCCCAACGCATTGCGTCACAATAACACGTGACTTTATCAAGGGTCAAGGGTTCGAAATGTATTTAATCAATTAATATTGCATAGGCGGAACACATGGCTAAGAGAGCAACTTCTCACACTAAAGGCAGACATATGTGTAAAAACATCAATAAAATGTTTATTGCCATGTGAAGAAACAATAATTAATTGCACATCATGTAACGTGTTTCAGTTCAAGCAAGGTTTAGAGACTATTTCTAAAAAAAAGATTTCGGACAATTCTCTGTGCAAGGACAAAGCTGTAGAAATAAAGAATTGTGCTTCACAATTAGATGGCCTTTGATAGTGCCCTATGGAAGGTGCGAATCACATCAGATGACCGCAGGTGGCAACGTTATTTCTGGCCGGTGAGAGGCATGTTAATATAAACTTCCAGTCCGGCATTTTGCTTGCATTTCTTCATGCACAAGTGAGTGTAACTGCTTTTAGCTTTGCCAATCGTTTTAATAAACTGAATTACGCTATTTGGTTTGTTTTTGCCATCCTTTTTATGTCTGCCTATATGCATGGGTGCAGCATACAGGGGTCGCAATTGCCACCCGCCCTTAGCTCCAGGGGGCCCGTGCAGCCTCTCCGGCATATTACCATACCCACCAGAAAATCCTGGAGTCCGCTGCGGGCGAACATATGCAATGTTCGGTCCGCCCCCCTATAATACATCATTGAGGCAAACTTTGACCCTGAACTTCACAGTCAGCAGGCACATTTCCAGCCAATCAGCATACCTCCCTCCCACACCCTCCCACCTCCTATAAATAAGCAAGGGCAGCATCCATCTTAGATCATTCTGAAGCAGTGTGTGTTAGTGAGAGCAGGGAGAGCAGCTGCTGCTGCTGTTAAGCTAGGGACAGTTGTTAGTCAGTGTTCCTGGTCTTGCTAGTCAGTGTTCTTCGTCCACTACTGCTGTAAGGACAGCATCCTGACAGCACCCCAAAAAGCCCTTCTAAGGGCTGGTATTTGTGTAATTTTTATATATATATATATATATATATATATAGTGTCCCCAAAAGCCCTTTTAACCACTTAAGCCCCGGAGGATTTGGCTGCTAAAGGACCAGGGGTTTTTTTGCGATTTTTTACTGCGTGACTTTAACGGACAATTGCGCGGTCGTGCGACGCTGTACCTAAACGAATTTGACGTCCTTTTTTTCCCACAAACAGAGCTTTCTTTTGGTGGTATTTGATCACCTGTGCGATTTTTTGATCACGCGCTATAAACAAAAAAAGAGCGTAAATTTTGCAAAAATAACAATATTTTTCACATTTTTTTATATGAAATTCCCCCAAAAAAAAAGTAAAAATCAAAATTTTTTAACATTTTTCGGCCAATTTGTTTTATGCTACCTATGTTTGGTAAAAAAAATCGCAAAAAGCATATTTTGATTGGTTTGCGCAAAAGTTATCGCGTTTACTAACAAAGAGAAAGATTTTTGTCATTTTTGGTGTTTTTTTTTTTAACGCGTAATGGCGGCGATCTGCGATTTTTTTTTCGGTACTGCGACATTGCGGCGGACAGATCGGACCCTTGACTGACATTTTTGACACTTTTGGGGTTACCAGTGACATTACTGCAGTAATCAGTGCTATACATATGCACTGTTATTGCAAAAATGACACTGGCAGGGAAGGGGTTAACTTTATTGGACAGGGAGGGGTTAAGTGTGTCCTAGGGGCGTGCTTTCTACTGTGTAGGGACATTCCTATTGGTGTAAAAGCAAAGATCAACCGTTCTACATAGTAGAACGGTCAGATCTTTACTTTTACACAGGGAGAACTGACAGGCAGCTTGTTTACACAAGCTGCTCTGTCTTTCTCCCTTCACAGGAGCGATCGCAGTGTGACTGGCGGACATCGAGTCCGCCGGTCACACGCACTGACTTGCCTGTGAACGAGCCGCGGCGGGCGCGCGCCTCGGCGGGCGCGCGCCCGCCCGCGATAGGCTCGCAAGTCAGTGACAGGCGAGTGACGTACCGATACGTCACTCTGCCTGGCCGGGGCTGACCGCCGCAGTATATAGTCGTGCGGCGGTCGGCAACCGGTTAAGGGCTGGTAATTGAGTTTTTTCTTTATATATATATATATATTTATATATATCTAGTGTCCCCAAAAGCCCTTTTAAGGGCTGGTAATTGATTTTTTTATTTATATATATATATATATATATATATATATATATATATATATATATATATATATATATATATATATATAGTGTCCCCAAAAGCCCTTTTAAGGGCTGGTAATTGAGTTTTTTCTTTATATATATATATATATATATATAGTGTCCCCAAAAGCCCTTTTAAGGGCTGGTAATTGAGGATTTTTTTTATTTATATATATATATATATAAAAGGGCTTTTGGGGACACTATATATATATATATATATATATATGTATATATATATATATATATATATATATGTATATATATATATAAGAAGAAAAAAATCAATTACCAGCCCTTAAAAGGGCTTTTGGGGACACTAGATATATATATATATCTAGTGTCCCCAAAAGCCCTTTTAAGGGCTGGTAATTGATTTTTTTCTTCTTATATATATATATATATATATATATATATATATATCTAGTGTCCACAAAAGCCCTTTTAAGGGCTGGTAATTGAGGATTTTTTTTATTTATATATATATATATATATATCCAGTGTCCCCAAAAGCCCTTTTAAGGGCTGGTAATTGAGTTTTTTCTTTATATATATATATATATATATATATATATATATATATATATATATATATATATATATATCTATTGTACACTGCAGTTGCCTGCCCGCTGTGTGTGAGAGGCCACAGACCCACCACAGACTGTACTGTGTGCACACCACACTCATTTCGGGTGGCACAGGCACAGTACCTTGCATTTTAAAAAATATTTTTTTTTTCCTCTGTCATAATTGCAGTGAGTGCTGTGTCAGGTCCACAGAGTGCACTGTACCCACTGCAGTGCACTGCCCACCACTGATATATATATACGGTGGCACAGCATCTTGTTGCAAATTGAAAAAAAAAATATTTTTATTATTGCAGTTGCCTGGGCTGCCAGTGACTGTCAGGTCCACAGAGTGTACTGTGCCCACTGTAGTGCCACTGCGTGCCCACCCACCACTGATATATATACGGTGGCACAGCAGCTTGCAAAGTAAAAATATATATATTTTTTTTATAATTGCAGTTGCCTGGGTGCCAGTGACTGTCAGGTCCACAGAGTGTACTGTGCCCACTGCAGTGCCACTGCCCACCCACCACTGATATATACGGTGGCAGGCATGACTTTTTTTGGATTCGTGTCTGGGGGGGTCTAAAAAGCGTACCTGTGAAGTTTCAGCTCTGTAGCATGTCCAGAACCAGAAAAAAAAGATCATATAGGTGTAAAAGGGGTTCCCACCATCCCTGCTCTACTGAAAAATGATATTTTTTTCTGGTTCTGGACATGCTACAGAGCTGAAACTTCACAGGTACACTTTTTAGACCCCCTAGACACTAAATCACACAAAAAAGTTTTTAAAAATTGTCATTTTTGATAGAGAGCCAATTATTGGAAAAATTTTAAAAAAAAACTTAAAAAAAAAAAACATTTCTTTGGATTTATTGTCTGGGGGGTCTAAAAAGTGTACCTGTGAAGTTTCAGCTCTGTAGCATGTCCAGAACCAGAAAAAAAATAGAATTAGGGTTAGGACTAGGGTTAGGGTTAGGGTTAGGGCTAGGGTTAGGGTCAGGGCTAAGGTTAGGGTTATTTTTAGTGCTTAGGGTTAGAGGGTTAGAGTTAGAGGGGTAGGGGTAGGGCTACTAACTCTAACCCTAAGTATCTCACCGTAACTAGTGTTGAGCGAACACGGACTGTATTATTCGTGTTCGTACCGAATAATTGGATTTTTTGTACCCGAACACGGACACGGACACTTTACTGTATGTTCGGGTAAAAATCCGTGTTCGGTCGTTTTATTTCCGGGTTTTGCATGCTTTGGCGCTCTTTTCATGGCGGGCTTTCAACAGCCAATCAACAATCGTTTAACTGGTGTGCCTTAAGCCATCCCAGCCATGCCTGCAAATGTCTCAGTAGCTGTGATTGGCCGTCTGAAGCATGTGACCAAGTCTTTATAAGTTCGAGGCAGCCGCAGCGGCGTCATTATGCTGCTTAGATTCAGGGACAGAGCACACATCAACGTGCTGGCTGCTGATTAGGGAAAGATAGGCAGGAAAAAACCATTTGTGTCCGGATAGAATTGAGGGACAGGTCGGAGTGTTTAGGCAGGGCGAGTTGTAGGCATTTTAGGGATAGAGTCTGCTGAATTATATAGGGTCAGTGTCTTCTACAAACTACAATCGATATTGCTGTGTGGGGGGTGGGGTCTGCACTCAATCCTGATCTACGATCTCTTCTCAATTCTGTTAGGGACAGAGTCTGCTGAATTTTAGGGAAACTGTGTTCTACAAACTACAATCGATATTGCTGTGTGGTGTGGGATTGGAGATAGGCAGGTGTCAGTGATCCACATCCATTTTTCTGTGTGTGAGCTGCAGTGAACACAATCTTTTTGGGCTGCAGTGAACACAATCTTTTTGGGCTGCAGTGAACACAATCTTTTTGGGCTGCAGTGAACACAATCTTTTTGGGCTGCAGTGAACACAATCTTTTTGGGCTGCAGTGAACACAATCTTTTTGGGGTGCAGTGAACAAAATCTTTTTGGGGTGCAGTGAACACAATCCTTTTTGGTGTGCAGTGAACACAATCTTTGTGGGGTGCAGTGAACAAAATCCTTTGTGGGGTGCAGTGAACACAATCTTTTTGGGGTGCAGTGAACAAAATCCTTTTTGGGGTGCAGTGAACAACATCCTTTTTGGGGTGCAGTGAACACAATCTTTTTGGGGTGCAGTGAACAAAATCCTTTGTGGGGTGCAGTGAACACAATCTTTTTGGGGTGCAGTGAACACAATCTTTTTGGGGTGGAGTGAACAACATCCTTTTTGGGGTGCAGTGAACAAAATCCTTTTTGGGGTGCAGTGAACAAAATCATTTTTGGGGTGCAGTGAACACAATCTTTTTGGGGTGCAGTGAACACAATCTTTGTGGGGTGCAGTGAACACAATCTTTTTGGGGTGGAGTGAACAACATCCTTTTTGGGGTGCAGTGAACAACATCCTTTTTGGGGTGCAGTGAACACAATCTTTTTGGGGTGCAGTGAACACAATCTTTGTGGGGTACAGTGAACAGAATCTTTGTGGGGTGCAGTGAACACAATCTTTGGGGGGTACAGTGAACACAATCTTTGTGAGGTGCAGTGAACACAATCTTTGTGGGGTGCAGTGAACACAATCATTGTGGGGTGCAGTGAACTCAATCTTTGTGGGGTACAGTGAACACAATCTCATACTGAAGGTTTGAGGGTGCTGCCTGTTCCATACTCCCCCTACTCCTCATCTAGCCTTTTAGGGGTACAAACAATAGTAATTGGGGCCTAGTGTGGTTGTGTACGTGTGATATACATACACTTTTTTGGGATCATATTTTCTATTCCGCTATTTAATCAAAAACCTTTGGGGATCAGTTAAATTGGGGGATAGTCTGTGTTGGTACGTGTGAGAGAGATCCACCTTTCCAAGTTGTTGGGGTTCATCTCATACTTCTGAAGGTTTGAGGGTGCTGCCTGTTCCATACTCCCCCTACTCCTAGCCTTTTAGGGGTACAAACAATAGTAATTGGGGCCTAGTGTGGTTGTGTACGTGTGATATACATACACTTTTTTGGGATCATATTTTCTATTCCGCTATTTAATCAAAAACCTTTGGGGATCAGTTAAATTGGGGGATAGTCTGTGTTGGTACGTGTGAGAGAGATCCACCTTTCCAAGTTGTTGGGGTTCATCTCATACTTCTGAAGGTTTGAGGGTGCTGCCTGTTCCATACTCCCCCTACTCCTAGCCTTTTAGGGGTACAAACAATAGTAATTGGGGCCTAGTGTGGTTGTGTACGTGTGATATACATACACTTTTTTGGGATCATATTTTCTATTCCGCTATTTAATCAAAAACCTTTGGGGATCAGTTAAATTGGGGGATAGTCTGTGTTGGTACGTGTGAGAGAGATCCACCTTTCCAAGTTGTTGGGGTTCATCTCATACTTCTGAAGGTTTGAGGGTGCTGCCTGTTCCATACTCCCCCTACTCCTAGCCTTTTAGGGGTACAAACAATAGTAATTGGGGCCTAGTGTGGTTGTGTACGTGTGATATACATACACTTTTTTGGGATCATATTTTCTATTCCGCTATTTAATCAAAAACCTTTGGGGATCAGTTAAATTGGGGGATAGTCTGTGTTGGTACGTGTGAGAGAGATCCACCTTTCCAAGTTGTTGAGGTTCATCTCATACTTCTGAAGGTTTGAGGGTGCTGCCTGTTCCATACTCCCCCTACTCCTAGCCTTTTAGGGGTACAAACAATAGTAATTGGGGCCTAGTGTGGTTGTGTACGTGTGATATACATACACTTTTTTGGGATCATATTTTCTATTCCGCTATTTAATCAAAAACCTTTGGGGATCAGTTAAATTGGGGGATAGTCTGTGTTGGTACGTGTGAGAGAGATCCACCTTTCCAAGTTGTTGGGGTTCATCTCATACTTCTGAAGGTTTGAGGGTGCTGCCTGTTCCATACTCCCCCTACTCCTAGCCTTTTAGGGGTACAAACAATAGTAATTGGGGCCTAGTGTGGTTGTGTACGTGTGATATACATACACTTTTTTGGGATCATATTTTCTATTCCGCTATTTAATCAAAAACCTTTGGGGATCAGTTAAATTGGGGGATAGTCTGTGTTGGTACGTGTGAGAGAGATCCACCTTTCCAAGTTGTTGGGGTTCATCTCATACTTCTGAAGGTTTGAGGGTGCTGCCTGTTCCATACTCCCCCTACTCCTAGCCTTTTAGGGGTACAAACAATAGTAATTGGGGCCTAGTGTGGTTGTGTACGTGTGATATACATACACTTTTTTGGGATCATATTTTCTATTCCGCTATTTAATCAAAAACCTTTGGGGATCAGTTAAATTGGGGGATAGTCTGTGTTGGTACGTGTGAGAGAGATCCACCTTTCCAAGTTGTTGGGGTTCATCTCATACTTCTGAAGGTTTGAGGGTGCTGCCTGTTCCATACTCCCCCTACTCCTAGCCTTTTAGGGGTACAAACAATAGTAATTGGGGCCTAGTGTGGTTGTGTACGTGTGATATACATACACTTTTTTGGGATCATATTTTCTATTCCGCTATTTAATCAAAAACCTTTGGGGATCAGTTAAATTGGGGGATAGTCTGTGTTGGTACGTGTGAGAGAGATCCACCTTTCCAAGTTGTTGGGGTTCATCTCATACTTCTGAAGGTTTGAGGGTGCTGCCTGTTCCATACTCCCCCTACTCCTAGCCTTTTAGGGGTACAAACAATAGTAATTGGGGCCTAGTGTGGTTGTGTACGTGTGATATACATACACTTTTTTGGGATCATATTTTCTATTCCGCTATTTAATCAAAAACCTTTGGGGATCAGTTAAATTGGGGGATAGTCTGTGTTGGTACGTGTGAGTGAGATCCACCTTTCCAAGTTGTTGGGGTTCATCTCATACTTCTGAAGGTTTGAGGGTGCTGCCTGTTCCATACTCCCCCTACTCCTAGCCTTTTAGGGGTACAAACAATAGTAATTGGGGCCTAGTGTGGTTGTGTACGTGTGATATACATACACTTTTTTGGGATCATATTTTCTATTCCGCTATTTAATCAAAAACCTTTGGGGATCAGTTAAATTGGGGGATAGTCTGTGTTGGTACGTGTGAGAGAGATCCACCTTTCCAAGTTGTTGGGGTTCATCTCATACTTCTGAAGGTTTGAGGGTGCTGCCTGTTACATACTCCCCCTACTCCTAGCCTTTTAGGGGTACAAACAATAGTAATTGGGGCCTAGTGTGGTTGTGTACGTGTGATATACATACACTTTTTTGGGATCATATTTTCTATTCCGCTATTTAATCAAAAACCTTTGGGGATCAGTTAAATTGGGGGATAGTCTGTGTTGGTACGTGTGAGAGAGATCCACCTTTCCAAGTTGTTGGGGTTCATCTCATACTTCTGAAGGTTTGAGGGTGCTGCCTGTTCCATACTCCCCCTACTCCTAGCCTTTTAGGGGTACAAACAATAGTAATTGGGGCCTAGTGTGGTTGTGTACGTGTGATATCCATACACTTTTTTGGGATCATATTTTCTATTCCGCTATTTAATCAAAAACCTCTGGGGATCAGTTAAATTGGGGGATAGTCTGTGTTGGTACGTGTGAGAGAGATCCACCTTTCCAAGTTGTTGGGGTTCATCTCATACTTCTGAAGGTTTGAGGGTGCTGCCTGTTCCATACTCCCCCTACTCCTAGCCTTTT
Organism: Pelophylax lessonae; assembly: GCF_965119305.1. Classification (NCBI taxonomy): domain Eukaryota; kingdom Metazoa; phylum Chordata; class Amphibia; order Anura; family Ranidae; genus Pelophylax; species Pelophylax lessonae. The sequence continues at coordinate 132,866,904 of NC_138770.1, forward strand.
AGGGGTACAAACAATAGTAATTGGGGCCTAGTGTGGTTGTGTACGTGTGATATACATACACTTTTTTGGGATCATATTTTCTATTCCGCTATTTAATCTATTTAATCAAAAACCTTTGGGGATCAGTTAAATTGGGGGATAGTCTGTGTTGGTACGTGTGAGAGAGATCCACCTTTCCAAGTTGTTGGGGTTCATCTCATACTTCTGAAGGTTTGAGGGTGCTGCCTGTTCCATACTCCCCCTACTCCTCATCTAGCCTTTTAGGGGTACAAACAATAGTAATTGGGGCCTAGTGTGGTTGTGTACGTGCGAGATACATACACTTTTTTTGATCATATTTCCTATTCCGCTATTCAATAAAAACCTTTGAGGATCAATTGAATTGCGGGATAGTCTGTGTCGGTACGTGTGAGAGAGATCCACCTTTCCAAGTTGTTGGGGTTCATCTCATACTTCTGAAGGTTTGAGGGTGCTGCCTGTTCCATACTCCCCCTACTCCTCATCTAGCCTTTTAGGGGTACAAACAATAGTAATTGGGGCCTAGTGTGGTTGTGTACGTGTGATATACATACACTTTTTTTGGATCATATTTTCTATTCCGCTATTTAATTTAACTGGGCCTCCATGCGAGACCTGTGTGCCTTGTTGCGCTGTTTTGAGTACTCCACCAACATGGCCAGTGGCAATGACGCCGTTCTCAGCTTAACTATCCCACTTCTATGCCTCCTTGAAAAAACAATTCGGGCGATGATGGAAGAGGATGTGGCACAGGATGAGGAGGAGGAGGAGGATGAAGAGGTAACATTTCCAAGGCTTTCAGGGCAGTCATTCGCAAGGGGCTCCGAGGGTGGGTTCCTGCACACGCAAACGCCAGGGACGCAATTGTCCAGCAGGGGCACAGTTCTGGAGGATGAGGAGGATGAGGAGGAGGAGGAGCTGGAGGAGGAGATGGAACCATGTTCACAGCAGGGTGGCACCCAGGCCAGCTCATGGCCATCACTGGTGCGTGGCTGGGGGGATACAGAGGACACGGACCATACACCTCCCACAGAGGACAGCCTTTCGTTGCCTCTGGGCAGCCTGGCACACATGAGCGATTACATGCTGCAGTGTCTCCACAACGACCGCCGAGTTGCCCACATTCTAACTTGTGCTGATTACTGGGTGGCCACGCTGCTGGATCCCCGTTACAAGGACAACGTACCGTCCTTAATTCACTCACTGGAGCGCGATCGCAAGATGCGCGAGTACAAGCGCACGCTGGTAGACGCCATGCTGCTGGCATTCCCATCTGACAGCGGGGCCACAGTGGAAGCACAAGGCAGAGGAGGAGGAGGAGGAGGTCGCCAACGCAACCAGGGCACCGCCAGCACCTCAGAAGGCAGGGTTAGCATGGCCGAAATGTGGAAAAGCTTTGTCAGCACGCCACAACAAACAGCAGCACCAGCAGCTCAGATGGAACGTCTTAGCAGGAGGCAGCATTTTACCAACATGGTGGAGCAGTATGTGTGCACACGCCTACATGTAGTGAATGACGGGTCTGCCCCCTTCAACTTCTGGGTCTCCAAATTGGGCACATGGCCTGAGCTTGCCCTTTACGCCTTGGAGGTGCTGGCGTGCCCTGCAGCCAGTGTATTATCTGAACGGGTATTTAGCACGGCTGGGGGCGTTATAACAGACAAGCGCAGCCGCCTGTCCAGAGACAATGTGGACAAGCTCACGTTCATTAAAATGAACCAGGCATGGATCCCACGGGACTTTTCCGTACCTTATGCAGAATAGCAATGGATACCGACCTTACCCACCCATTGTTCCATTTTTGCTCTTTCTCACTCTTTTGGGGTGTACCCTCATTTAAAATTTGTGAAAAGAAGCAGTGTTGGCTACCTCGTCCTCCTCCTCAGGGCCAGATTAATGTAGGGGCTATTGGAGCTGCAGCTCCAGGCCCCTACCTTTTATATAGGCCCCGGGTTGGCCATATTCACTGTTACCGCTCTTCTGTCACTTGTAAACACAGAAGTCTGGCTTCTATGCTCGCTTCCCCAGGCAGCACCCTCAGAACCTCCCCACACAGCGTGAAGGCCGGACAAGGAGGGACAGTTGGCGATGCATGGATGTGTTTATGGGCTTCAGAGACAGCATCCCATGTTGAATTAGGCATGCATGGCTGCACCCTTCCTCCTCTGGGTGCATGGCAAGGCACGGCCCTAAGGCCCTTCAAAATCCTCAGCACCAAGCCCATGATGCTGTTAATCCGGCCCTGGTCCTCCTCCACCGCCGCTTCCACCTACACCGCCCATAGGTGTGCGCAGCCTATTGCATTAAGGTGTGCACCCCAAAGTTGAAATACACATGCATGTGTTTGCCAGCAGGGAGAGTAATGTATCGGGGCCATGTACCTGTAGGCAAGGAGAAATAGAGCAGAGCAGGTCCCAGGGAGATCTTTCCCATCTCCTCACTGGCAATGCTATGTGCCCTAGGTGATTAGGGTGTGCCCAGGCACACCCAGCACACCCTGTGCGCACGCCTATGTCACCGCCACATCCACCACCACCTTAACCTCCCTCCTACTCCATATGGGCCTCGTCCTTCAGAGATGAAGAAGAACATTGTTTTATTTTTCTGTTTTTTTTTGTTGTTTTAAGTTATTTCCCTATCCACATTTGTTTGCAGAGCACTTGCCATGCTCTTAATTACGTTTTGCTGCCATTTGCAGCACTCTAGCCCTTTCCTTTGGTGTTTTAGAGCCATTTTAGTGCCTTAAAGTTCGGGTCCCCATTGACTTCAATGGGGTTCGGTGTCCGGGAAAAGTTCGGTAAAAGTCCGGGACACGGACCCGGACTTTTTTTTAAAGTTCGGCCGAACCCGTCGAACACGGACATCTAGGTGTTCGCTCAACCCTAACCGTAACCCTAACCCTAGCCCCTAACACTAAACCTAACCCTAACCCTCTAACCATAATCCTAACCCTCTAACCTTAACCCTAACCCTCTAAGCCTAGCCATAAAAATAACCCTAACCCTAGCCCTAGGCCTAACCCTAACCCTAACCCTAGCCCTAACCCTAACCCTAGCCCTAACCCTAATTCGTAATTTTTTCTGGTTCCGGACATGCTACAGAGCTGAAACTTCACAGGTACACTTTTTAGACCCCCCAGATGCTAAATCCAAAGAAATTTTTTATTTTTATTTTTTTTTTAATTTTTCCAATAATTGGCTCTCTATCAAAAAATTAAAATTTTTAAGAACTTTTTTTTGTGTGATTCAGTGTCTGGGGGTCTAAAAAGTGTACCTGTGAAGTTTCAGCTCTGTAGCATGTCCAGAACCAGAAAAAAAAATTAGAATTAGGGTTAGGGCTAGGGTTAGGGTTAGGGCTAGGGTTAGGGTTATTTTTAGTGCTTAGGGTTAGACGGTTAGGGTTAGAGGCGTAGGGGTAGGGTTACTAACTCTAACCCTAAGTATCTCACCGTAACCCTAACCCTAGCCCCTAACACTAAACCTAATCCTAACCCTTAAAGCCCAGTTCCTGTCCCATTTTGGTCGGTTCTGGTCTGTTTGCGGTTGTTTGCGGTGCGTTAAACGTGGAGTTTGGTCTGTCACTGTGAAGCGGGCGTAACCCTTACACTACCTGATCGATACAACATCATACCTGATCGTATACACACACTGGATGTTTTAAAGCACGTTATTCCAAACAATTTAGGAATTTTAGGTGATTTATGCCCTTTATGGAATAAAACCCGACTCAGCGTCAACTACGTAATTTTCCATGGGAGTTTTGCCATGGATCCCCCTCCGGCATGCCACAGTCCCGGTGTTTGTCCCCTTGAAACAACTGCATTACTATTGTGGCCAGAAAGAGTCCCTGTGGGTTTTAAAATTCGCCTGCCTATTAAAGTCTATGGCGGTTCGCAATGTTCGCCGATGTTCGCGTTCGCCGTTCGCGAACGGCGAATTTTATGTTCGCGACATCACTAGTTGCGGGCTCCAGATTTTATTGTGTCACATGGCTGTGCCCCCCAAAGCCCCCTGACCACCCCCTCTGCCCTGGATACTATGCCCGGCCACTGAGTTCCTTTCCCATTACATCACAGCATGCAGCTCCTCCTCCCCACACTATACAGAGCTGAAATATCATTCCTTTACAAACAGCCAGTCAGCCACAATCAGCACAGTGTGTATCTGCCTATTGCAGCTACACGGCCGTTCCGACCAGAGAATTTCACAGGTCAGAACAGCAACATAAATGCCAGCTACACCCTGTGAAGATCATGGCTGACTGGTTGTGTGTAAAGGAATGGCTCTGTGTAGTGTGGGGAAGAGGAGCTGCCCAGATAGCAAGAATAACTTGCCACAAGTTTGTGGCAGTGTTGAATTGTAAGTCTGTTAACTTGCTGCACATTTTCACTGGCAAGTTGTACACTTGCAGAGTAATTAAAGCGGTAGTATCCCGCTTTTTTTCACTTTTAACTACAGGTAAGCCTATAAGGCTTACCTGTAGTTACAATTAATATCTCCTAAACCTGCACGGTTTAGGAGATATTACCACTGCATGAAGCCGCTGACGAGTCCGGGGGGACCTTCAGAGTTCCTTGTCAGGAATTGCCGGAAAATCACACCCGCGCACATGCGCGGGAGTGACGTCATCGTGGCTCCAGCCAATCACAGCGCCGGAGCCACCGAACCCGGAAGAGACGCAGAGGGATCATGTCAACGCCCACAGCGATGTCTGAAGGTCCGTGTCGGGGCTTCGTTTTAAGGTAAGTGTTTCATAATGAGCTAGTATGCGATGCATACTAGCTCATTATGCCTTTGTCTTGCAGGTTTTTTTTTTTCTTGGATGATTTTACTACCGCTTTAAAGCACAAGTTTTAGTTTACACTTTTCCAATTTGTAGCAAATTTTCATGGCAAATCTCTTGCAAGGGCTAAGTTGCAGTGGTGAGTCTACAGCAAGAGCCCTTCAAGTCTACAGCATGAAAATTCAGTCACAGTGAACCCTGTGGTTGGATGACTATTGCACAACATTACTGAACCAGAGCTTGCAGCAGACTTACAGAATGTGTGCAGAGAAAGTTGATCTGGAGTCTGTGATGCACCTAAAAAGGCTGAGTTCAAAGTGGATCTTAGGCTGAGGATAAGGCGAAGACATGGTCAGGCAGGCAGGCCGGCTGAGATCTAGACACGAGGTACAAAGTCGGGATCCGGGAGAGTAGTCAGGAGGCAGGCAGAGGTCAAGACATGAACGGGCAGCAAGGTACAAAATCGGCAGGCAGAAGAACGGTCAGGAAAGAGGCAAGATTCACGTTGTGTAAATCCAGCATACAGTATAACACAGAGCCAGCTCACACAGGAACTAACCCAATCAATTGGCCCAGAGCACAGGAAGTGTCCGGTATTTCAAGCCAGAGATAATTGCAGATCTTATACAGTTGGTTGGCAGGTGGAGCTAAAGTGTCCATAAGGAGAGTTGCACAGTAGAGTACAAAAGACCTGCAGCAGAAATCCTTCCAAAGGCTAAAGGTCTAGGTCTATGCACTTCCGTGCTAGAGACCTGGATTCAAACCCCGAACCGGAGCTGATCCGAGTTTAGAGGGTGAGGCTGCATGGAAGGCTCATATTAGAGCGGGGGCATGTAAATCCTTCGCAGGAACCCAAGAGTGTTCGGTAATAGGATATCCCCTCCAGTGGACAAGGTACTGAAGACCACGACCCTGTATTTTAGAGTCGAGGGTCTTAGACACCTCATAGTCGTGTTGTCCATTATTGAGAAGGGGAGGTGGTGGCCGGACCACCCTGGAGTAGCGGCTGAAGATGGCCTTCTTGAGGAGGGAAGTGTGGAAAACCGGATGTATTCAAAGAGAGGCGGGTAACTGTAAACGATATGTTACCGGTCCAACTCGATAAAGTAGGGACTGTAGAGACCAATGAAATGAGGGCCCAATTTGGCTGATAGTTGTTTAAGTCGAAGATTTCTAGTAGATAGTCAGACTCTGTCTCCTATAGCGTACGGATGTAAGTAACATCTTCATCTATTGGCATGAACTTTATATTTCCCAAAAGCTTTCTGTAACAGGACACAAATCCTCCTCCAGTGCAGCAACAAATCCTTCACGTGTTGGTCTGCTGCAGGCCCTCCAGAAGATGGTTGCAGCAGGGGTGGACTCCAATCAAGTTGTAGAAACATCTCATGGATGATCAAGACCTCTGCTTTCTGTTTGCAGAATACGTCCGTGAAATGTGAGTATTTATGCGGCACAGTAGGTGGTGCCTCCACAGTAGCCAAGATACCCGAGTTTAGTCTTTGGGGGTGATGGATGCAGTTACATCACAGTTTTCCGGATTCCCTCTTGCAGTGTGGCCCATGATGTAAGGGGGAACTCTGTGGACTGTGATGTAAAGGGGAACTCTGTGGACTGTGATGTAAATAGGGACTCTGATGTAAGGTGGAACTCTGGAGACTATTGTGTAAGGGGAGGCCTGATTACCAGAGACCCATTCTATCCATTTCCCCTAACAGCACAGCATCCCCCTTACAACAAAGTCCTCTGAGTTGTCCTCTACATCAGACCCCACAGAGTCCCCCCTACGTACAGAGTCCAGTGTTCCCCTTTACATCAGGGTCTGCAGAGTTCCCCCTTGCACTGTAAAGTAATGTAAGGGGGGACTCTGTGGACTCTGATGTAAGGGGGAACTCTGGGGACTCTGATGTTTGGGAGAACTCTGAGGACTCTGATGTAAGGGGGAACTCTGAGGATTCTGATGTAAGGGGAACTCATAACTTTTAAGCCACTTTGAGCATCTTGGCGTGCGGTGGGAGTATCTTTGGTGGAAGTGGAAGTGGTAGTGAGGGGGGGGGGGCAGGTCAACTTTTGCATCGGGGCCCACAAACTTCAAGCTATGACTCTGCCTATGAGTAAACATACTGCATTTTGGATCACCACTGGGGAATATAACGAGCAAGGACAACTACAGTCCCAGCATAACCAGGACAATATAAAGTGCTTGTGACTCTTACAATGTAGAGGTCCACACAAGTCAGTACAGTTCTGCAGCAGAAACCAAGTCACGATTTGCACTTTATTTAACCACTTGCCGACCGCCCGCCACCTTTTTACTGCGGCAGGTCGGCTCGGCTGCATCCAGTAGCACTATGTGACTGGAGTGCATGTGGTTTCGGCGGACGGCGCGCGCCGCTGGAGCCACGCTGGAGCAGCGGCGATCGCTGCTGCCCTCCCGCGATCATCCGGGAAACCGAGAGAAGACCCGCCTGCTTATGTAAACAAAGCAGGCGGATCTTCTCTCAGACAGGCAGGAACAGGTCAGCAGTTTCAGCAAAGCTGAAACTGCGATCTAACTGTGCCTGTCACAGAACCCCCCCCCACCCCCACACACAGTGAGTAAGCATACAGGCATACATTTAACCCCTTTGATCCCCCCAGTATTAACCCCTTCCCTGCCAGTGTCATTTATACAGTAACAGTGCATATTATTTAGCACTGATTACTGTATTAGTGTCACTGGTCCCCAAAAAGTGTAAAAAATGTCAGTTAGGGGTCCAATCTGCCCGCCGCAATGTCGCAGTCCCGCTAAAAATTTCAGATTGCCGCCATTATTAATAAAAAAAAAAATCTATCCCGTAGTTTGTAAATGCTATAACTTTTGCGCAAACCAATTAAACTACGCTTTTTGGGATTTTTTTTTACAAAAAAATATGTAGCCAATACAAATTGACCTAAACTGATAAAAAAATTAAATTTAAATTTTTTTTATTAAGAATGTTTTATAGCAAAAAGTAAAAAATATGGCATTTTTTTCAAAATTGTCACTCTGTTTTTGTTTATAGCGCAAAATCTAAAAACCCCAGAGGTGATCAAATACCACCAAAAGAAAGCTCTATTTGTAAAAAAAAAAAAAGAGATAAATTGTATTTGGGTACAGTGTTGCACGACTGCGCAATTGTCCGTTAAAATAACGCAGTGCTGAATCGCAAAAAAATCACCTGGTCATTTAGGGCTCTTTCAGACAGGCGGACCGATCAGATCCGCCTGTCCGTTTTTTTGGTGGATCTGAACGGCCCCCCCATGCATCCCTATGGGGCATCGGATGTCAGCGGAGACATGTCCGCTGACATCCAATCCGATCCGTCAAATCTGGACGATTGGAAACCCTATTTTCCATCCGTCCAGCGGATCGGATAGGATGGGAATGGACCGATGGAACGTTCCCATCCGATTCCCCCATAGAGATGCATGGGGAACTGACAGCTCTGTCTCCACACACAGCGCAGAGACACAGCTGTCATCCTCCTGCTCAGAAGGGGATCGGCGGATCGATCCCCCGCTTAGATAAACGGAGTCCGTCCGATGGACGGACAGTGTGACAGGGCCCTAAGGGGGCAAATCCTTCTGGTCCTGAAGTGGTTAAAGAGAGAGCACTTTATTTAAAGAGACAGCACTTGGCACTTTAAAAATTGCACAATTGATCATCACATTCTGCATGTATGAAGATACAAGGCTATGGACTAACTAATGAAAGACACATTTATATTTAATGCATTTATTCATTCTTAAATTCACATAATCTGTCGTTTTCAATTGTTTATTGCAAAATTGGTTTTATTGCTTATTGCAAATGTATTTATCATAAGAACATAAGTGTTTTTTTTTTTTTTTTTTTATGTAACCAGGAAGTTATGTAATTTAAGGGTACAGTACCTTAACAGAGCAGCAGCCGGTGATTTGCTTAATTCACATTGGTTTACATCCAAAGCTTGGGAATATATAATTAGTTCTAATATAATGTTTATGGTGGTGTGACGAAACCAGAATACATTGCACAACATCATGTAATGAATTCGTGTTTTTATACAGCAGCTTCAGCAAGGTTTAGAGACTGTATTTCTAAAAAAAGATTTCTGCCAATTCTCTGTGCAAGGACAAAGCTGAAGAAATAAAGCATTGTGCTTCACAATTAGATGTGAATGGCTGAACTTTCCAGTGGCACTGCCAATGATTTTAAGTAAATAATAAGTAATGTTTGTGTCAGCATGGGTGAAAAGCAAAACGGCTTAATGGATATTGTTGTGGCATTTTAAGCATTCTGAACCTCGAGTCATAATTGATTTCCACATTCCAAGCTATGCAGCAAATAATTAAATGTAATAACATCTGGGAAATGCATCTACAATGGCAATTACTCTGCTTTTGTTTTTCAAGCATTTAAAAATTCTTTGCGAGTGATTAGCATGTGGTTGAGTTCAAATTATGGACTACTTCTGCTAATTAAATGTAATGCATAAAACAAACAGACCACCAAGGTGAACCAATGTTTTTATAGGGCTAAATGACATAGGAGATTTTAATCTCACTAACAATTTGTGCTCGTTCGTGAACCGAAGGGTTCCCGGTGTGTGTTTCTTTATATCATCATTATAAATTTCTAAGACAGATTGAGATTGTGTTCTTCCTTTGACAAATACCTACATTAAAGTAGATCTAAAGCTAGTCACTAAAATCTCATAAAAGCTTTAAAGTGCTACTAAACCCAGGAGCCTGCATTCACTATATCGGGCCTCCCACAGTACACAGAACATGGAAATGCAATTATTTTAGTAAATATAGACTGCTAAATACCTTTGCTCATCAGCAGTATATAGCAGTCTTGTGACTTCTATCAGGGTCTGGTTAAAGCTTGTAGGAGGATTTTTCATTCTACTCTGACTGTCCTTTGAGGCTGTATGAGGGCAAAAAGTGGTCACCGTCTCCACCTATAACTGGTCTTAGTGGTAAGGAGCACTGGAAGGGCGGACGCAGATCAAAAAAACAAAGAGATTTCCAGTCACAACTTACCAACCAGCCAGCGACCAACGGAATTGACCTGTCTAACAGTATGCGTTAAAAACAGGGGTTTGGTTGCACACATTTGCAAATACATGCGTAAGCTGCAGGCCCCGACAAGGCACCCTGTGATCTGCAGTCCCTAACTCTACAATTTAAAGAGTCTCTACAATGAGAGCACATGCATTTAATGGGATAGATGGAGGACAGGTGACTAGAGGGAGCCCACCCCTCCTTAAAGGCACAGGGTCACACTGAACACCCAGCACATCGCACAATGGCGGAAAAGGTGTCAGTGCGTTGCCTGGCTCAATATAGATATCAATGCAAAAAGTGGTCACCGCCTCCACCTATAACTGGTCTTAGTGGTAAGGAGCACTGGAAGGGCGGACGCAGATCAAAAAAACGAAGAGATTTCCAGTCACAACTTACCAACAAGGCAGCGACCAACCAAATTTATCTGTCTAACAGTATGCGTTAAAAACAGGGGTTTGGTTGCACACATTTGCAAATACATGCATAAGATCTGAGGCTGTATGAGCCCTGACCCTCTGTCTGAAGAGTGCTAATTGGTCCTGTGCTGATCACATGCACCCTCCCAAGAAAAAAATCTCTCTAGCCATACACACCAAACTGAGCATGTGCAGACTACCCCCAAGGCTCTGTACTATCGAGAAGGAAGGATCAGAGAAGACTAGATCAAACTGCCTTTTTGCACAATGCAGAGGATTAGCTCCTTAGGTTCCACAGTGAGTATAACAAGCATGCTTTACTGCATATACAGACTGATTTGACTATTGTGGGTTTAGTAACACTTTAATGTAATAATGTAATGTCAAGGGTTTTTGTCAATGTTTTAAATCTGTAACCTTTATTAACATAACACCTGTTATAGGGGGACAACGCTCTGTCCCTGTCTACCAAGTGTGCTTCTGTGTTGTCACCTTGTCACACACTTTCTTGATAGAGACTACAAGCAGACATGCCAACATGCTGTTGTCACAATCAGGAAACCTGCCATGAGATGTGGTAAGCAGCAATGCAGAATGCATACATGGAGGGGATGTTGACTACAGAATAAACAAGGTGACAACAGTATTATATATACTGTATACATATAAAAGGTAATTATTTATTATTTATGATACACAAGCAGAGGTTTAGCCAACTAAATATCATTCATTCAGTTGGGGTGTATTTGTGTACTTCTGTCTTGCATTCATTTTTGGAATATTTTCTTTTGACTTTCTTCTAGTGTGTTATTTGGTTTCTCTCATTATCATTCCAATAAAGATCCTAGCTATTAAGGTTTTGCATTTGATTGCCTTTTACTGCATGTCAAATTCTAAGACTGAATGGAAAAAAATAGTGTACACACAAAACAAGTCAAAAACTCAAAAAATAAACATGAATAATTGCAGGTTTATTTTAAATTATTGCTAGTTGTGCTAAAAAAAATAATAACTACTGTAGCAAGGTGCGAGGCTACAGCAATGTGGAGAAGGAAACAATGCTCTCTGTTGCTCTACTTTCTACTGTTATGCTGATGCAGCAAGGAGAGAACCACAGTCATGCCAGCCCATAGACTTCTATGCAGACCACTGGTAATCATGGGAATTGTAGTTTGAGATGGCAGCCATACAATGGGGCCAGATTACTCTGTACACTACAGTTCCCAGGAGGCACTGACGAACAGGGGTAGTGGTGAGATGGCTTTTACTATACTGCCCAGAAAAACTTCACAGGCTTGGTGCCATGGACTTGAGGAGTGCACAAAGTTACATAGTTACATGTGTGGTTAAAAATAGACACAAGTTGTGACGAGAATTTGGGAGCCCTACACAAGCCCAGTTCAGTGATATCTTGGAGCGGAGGGAGAGCAGGTATGACTGGGATGACACTCACGAAATTGAGCAAGACCTGGTCCACCTGGTGACCCGGGAGATGGAGCTAGAACAGGGCTACCAGCAGCTGTTCCAATACTATGAGAAGGCTCAGCAGGAGAGCAGCAGGACAGAGCCAGACCCATTCAGAGGGGATGAGATGGTAAAGTTTTACTGGGAAGAACCCCAGGTGGCCGGTAGAGATGGGACCGAGGTCTCTCCACCGGTCCTGCAGGGAATTGGGAGCCCAGTCTCCATTCCCCAGCGGCAGTGTAAAGTGCAGGGAGAGGAGAGCAGCGTCCTCCCTCCCCAGCGGCTGGCTGAGTTACAGGGGGCAGAGGTAGTCGTTCCTGCCCCCCAGCAGCAGAGTGATATGCCAGGAAGGCAGTGTGAAGTGCAGGGAGAGGAGAGCAGTGTCCTCCCTCCCCAGCGGCAGCGTGATTTGTTGGGAATTGGGAGCCCAGTCTCCATCCCACAGCAGCAGAGTGTCCTGCAGGAAACAGAGAGCCTAGTCTCCTTTCCCCAGCAACAGGACACTGTATTGGGAGCAGAGACAGTCGGTCTCCCTCCCCAGGGGCTGGAAGTATATTTGGGAGAGGAGCTTGTTACCCCCTCTCCCCATGGACAGTTTGATTTGTTGGGAATTGGGAGCCCAGTCTCCATCCCACAGCAGCAGCTTAACGTACCAGGGGGAGACAATAAGCCCCCCAACAGTGCAGATGGGACCGTGGTCTCTGCACTCACAGCACAGGGGGTAGGGACAGTCGGTCCTGACCCCCAGCAACAGGGCTGTTTAGCCAAAGGGAAGACAGTCGGTCTTCCCCCACAGCAGCATGGTGGTGTATCTAAAGGGGAGACAGGCGGTCTCCCCCTCCAACAACCCATCTCCAACCAGGCTACTTCTGTGGTAGCGCTGGCACCAGGGCAGATTACCGCTGGTCTCTGCCCACTCAGCAACCCACCAAGGCAGTCTGCCAGTCTCCCACACAGCCAAGGTGAGGCACCTGGACATGGACAAATTTCTCTTCTACCCAGGTGTAGTAACCAGTTCTTTTGGGTGGGCTGTACTGCTGTTTCTGTTTTGTGGGTGGGCTGCTGGACTAACAAGGGCACTGACCGGCAGAAGGTCAGATACCCTGTTAGTCCGTTTGGAAAAGGGGAGAAATGTGACGAGACCAATCTCGCCACTGGGCGTTGGAGAAGCCTGGTTGCTCGCCTCCTGCAATGTGACTATGGACCCTCTCATCAGCCCATGCTAAACGTAAACCCCATGGCGATTGGACTGTGTTTGTGGCATCCGAGCGCTGTTAGGATATGTTGAGCGCTCAGATCCAGGCTATCTGGGGATGGGTTGAATATGGGGTTCTGTTCAGTAGATTGGGAGTTATGCATTTTTGTGTCCTTTTGTGTTTCTGTAACCATGTGGCTAATGGAGGATGCCTCTATCCTGGAAGCTAAACCTAATTATATCTTCCATTGTCTCCGGGATAGAGGTCGCAGTGAAAACTAGTTTTAGCTGCAGAGAGAGGGGGGGATTGTTTCCAGCAGCCCCCTCCTGAGGAATGTCTACTGATTACCTGAGTGCTTTTGTCTAGAGTGGGGATGCTTTGCTTCTGTGAGTCTGTAATGTGATACATGTCTGTTTGTGTTACAGTCTTCCATTTGGTCCCCTAGGGGAGTGTCCACCAGGTGGGAGACCTGCATAAATACAGGGGCAGGTAGCCCTCAATAAAGATACTACTGCTTGAGCCTCACATAGAGCCTTGTCTCGTTCTTGGGGGGATTCACTGTATGCTGTTGGAGACTGATTGCTAGGAGTGTAAGCTGATGTATGCTTTTCCTGTTCGTCTGCTAGCAGCTATACGTGAGGTTCCAGGTTGGAGTGCTATGTTGTATCCAGTTTGGGAGTTTGGTGTCTGTGTCAGCTGTGCCTGTCTCTCAGAAAGGGGCATATCGCCTAAACGGATTTTAACCCCTTGTCTGCTGAAACGGTCCGTTACACAAGTCCATCTAGTTCAACCAATAAAAGGAGTAAAAAAGAATCATACAATCTTATATACACAATCATATACCCACAGTTGATCCAGGGGACGGCACAAAAAAAAACCCAGCAAAGCATGATCCAATTAGCTCCAGCTGGGGAAAATTTCCTTCCTAAATCTAAAGAGGCAATCGGATATTCCCTGGATCAACTTTACCTATACATTTTAGTATCCAGTTATATTATGTACATTTAGGAAAGAATCCAGACCTTATTTAATACAATCTGTAGCTGGAGTCAGGTTGCAGCTAGGCCAGACCAGGAAGGATTGAACAGTAATACCCAGGAAGAGAGAGATGCCCTTTCTGCACAACTCAGACCACAGTGATTAAGCCAACCCATTGGCGCAGAGGGACTGGAGTGTCCTCTCACCCGCCTCTTCCTATAGCTGGACTTCCCAGATCCTTCGCAGCAAGTGACCAGTTGTATCACAGGGACCAGTGAGAGGGTTCATCACAATCATATGGACTGTTAACATGACATTAAGCACATCACATGCCCATCGCATCTCTATCTTACTTGTTCTGCACCTATACTTCCCCCTTGGAAACTGCACCTGTGCCATTTCTGCTGGACTAGTACTACTCACTGCCTGCTGGTATGGAAAGATTGCCAATAAGTGCACCAATGCTTCATAAAGGGCCCCAACGATAACTGGCAGATAAACAATCTAAAAGACTTTAAGTGCCCCTGGATCAGTATAGTCACTGTATTTGGTAGAGCAAATTCTATTACTGCTCATTCCTGCACCTAAGGCGGCCTTTCTACTGTTTATGCTGATGCGGACACAAGATCATTTTTTTGCTTAGTCTTTACCACTTCTCATTGCTTATACTAAGGGTGTTACTACTATATCTGGTTCAACCTTATGCTTGTTCGATCATGAAGGCTGCTGCCAGACTCATCCACCTTACCAATCGCTCAGTGTCCGCTACTCCTCTCTGTCAATCCCTCCACTGGCTTCCGCTCACCCAACAAATGAAATCCAAATACTAACATCATCTTACAAAGCCATCCACAATTTAGCCCCCAGCTACATCACTAGCCTAGTCTCAAAATACCAACCTAATCGCTCTCTTCGTTCCTCTCAAAACCTCCTGCTCTCTAGCTCCCTCATCACCTCCTCCCATACTCACCTCCAGGACTTTTCCACAGCCTCTCCAATCTTATGGAACTCCTTACCCCCAATATGTCCCTGAAAACCCTCCTCTTCAGAGAAGCCTATCCTACTCACTTCTAACAACTGTACTTACATTTTCTACATCAGCTCATCCCCCACAGTTATTGCCTTTTGTTTCACTTGACCCTCCCTTCTAGATTGTAAGCTCTTACAAGCAGGGCCTTCTAATTCCTCCTGTATTTAATTGTATTGTAACTGTATCATCTTCCCTCATATTGTAAAGCGCTGTGCAAACTGTTGGCGCTATATAAATCCTGTATTATAATAATAATAATAATAATAATAATGAGTAGCAAGTGTTACTTTCACTGATTTTCAGTGCCAGTGTATGTTTATACATTCAACCTAGCATGTCAGAGGGGGCTAAGGTTCTTGAGGAGGTCGAGGCAAAGCATAATGGACTTTCACAGTGGCTTCTATTGGGGAAGCGCTAAAATAATATTGTGATTATTTTCTTCCATGAATGTGAAGGTTTTCAAGGAATATAACAGCATAAATTTGCATGCCTGCTTTATTCTCTATCCAAGAAGAGCTCCTAAAGATGAGCTTAAGGTTGAGTCTGAACACAAGTTCGGACTGAACCTTGGATTTTAGGGCATGCAAACGTGCAGGAACCACCATGTCCATGACAACCAGTGATGTCACTGGCCTCATTCACTTACATGGTTGGGAGACCCAACAGGCAAGGAAACGGGGGGGGGGGGCTCAAGTACAAGCATGTGAACCCCTTCTCCTCAACATACAGTAGCAGGCCACATGCCCTCAACATAGTGGACCCCCCTGACAAAGCACCTTGCTCCTATGTTTATGAGGACAAAGGCCTCTTCAACTCAACCCCCCAACTCTGGCCTGGCAGTAATGACGGGAAGCTTTTCAGAATCTGGAAGCACCTTTTAACAAAAAGAGGGCACCCAGCTACCACCCCTTTCGCATGTTAATAGTACCCCTACCCATTCACAAAAAAAGGTAAACTGTTTCTTCCTTTGTGTGTGGGTTCCCATCAACGCCCGATTCGGACCCTCATCTACGATAAAGGTCTGGTATAGGAAATCCTTGACTGCTTTGTTAACAAACAGATAGAAGCAGCTGGGACCTGGTATTTTTCCAGCAATTTAAACACACATTTTCTTTGTAAATGTCAGTTTTACTGTAGTAGGTATTATACATCACAAAGATGCCACTTCACAGGCAGGGTCAGGGCATTTCCAATACATGTTATTCAATGAAATTTTGCATTTTTAATACTTCACTTTAAGAATTACAAAAGCCAACAGAATTAATTTCATTTTTTTTTTCTTTGGTACATGTTACCTATGTCATTGCCAAACCCTCTATGCCATTTGTTTGACATTCCCTTGTTTATTAGCCTAGAAGCTGGCCAGAATTGATTTTTAGTATTCAACTTCCATTAATTTCAGTGGGTTTTAGATTCAGCACCCACAGGGCTCAGTCTTCACACAGCTTTCCAAAACACCTCTGGCAGCAGAATGTCTCTTCTAGCACTTCCTCCTGGAACTGCATTACATCCTTCAGAGTTCATCCTGTTCATCCTACAGAGCTAGCTGCAGACCTAACCGAAATCAAATCTTCCAAGCACCAATAGGCCCTCCCCAGGCAGCCAGCCTTGGAGGATAGCCACACTGACAGATCTCCTCCTCATGCCAGGACCTTGGGAAGGGGAGACACCATCACAAGGTCAACTAAAATATTTATGCACTTCTCTAGCATATACCACTGGCAACAAATCTAGTGATTAGCAAGGAAAGGACGTAAATATTCAAAACCAACCCTATTGTCGCTTCTAACTCTACTACCAGGGGCACTCCCTAGTAGCAGGCAGAAGTAGAGAATGATGCTGGGTTTAGAGAAAACTAAGCAATACAGTTGAATACAGCCAAGCTTTACTAAATCTAGGATTGGAACCTCGGCTTAAGGCAGGGTGGCTATATGCATAACATACACAAAACGCTAATGGGAATGCAAACCCTGTCCCAAAAGCTTGGAGTCTAAATTATAGGCATGTAAAGTGGTTGTAAGCCCAAAAAAAAGTAAAGCCTCCCTTAAAATGTGTATCATTTATCTATGTCCTTGGTATTTTTATTTAAAGTCTGAATATGCCCTAAAGGACTGTTTTTTCTCCCATCATATTAATGTTATAGACTGGCAAGCAAACAGCCCAGACCTAAACCCACAGAGACCATTGGGCAAGACTAAAGCATGAAGAATGACAACTCATGTAAAGCATTTTATGTAGGGATGGGCCAAACAACCCCCTGTTCGGTTCACACCAGAACTTTCGAACATTGCGAAAGTTCGGAACTGAATAACGAACCCCATTAAAGTCTATGAGACCTGAACAGGAAAAATCAAGAGTGCCAATTTTGAAGGCTTATATGGAAGTAATTGGGCATACAATGGTTATGGGGGTCTGGGAACTGCCCTGGGGGACATGTTTCAGTGAAATAAAAGTTTGTAAAAAACTTCCTTTTTGAAATGAGCAGTGATGCTCAAAGTGAAAGCAAGAAAATTATAAATTATAATAAAAAAATTCCTTTCAATATAGCGCCTGGGGGGACCCTTTGTAAAGTGTCACATCTGTACTGTGTATAGAAGCTGCTGCAGAGAAGCCTGTAAAAAAACTCAGCTAAAAAAGTTTCACCGAGCACATATCCCATTTTTGTCTGATAAAACCAATCCCATCTCTAGCATGTGCCCTTTGTGTAATGCCGAGAGACCTTCTCTACAACGCAAATTCTGGTCATGTTTCTATATCTCTTTGTTTTGGGATCAGCTGTTATCCTTCATCAAGGACATAACGCTTTTACGACTACCCAAAGACCCTCTGCTTCTAATCTTTGGTCACTGGGATAAATGCTTGCAGATATGGTCAGGCTCCCCCTCCGCCACTCCTCGCCTCTGGATCCTCATCTGTCTACTGGTGACTAGGAGTGTAATCCTGTCCCACTGGATCTCCACAATATGCCCCTTAGTGTTTCAGGTACAAAGAGAGCTTACACTTCACCTTTGCACTGACTGCATCAACACGGATTTCAATTCACCCTCTTCCCGATGCCGCTTTTATAACAAATGGTCGACCTATCTATCTTCAGTTTCGAAAGACTCTGACTTATCGGATATCTGCACAACGTTTTCCTATACGGTCCCATCTAATATTGAGGCTTAGAGGACCCCTGCCCACTGAGAGGTCATCGAGTTCTGACCTCCCCCCTCCCCTTCCCCCTTCTGTTTCTCCTATTTTATTTTCCTTTTGTATGTTGAAATGACATATCTGTATGGTTATGTATGTCTGTACTATGACTCAGTTTTCTCAATAAAATTTCATTAATAATAATAAAAAAAAAAGAAGCTGCTGCAGCAATAATTGCATTTATAAAGCCAAAGAAATTACATTTTCCCTGCAAGCTTTCTTTATTTTATAAACAATGACTTACAACGACTTGGGGAGCCAGTCTGTATGATGAGGCCACAATGTAGAGCACTGGGAACACGATTAGAGATGTTTTAGATAAATTCTGGTGTCTCTTCCGCAGACTTTTGATAGAAGTAACAGATGTAAAATTGGTCACTGAAGACAACTTGGCAATATGCTGTGGCTGGGGGAACATGACTGCCAATTTGTTTACCAGTATTCTCCCTTCTCTGTAGGCACATGTTCCTACCTTCCTCAACCTTATAACCAACATCTGGCTGTGCATCCTCAAGGAGCAAGTGGCTGACGCTGTGTTCAAATAGCTCAGCTGACTCCTCCATGCCTGATGCTGGGGCTATGGCAGGAATAACTGTAGACAAGGAGGCAGATTTAGCCACTCTGTCAGCTGCAATGGACTGCACACTCAGTCTCTGCTTGGGTGACGGAGGATGAGGATGGTTTAGTAAGCCAGTCCACTGCCTCCTCTGCATGCTGTGGCTGGATAGCACAGGCAACATCACTAAACAGAGGAAATGATGCCCTGTCTAAGGACTGACCATGTCCACCTTTGCCTGTGGACACATTCGCTGCTGGCCCCCTCACAGTGCCATGGGAATGCCTGCCTATCCTTGTTTGCCTCCTAGACATGATGGGAAGGTGCTTATTAACAAAATGTAATAAAGATGTGGAAATGTGTACGTGGATGCACTTTAATCAATGGAAAGTGGTGTTTGGTGCACTTTAACCTTAGTACTTACTACACAGACACACTCCACCGACACACTACAATACACTGCAGTACAACTGCACTAACCCACAGAAATATACTGCGTTAAATGTGCACTAACACACAGAAATATACTGCGTTAAACGTGCACTAACACACAGAAATATACTGCTTTAAACGTCTAGTAATGCACTGAAATATATTGTGATAAACATGCACTAACGCACTGAAATATACTGAGCTAAACAGTACGCATTGCACTGAAGAATACTGCGTTAAACGTGCACTAATGCACAGAAGTATACTGTGTTAAACGTGCACTAACAGACAGAACTATACTGCGTTAAACGCCATGTAACGCACTGAAATATACTGCATTAAACGGCACGTAAAGCACAGAAATATGCTGCATTAAACACCTTGGCGGTAATCCCGAGCGTGACTCGGGGTTGAATTTTTCTATCAGGAGCGGTAACCCCGAGTCACGCTCGGGGTAGTGTTGCAGAGTGCCAGCGGAGCCCCCCTTGGCTCCCAGAGTCAATTCACTTACCTTGTCCCGGCGATCCAGCGATGTCCTTCGCTCTGATCGCCGGGTGACCGGCGTCTGACTTCCTAGTTCCGTTCCCTGCAAGCAGAGGCGGCGCACGGGAGCGGAACTGGGCGGGAATTTGAAAAGTGAAACCAAATAAAAGAGGTGATACACTGTAATCTGAGAGGATTACACTGTATCACCACAGATAATCACACATCTGACAGTACAGCGCCCCTTCTTGCAGTATACTTGTGATTTGTGCCCAAAAAAATATATATATTATGGCATCAAAAAAGCGCCAGTCTAAACCGCTTTTGGACCAGCTGAGTGACAGCGGCAGCGACAGCGACCCGGAGGTGCTCGCGGAAGTGAGCGATAGCGAGTCATGCGGTGATTTGTCGTCTGACACTGACACTGACACGGATCTGGCAAGTGACAACGGCGATGACCCTGCACCTGACCTGAGTGATGTGCGCACTTGGTGCGCTATTGATTGCGATGCAGACCAGGTAGCGCCCCCAAGATTCCTGTTCACCGGATCACCTGGGATGAAGGTAGATGTTGGGCGTGACAATCCTCTGGCCTACCTGCAATTATTCCTCACTGAGGAGGTAATTGAAATAATTGTCACGGAGACGAATCGCTACCAAGAGCAGCAATCTGCTACGCTGCATGCCAGGCTTTCCCGAGGCAGAAGGTGGGAACCGGTGACGAAAGAGGACATGTGGCTGTTTATGGGACTCCTCTTTCTTCAGGGGTTGGTGGGGAAACCATTCCAGAAATGGTACTGGACCACCAACAGGTTACTGGCCACTCCGTTCTTTGGCACTGTGATGTCTGAGTATCGCTTCTTCCTGATTATGAAGTATTTCCACTTCACAAACAATGAGGAATTTGATGAGGCCACGCATCCTGCGCCCAAACTGAAAAAGATCTGGGAGGTATGGCAAATTATTGTGGGCAATTTCCAGCGGACCTACGTGCCAGAAAGGGACGTCAGCGTGGATGAGAGTTTGATGGCCTACAAGGGTCGCCTAAGTTGGATTCAGTACATCGCATCCAAAAGAGCGCGGTTTGGCATCAAATCATATATGCTCTGCGAGTCATCCACGGGGTACATATGTAATTCCGTAATTTACACCGGCAAAGGCACTAAATTCAACCCCAGGTACAGCGGCTATGGGATGGCCACATCATCCGTCCTGACACTTCTGGAGCCATTGCTGAACCAGGGATATTGTGTGACCACGGACAACTTCTATACCTCCCCGGAACTATATGATGTTTTGCTACAAAATAGAACCGACGCATATGGTACCGTTAGGCCTAACCGACGAGACATGCCATCTTTTTTTGCCAAAAAAAAACTAAAAACCGGAGAAATGGTTGCCTGGCAGAAGGGTAAGATGATGGCAATGAGATGGAGAGACAAGAAGGATGTGTGTCTCATGAGCACTGTGCACACTACCTCCACTGCCACGGTCCACACAAAATGTGGGAAAGATGTGCTGAAACCACAGGTCGTGATTGACTATAACAAAACAATGGGAGGTGTCGACAGAGCCGATCAGGCCATGACCTTCTATCCCGCTGTACAAAAACAGCAAAAAAAATACTATAAAAAAATATTTAGACATCTTCTGGAACAATGTCTATGGAACGCTTACATCCAGCACAAAGCCAACAGTGACAAGCCTCTTGCTCATTCCGAGTTTGTCTGGAAGGTGGCTGAGCAGATTTTTGTAAGGTACCAGACTCCATCAGGAGTTGAAAATAAACCTGGACGTCGCGCTGTTGACGTGGTCAACCCAGAGCGTCTGACCGGCCGTCACTTTGCAGACTATATTCCGCCAACTGCAAAAAAGGCAGCACCGACCAGGATGTGTGTTGTTTGCTGCTCGAAACGCGATAGAAATGGAAAGAAAGTCTGAAAGGAAACCAGGTTCCATTGTCCTGACTGTGACGTTAGACTTTGTGTAGTTCCTTGTTTCAAGATTTATCACACGCAGCATGTGTATTGAATTTTCTTTCTTTGACAAATTTCCTTATTTACTGCATTATTGAATAAAATTACATTATTTATGAGATTAAAATTCATGATTTTGTGTTTCAAAATTTATCACATCTGGGATGTCTACTAGAGTCTTGTTTTGCTCAGGTTTAAGTCAGTAATTACTAAGAATTGTAGGCCTATAATACATAACACCAAATTTCAATGAAAATAATTGTACCGCTTTTGGTATAAACTTCCAGACATAATCATACCGCCAGGGAGGTTAAACGTGCAGTAACGCACAGAAATATACTTTGTTAAATGTGCACTAACGCACTGAACTATAATGCCCTGGCAAAACAAACTGACACTAAAGAAAAAATAATGGGCAGGTCACTACACTCACACTAACTGAACTATCACTAGATTCACACTAAAGTGACACTAAATTCAAAATGAATGGTCACACTACACTCACACTCAGTTCTGTATCTTGGCCTAGACCGACAAGGCCCAGGCAAAAGGATCGCACTTTGCAGGGGGGCAGCAAAAAAGCTGCACCCCGTGTGAAATAAAAACAGCCTTCTCCCGACTCTCGCATGAAAAGGGTCCCCGCCGGCTTGTGCTACACTTTTAGTATAGTGCCAGTCTTATGGGGCGAATTGGACCAGAGGGTAGGGTCCCGGAGGCAAATCAGTCTGGCAGCCCCATAAAGCGGTCACACTGCTACCTGCCGGTATGATAATAACGGCCCGTGAGGACATTCAGACAGACTGCCGGCCGCCGACGCCGACCACACTTAATACAACTGGCCTGACGGCCACCAATTCTAATAAGTGTGGCACTGCAGCCTAATGCTCCGCCTACCCTCCTCTGCCCCCAGGTATGGCAGGCATCATGTCAATAATATAATTAAATTTCTTTAAACATCCTTGTCCTTGAGCGAGCATATTGTATTGCATCATATGCAATTAAGACTTTTAATTGTATACGAGGGCAATAATATTTTGGACCTGCTCACCTCATACGTGTGATCGCAATATGTCACTGAATTAGTAAGATTACTCCTTTCTTTTAGGATATTTACACTTGAGTTTGCTGCCAATGATTATTTCATTTATTTGTATAATGACTATGGACTTCCTAGTCATTATACAAATAAGTGAGATAATCCTATATTTACTATTAGTGTCAGCAAACACAAGTCCAAATATCCTAAAAGAAAGGAGTAATCTCACTAATCCAGTGACATAAGGCTGTACTAATGGGCAGTGATAAGGCTGCACTGATGGCCACTGATGAGGTGGCACTGATAAGCTGCACTGATGGGGCTGCACTAATAAGGCAGCACTGATAGGTTGCACTGATATGGTGCACTGATGGGTGCTAATAGGCTGCACTAATATCCTGCACTGATGGGCACTGATATGCTGCACTGATGGGTACTGATGATGCGGCACTGATGGGCACGAGGCGGCACTGATAAGCTTCACTGATGGGGCTGCACTAATATGCTGCCCTGAAGGGCACTGATGGGCACTAATAGGCTGCACTGATGGTCTCTAATGGGGAGGCACTGATGAGCTTCTTTGATGGGGCTGCACTGATGGGCACTGATGTGATGCACTGATAGGTTGCACTAATGGGCACTGATAGGCTGCACTGGTGGCCACTGATGGGGCTTTACTGATGGCCACTGATGAGGCCGCACTGATGGGCAGTACCGAGGCTGCACTGATGAGTACTGATGGGCACTGATGAGGCTGAACTTATGGGAACTGATGAGGTTGCACAGATGGGCACTGATAGACTGTGGTTGTGGTCTGTGGTTTACATATGGTTTACAGGGGTGGGTTACATAAAATTAGGGGGTGCCCAAGTTTAGTCAAGCCTAGGGTAGCACAACACCTAAATACACCACTGCTCACACTGACTGAAATATCAGTAGATTCACACTAAACTGATATTCTACACTAACAATATAACCAGAATAGCACACTATAGCACTCTAAAGCCCCGTACACACGTAACGATTGTCGGCCGCAAATATTCGTCCGTCGACCGATCGGCCGATTGTAGGCTTGTTAGTATGATGCTTCCGACAGCCAACAGCGCATTTTGGGCCGAACAGAATCTGTCCTGCAGGCATTAAAATTTTTGTACACCGACAACAGAACAGAACTGCGTCAGTCAGTACAGATTTCGGCCGACAGACAGCAGATTTGCAAGACTGGGCATGCTCAGAAAAGAAAAAAGACAAGGAAAGTTAACCATCACATGACATCACTTCTGCAGTCGGCTGTTGTTGGCCGGCAAAATTCGTGTGCAGTCTTTTGCAGTTTTCAACAGACACGACAGCCCTGGACAAAAGACGGCCGATCGTTCGGCCGACGATTGGTACGTGTGTACGGGGCTTAACTCTCTAGAGGCACTGAACTGTTCTATCTCTCTCTAGGCCGATATCA
Organism: Pelophylax lessonae; assembly: GCF_965119305.1. Taxonomy (NCBI): domain Eukaryota; kingdom Metazoa; phylum Chordata; class Amphibia; order Anura; family Ranidae; genus Pelophylax; species Pelophylax lessonae. The sequence continues at coordinate 132,890,992 of NC_138770.1, forward strand.
CACTACAAATAGCCGCCATTGAAAGAATACTCTTATAGTGTATGGTAGGACAAAGAGGAATGAGTCATGATTGGATAGAGTCACCATTACTTTCTCCAATCATGGCTCTGGAAGTGCTCTGTGCCCTGATTGGGCAAAGCTTTCATTGCTTCAGCCAGTCAGGGCTTCCAATGCACTGTGCAGCGGTGCAGTGCATTGTGGTCATTCGGCGGGCCAAACAAATAATTAAACGCCCTGATAATTCGGGTGTTCATTGAATGGGCGAACAGCCAATGTTCGTCCCCCCAAACTCATGCTCGGGCTGAATTGTTCGACCATCCCTAATTTTATGGTAGAAAGATGCAAGCTGTTATTGCTTCTAAAAGCTGTCCAAACACATATTGTCATTTTAATACGTAAAAGCTGGTATAATTTCTGTTTGAATAGAGATGATGTTAAATAATATTTTGCAAGACTGTATTATACATGAACTTTGGGACTGAATGATACATATCACAATGAGTTTATGCACAAATATGCCATTTTTAAATCAAACAAAACCTAATTTTTTTCAAAAATGTCCACAATTTTGGCCACTAGTGTAGTATTATGTGATATGCAATTTTACTCCTCTCCTCCTTCTTATACAGAGTACCTGTACTTAAAAGTGGCAAATCCACAGTCCCCAATCCTCATTTAGAGGGACTGTCTTTCTTTTGGTACCAAATCCTCCATTTCTCTTTTCTCCTCAATTCTCCCTCTGCACGCTCTGATGGGTAGACCTCTATAAAAAAAAGAATTATTCAAATGCAAAATGTGCTATACCAAACCTTTCATTCAACTGTTTTTTATTTTGAAAAACTGGTATAAATGAAAAGTAGTGGAAAAAAGAGCTTATGAGTTTAACCTATCATTTTTTCTATATACATACTTCAATATTTATGTAACTTGTGGCATGTCAGAGATGTGCCCTTTGCCTGCATACTTGAACTGTATTTAAACCAAAAGCAAAATTGTAATTTATTGAGGATTTCCAATGCCTAAATGTGGAGGCTACATTCTTTTTCTTTTTTAAGCTTTTTTCTTCTATTTTCATCTGGTGATCTAGGCAGTAAGTTTGTTATTTTTCAACTTCTCGTTATAGACCAAGCTGTCCAGCAAAAGAGACAGAGGGTAGTGACAAACCATTTCCCACTGACAAGAGTGCTTACAATGGTCAGCTTTTATTCAGTTCTATAAAATCTTTATCCCAAAAGGAAAAACAACTGTTGCTATAACAGCTTACAATGTTTTAGCTGGAGTTTGCCTATATTTGTTAATCAAGTCCATCTAAATACCTTCTTCCCAGAGTGACAATGCTGCTGTTCCTCCATCCAGAGTAGAGCCACCGTAAACCTTACCATACATTATACAATTTTCTTGTACAATTTTTCTTTAGATTTACCAAAATCATATAATATGAGCTCAAATCTAAACACTTTTAATTTTTATGCAATCGGTCAGGCCCTTGCACTATATAGTTGAAGTTAAATCTAAAGAAAATTGAATAAGAAAATTGTATAATGTATGGCCAGCTTAAAAGTGTGTTACTAGGTGAATCACCAGGTGAAAATAAAGGAAAAAAGTCTAAAAAGTGTACATTTTATTTTGGGTTTAGATGCACTTTAATGCTAAAAGTTGTCCCTCATTCTCAAAGTTGGGTGGCATGTTATTCCTTGCCAAAAGCTTATAGCAAATGTCTGTTTGAGATTTATTGGATAGGGTGGTTTGCTGCTGAATAGAATTACGTGGGGTGTAATGACTTGCAAGGATCCTGAAAGCAGTGTTATATAACACATTCTAGTTCTGGCCAGTTTAGTTAAAGAAGAAGTATGGTCAAATCTTTTTTGGCCATACTTCTCCAATGGATCACAGGATTGCACTTAGTTCTGTGTTCCTGTGACCCAAATCACAGATAATGTCACTCAGCTGGTCCAAGCTCTGCATTATTGTCGGGATCCATCCAGAAGCCTGACTGGCAGTTGGCTCAGCCTTTCAGTGCGCTGCTTAGAACCTAAGCCAGCTGCTCCTGTTCCCTCCATAGTACGGTGTGCTGGAGAGTCAGAGTAGAGAGAGACTGGCAGTCACTGCCTTGTGCTCAGGACGGACCTGAGAACTAAGCAACCAGTGTCTGTAATAGCTAAATAATAGCTAAATTATTGGCAAAGAGGTGGCGGGAACAGATGCAGCATTGGATCCAAGATGCAGCCAGCTTGGATGAGTATGTTTTTTTTTGTTACTGTATATTAATTTCCCGCACTTCTCCTTTAATTGTTTAACCACTTGCTTACTGGGCACTTATACCCCCCTTGGCCCATGCCAATTTTCAGCTTTCAGCTTTGAATGACGATTGCGCGGTCATGCAACGCTATACCCATATGAAATTTTTATCATTGTTTTCACACAAATAGTGCATTCTTTTGGTGGTATTAAAAGAGAAGATTGGGTTTCTTTTTTTTTTTCAAGTTATACTTATCTAGGTGAATGCAGTATCGGTCCAGTAGGCGTCTCTGCACTGATAACCAAACGATCGAACACCGTTGATCGCTCCGTTCTGACAGCTCCCCGAGCATAGAGCTGCTCACTGCCATTCAGCAGCTCTCTGCTCTGCCCCCTCCTCGCTCATTGGAGCGCTGAGCTGTGGAGAGGCTGGTCACGGCCGGCTCAGGCTCTCAACAGGTGTCAGTCCAGGCACCTGGCGGATCCCCACTTCTATTGTCGTCATGACTCAGTGCCTTGACTGACATCTGTGACATCAGCAGAGAGTGGACTTCAGCCCACTCTCTGCTGAAAATGGGTCACAGGAGTGCAGAACAAACGAGCTTTTGCTGTACATCGCCATTAAATGACCACTGGGTTTTTAATTTTTTGCTAAACAAATACAAAAAAAAGACTGAAAATTTAGCAAACAGGTGATTTTTCTCCTTCACTGATGTGCGCTGATGAGGCTGCACTGATGGACACTGAAAGACTGCACTAATGGGCAATGATGAGGCGGCACTGATGGGTACTAATAAGTGGCACTGATGGGTACTGATAGGTGGCACTAATGGGCACTGATGAGGCAGCACTGATCAGGAGACACTGATAAGACTGCACTGATGGGTGGCACTGATGGGTGGCACTGATGGGGACTGATAGATGGCACTGAGAGGTGACACTGATAGGCAGTGATAGATGCCACAGAAAGGTGGCACTGATGGGTAGCACTGATAGGCATTAGTAGGCGGCACTTATAAGTGACGCTGATGGGCACTAACTGGCAGCACCGATGGGGACTGAAAGGTGGCACTGATTAGCCTCACTGATAGGCACTGATAGATGGCACTGATGGGCACTGATTAGCAGCACTGCAGGGCACTGATTAGTGGCACTGATGTGCACTGTGTGGGACCGATGTCCCTCTAACAGAAGCCGGTTAATGGCTTTCTTCTTTTCTGCACCCTGACAGCGTGAGGGGAAAAAAGCTGATAACCGACTTCTGTTGTCTTCCATGATCAGATGTCATTGGCTGACAGCTGGTCACATGGTAAAGGGCCCGCTGTGATTGGCCCTTTACCCGATCTGTGATCAGTCGTGTCCCAAGGACTCGGCGACCACAGAGTGCGCCCTCCCCGCATTTTAAGCTGTAGCCATTTTTCCGTTATAGCATGGGTGCCAAGTAGTTAAAAAAAGAGCAGGATGCATACCTAAATGCACCAATATAGCTGAACATTGTTACAAAGAATATAACAGAATATGTAAAAAGGAAATCAAGGACACACAAATTCAAAATGAATGACAGATTGCAAAAGATAGTAGGACAAACCCTAAAAAATTCTTCAAATATATTAATAGTAAAAAAGTTTAGGTCTGAACATGTAGGCCCTTTACAAAATAATCTGGAGTGGGTGACAGGGGACAAAGAGAAAGCAAATTTATTAAATACTTATATAAGCTCTGTGTATACAAAGGAGCATGGGGAAGCTCATGATCATAATGAGGATGGTATTGACACAGCCCCAAATGATCCACAATGGCTCAAAAGTGATATGGTCCAGAAATATTTAGACAGAATAAGGGTGGATAAATCGCCTGGACCAGATGGCATCCACCCACACATCCTACAAGAATTGAGCGCTGTAATTTCAAAGCCTTTATTTCTAATTTTTAGGGACTCATTAAAGACTGGAAAAGTACCACTCTATGGGTGTAGGGCAGTGGTTCTCAACCTTCCTAATGCCGCGACCCTTTCATACAGTTCCTCATGTTGTGGTGACCCCCAACCATAAAATTATTTCCGTTGCTACTTCATAACTGTAATTTTGCTACTGTTATGAATCGTAATGTAAATATCTGATATGCAGGATATATTTTCATTGTTACAAATTGAACATAAATAAAGCATAGTGATTAATCACAAAAACAATATGTAATTATATATATTATATTATTATAATATATTATATTATAATACATTATTATTATTATAACGATAGCTTTAATAATACAAAGATGACACATGGCATAGTTCAGTCAATACAGTTCATTAAAATTTCCTATGATTTACCATTCTCTATGTTGTTTTTTTACATACCTGTTACTATCACAGGGGGCAGTATTCACATCAACCACAGCTGAATATAAAAAGACTGATCAGCATCCAGATTAAGTTCCCATGGTACAGATATTTTTTAATTTTTTGCAGTAGTTGATGATTTTACAGTACATGATTTTACATTTACCCAGTAATTATAATTCATGAAGTGTCGTTTTACCTCCTATACTGCTCCTTTCTACACAGTAGCTGCTCTCTACACATGTGTGACTGGTCCGCATAATTATGTACATTATGGCCCCAACCCTGTCACATGCACCTGTATTTGTACGGGGTGTATGTGATGGGGTTGGCGCGATGATGTCATCACACCAGGTACTTGTATGTGGGCGTATCTGCATGTGGGCTGACCCGTCTGTTGGTGGATAGATGAGCGGTGTCTCAGTTCCTAAGACCATCGGAAATATGTGTTGCCGATGGTCTTAGGCGACCCCTGTGAAAGGGTCGTTCGACCCCCAAAAGAGTCGCGACCCACAGGTTGAGAACTGCTGGTGTAGAGCCAATGTGGTGCCTATATTTAAAAAGGGATCAAACTCTTTGCCAAGTAACTATAGACCTGTTAGTTTACCTTTTATAGTCAGGAAGATACTGTAGAGTTTAATAAAAGACCACATAAATGAGTTCTTGCTGGAAAAAAATATTTTAAGCAACAGACAGCATGGATTTATTAAAAAGACAGAAGTTGTCAAACAAACCTGATTTCTTTTTATGAGGAGGCAAGTAAAACCTTGGACAGAGGGGTGGCTGTGGATATAGTATACTTGGATTTTGCAAAAATCTTTGAGACAGTTCCCCACACACGGCTAATGTGTAAGTTTAAGTCTACAGCCTTGGAAAGATTGGTTTGTAATTGGATAGAAAATTGTCTAAAAGAGAGAATTCAGAGAGTAGTGATTAATGATTCTTACTCTGAATGGTCTAAGATTATCAGTGGTGTACCCCAAGGTTCAGTGTTGGGACCCTTACATTTTAATATCTTTATAAATTATATAGGGACTTGGATTAAAAGTACCATTTCAGTCTTTGCAGATGACAACAAGCTTTGCAGTGGAATGACTTCCTTACAGGATGTCTCCAACTTACAAGCTGACCTCAATGCACTGTTTCATTGGGCAACTATGTGGCAAATGAGATTTAATGTTGATAAATGTAAAGTTATGCACTTGGGGCTATGCATCATACATACTAGGGGGAGTAGAACTGTGGGAATGCATAGCGGAGAAGGATCTGGGTGTTCTGGTAGATCATAAGCTTAATAATACCATGCAATGCCAAGCTGCGGTTTCCAAAGCAAGCATTGTCTTTTCTTGTATTAAAACAGGCATGGACTCCAGAGAGAGAAATATTTTTCCTCTGTACAAATCATAAGTAAGATCTCATCTGGATTATGCAGTTCAGTTTTGGGCACCAGTTCTTAAAAAGGATATTGAGGAACTGGAGAAAGTGCAGAGAAGGGCAACCAAATTGTCACATACCTGGTCAGTGAGCCTAATGTGTAGAGTAGAGCCATCTCGTAAAGCCCGGCTCAGGGGTTACTGATATGGAGACAGCAGCCACAAGAACACAGAGATGTTGGAGCGCCTGCAGTCAGTCCAGTAATGCATGTGGCAGCAATCAGCAGGAGGATGTGCAGTAGATAGGCTGGTGGTAGGTACGCTGGCACAGAGCTTGGCAGACTGAAGAAGCAGCTGAAGCAGACTGGAAGTGCAGGTGCAGAGTCAGACAAGCCGGGTCGGTAACGTTCAGGTAGATCAAGCAGAAACAGCAGGCAGAAGAAGAATCCAAAACAAGCCGAGGTCGGGGTATTAAGCAGACAAACGTAAGTCAGGAGTAGGCTGGATCAGAATCAGAGGTCAGCACAGGGAACAGGAATAACACAAGAAGTTGCAAACCAATCAGCAAATACTGCAGCCAGTTTAAATAGCCCGCTTGGCGACAGCATTAGTGACAGGCATGTGTGCGTTTGCCTTTGCACATGTCCTGGTTCACAACAAGGTCATTTTGCCTGAGCAGTTGCTGGCTTGCGCATGTGCGTATATATGCGCCACGAACCTCCACCTGTACGGGCATGTCTTCCCTGACACAAACTGATAAGAGGCATGGAGGACCTCAGCTATGAGAAAAGATTAGAGGAACTGATTTTATTTTCTCTTGAGAAGAGGAGATTAAGGGGGTATAAATACATAAGGGGTCCATATAGTGAATTTGGTGTTGAGTTGTTCACTTTAAGATCATCACAGACGACAAGGGGGCACTCTTTACCTCTAGAGGAAAAGAGATTTCATCTTTAAATATGGAAAGGTTTCTTCACAGTAAGAGCTGTGAAAATGTGGAATAGATTCCCTCCAGAGGTGGTTCTGGCTAGCTCACTAGACTGCTTTAAAAAAAATCCTGGATTCTTTCCTAGGTGTAAATATTATAACTGGGTACTAATATTTATAGGTAAAGTTGATCCAGGGAATATCCGATTGCCTCTTGGGGGATCAGGAAGGAATTTTTTCCCCTGCTGCAGCAAATTAGATCATGCTTTGCTGGGGTATTTCGCCTTCCTCTGGATCAACTGCGGGTATAAGATTGTGTATATGGGATTGTATGGTTGTGTTTTCTTTACTGTTTTTTTTTTTTATATTGGTTGAGCCAGATGGACTTGTGTCTTTTTTCAACCTGACTAACTATGTAACTATGTAATATTATTAACTTTTATGGGTATTAAAACCAGAGATTGTTAATACAGCAATATTCTAGAGATCAGGAAATAATTAATTTTTTTTCGCAGCTGGTGCAAATTGCACCATACTCTGTAGGTTTTATTGTTGTTTTCCTCTTGATCAGCTTTGGGTAGAAGGTTCTGTATATGGAGGTTTTCCATTTATTCTTTTTTTTTTTTTTTTTTTTTATCTATTGATTGAACTAGACAGGCTTGTATCTTTTTCAACCAAACAAACTACTATATTTAATTTTCTCCAAAAATAGGCTTAAGGCCACGTTCACACTGGGGCGATCCGACTTCCACGGGTGACCTCACAGGTCGGGGCACGCTGCTCGCACCGCGACCTCGGAGCGACCGGCACGGACTTCATAACATTGAAGTCTATGCAGGTCGCTCCGGGTCGCCCCAAAGAAGCTCCGGACCCTTTTTCTAAGTCGGAGCGACTTGTGTCGCTCCTATTAGAGCGGGTCCGCAGCTTCTCTATGGAAGGCGACCTACGGCGACCTGTCAGGCGACCAGGTCGCCTGACAGGTCGCCCCAGTGTGAACGGGGACTTAACAGGCCCAACAAATTTGGAAACATATTTACTTATAAATGGTGAATTCAAAAACAAGCAGTAGACACAGTAAGAATGTTTGTTAAGGTCAATTCCTTTTTCCTTAATTTTGGATAAAGTGGAGGAGAGTGAGATCCTCTTAGTTTCTCACTGCTATCTGGGGCTCTGTTAGAGAGATGTGCCCTCTTTTCTTGTGTTGTTGGCTTCATACCATGCAGGAGTGAGCCAGAAATCTCCAACCACAACACAGACCAAAATACCAAATGCTTGTCTTTAGTAGAGTAAAGGAACAAAGTAATACCCAAAAGATTTTTTATTCCTGTAAGCGTTGCTGTTGCAGATTTTTTGTGGTCTGGTCAGCAGAACAGGAAATAAGGGTACCTTTCTTTAATACAAGAGAATCATTCTCCATTGTATTCACATTTTTGTAAGTTTTTGGGTTTGATAAGACTATATATAACTTTTTACTTGAGTAAAGAAACCCCAAAGTAGTTGAGATTAGTATAGAGCTTGCTGTTGGGAACCAGGGGTAGACAATGGCTTGTCAGTAGCCAGGATAAAATGTGTGAGGCAAATATAAGTTAATTATAAAAATGATAATGTAAATTGGGTACATAAAGTGATGGCTTTCTTAGCTCAATAAATAACATAAACTGGATGGTGATGAATCACAAAATATTACAGTGTAAAATCAATAAATGGTCATGAAATATCAGGTTATAAAAATCAAATCACATAATGCCTTATAGTGCAAATAAGTGCCAAAAAAGTCCAATCAAAGTTCATATGTGACTTAGGTGCATAGAAATAAACTTCAGTGCCAAAAGGGGGAGAAAAGTGCAAGTGCTTGTGCTGGGTCCTCCAGTAGTCCAACTGCCGGTACTTGTGGAGTGGCTTTAAGGAATAGTGGGGATGTACACTCACCAGAGGTTGTGGGTCTTAGTTACCATATGGCAAACAGACCTTTAGAGCCTTGTGGCCTCCTAGGCCAGAGAGATGGCGACTGCTGGGCTTTGTAGTCCTCTGTGATCCGGGGTCCCCTTCCTGAATAGGCTGGATCCTCAGGGTCCAGTTGGGGTAAAAAATAGATGCTCCAAATAGTGCAGTACCATTAAAAAGGATTTTAATAAGTATAACATTGCACAGTACAAAAAAGATCAAATTTCCAAGGATCGCGCCTGCTAGCACAAGCACTTGCACTTTTCTCCCCCTTTTGGCACTGAAGTTTATTTTTATGCACCTAATTCACATATGAACTTTGATTGGACTTTTTTGGCACTTATTTGCACTATAAGGCATTTATGTGATTTGATTTTTATAACCTGATATTTTATGACCATTTATTGATTTTACACTGTAATATTTTGTGATTTATCACCATCCAGTTTATGATATTTATTGAGCTAAGAAAGCCATCACTTTATGTACCCAATTTACATTATCATTTTTATAATTAACTTATATTTGCCTCACACATTTTATCCTGGCTACTGACAAGCCATTGTCTACCCCTGGTTCCCAACAGCAAGCGCTATACTAATCTCAACTACTTTGGGGTTTCTTTACTCATTCCATACCTATTCCATAGCAGCTGCTATCACCGCCCCCTCCCCTTATATATTTATATTTATTATCACAACCCCCCCCCCCCTCCTAGTAGGCCATCCATATGCGCGAAGAATATACACCTATTGGAGTATATACCTTTATTATATATAACTTTTTATTTGCTATATTTTTGATTAACATTTTTATGATTTCTCATTTTCTTCGTAGCATTTTGTTGAGTTCATGCCCAATAAATATAACACACAAAGGAGCTACAGGGTCTGCAGAATCGTGAGCACAGAAACTTGTAATAACTCCTCGTGATTTAAAATGCCTGAAATAATGTAGCGGTATGCAGCTTGATACTTGCAGCAAGGAAAGGATAATTACATAGCTATGTTGCCTATGAAAAGGAGATTTAAAATACAATAGTGGTAAAAAAAAGCTGTTTTTAAGATGTTCAGGTTCAACGAGAAGATGTGTAATTTAAAATGAAACTTTTGTTCTAAGAAGAATATGGCATAGGAAGGATCCACTGGGATAAAAAGGTTGGAAGAATTTTATTATTCTGGTTATTTTACAATCCAGGCTTTTACAGTGATATCCCAGTGGCTTGTGACAGCTATGATAGGGTATGTGCACATGAAACATTGTTACACCTAGTTCAAATCCCCCTTTATCCCTGGAAACAGGATGGAAATTAGAGAGGTATAATAGGAGTGTATTTTTCATTGCTGCTGGAATGGGGAATTAGACTATCTAGAGCAGGGCTTCCCAAACTTTTTTGGGCCGAGACCCACTTCTGGGGCCCACTTGCTTGTAATTGAATATTGTAAAGCGCTACAGAATTTGTTGGCGCTATATAAATGAAAATAATAATAATAATATTAATGCATATTTTAAAGGGAGGGGGATGTTAAATTAAAAATATCAATTTACTACTTTTCAATTTATTGTTGAATACACTTGCCAGATGTTCTAAGTGAGGGGTCAGAAACCTGTGGCATATAAGCGGAGTTGTAAGGAATCAGCACCCTCATAGACAGTATAAGGCAGGCAGAGGACAGAAATCAACCACCTCAGGACAGTGATCAGCAGGCTATATGGCACTCACCCTCCTTCCTCTCCCAGTGTTCCACAGTGAAGGTGAAGCCCCAGTTTGCCCTCTCCAGGGCCCAGCACACCTCACCCAGAGTCTCCATGATGAGGAGCTCTATGCTGGTCTTGGTGTCCTGACTCTTCTCCTTCAGATCCTCTACTGGGGTCACAGAAGCTGCCATAAACTCCTGACACAGCCCGGCCACCTGGTCCTCCTATAACACTGAGGCTGCCGTCTCTGCCCGCTATAGCTGAGAGAATCCCGCCGCCAGTCTAGCCTCCACCGCTGCCACCAGAAGGACCGAGGAGCTGGCTCTGCACCCAATGAACATATCCTACATAACAGCCCACATACGTTCTCACTGATGCAAGTATCCTCCTCGTGGGAAATGCAGACCAGCCTCCGTAGACTGCATGAGCGGGGTCCTGAATCAATCGTGATTTGACTGCTCTTGCTCTCTGTAATTTGCGCGGACTCTCACAGCACAATATAAGCGGGCCCGCTCTCAGTGGTTTCCGGCTCAGCGCGACCCACTCAAACACAGCTCGCGACACACCAGTGGGTCCCGACCCACAGTTTGGGAACTCCTGATCTAGAGAGATGCAGTCCTCCAAACCCTCACAAGGTGACTCAGGTCTCACAAACACAGCAGCCAACTGAAACTCAAATATGGTGGGGGGGTTTTTTTGCATATATTTATTTAGTATTTTTTATATTTGGAAAAGGTTTTATTTTTTTTCTATCATTTATATTGTGTAAAAATATTTTCAGCTTGCAGTTTATGAGTATGCAGCTGATTTCAGCAGGGTTTTGTAGAGCTGGTTTGCTACTGTGCTGTGAACAGCCTGTGCCTTAACTAGATCTGAATAGCAGCATATCATGTTAAACACACATACGCATGCATATACCCCTGAGTTAGAAAGGGGGCACGTGCCACTTCCAATCTGCTACAAAAGTTATCTGGATTTTACAGATCTTCTGGAAAAGTCAACAAGCATAGTACATTTTGTGATGTCAACAGGCTAAATGTATCTGCTGCTCTTCAGGATAGTGATGGGTGTGGAGCGCTTAAATTCAGACCCATAAGGTAGATTTATTGCTCATGTTGATTGGATGTGCCTAATGATAGTGCTTAATTTGCATTCAGCTAATGTGAGTCCTTACAGTACATTGTTAGCGTAACAAAGGAAGAGATTAGAATACTGAATATTATTGAATAGGATTCAATTAGATATACTGTAAATTGTGTATAATATTGTTTTCATTCAGAGGAGAACCTGATTATTCATGTGATTAGCCCATAATTTGGATGTCATGTGAACTGGTGAGGCGTGTCCAATAGATGGCGGGTTGTCACTAAGGCTGGCCATACAATTTTCTTAAAATTTTTCTGTACAATTTTCTTTAAATTTACCTTCAACTATGTAATACAAAGGCCTGTCTAATTGAATACAATTGGAAGTGTTTTATTTTGACCTCACATTAAATGGTGTTGGTAAATCTAACAGAAAATTGTACAAGAAAATCGAACATGTATGGCCAGCCTTAGATCGACTACTGTGTATAGATGAGATTTTGTAGAACATTCTGAAATACAAATTGAACTTTATGAATTGTGGATTTTTTATAATGTGTGTGTGTATATATATATATATATATATATATATATATATATATATATACACACATACATACATGCACACACACACACACACACATATATATATATATATATATATATATATATATATACAGTGCCTTGCGAAAGTATTCGGCCCCCTTGAACTTTTTGACTTTTTGCCACATTTCAGGCTTCAAACATAAAGATATAAAACTGTAATTTTTTGTGAAGAATCAACAACAAGTGGGACACAATCATGAAGTGGAACAAAATTTATTGGATATTTCAAACTTTTTTAACAAATAAAAAACTTAAAAATTGGGCGTGCAAAATTATTCAGCCCCCTTAAGTTAATACTTTGTAGCGCCACCTTTTGCTGTGATTACAGCTGTAAGTCGCTTGGGGTATGTCTCTATCAGTTTTGCACATCGAGAGACTGAAATCTTTGCCCATTCCTCCTTGCAAAACAGCTTGAGCTCAGTGAGGTTGGATGGAGAGCGTTTGTGAACAGCAGTTTTCAGTTCTTTCCACAGATTCTCGATTGGATTCAGGTCTGGACATTGACTTGGCCATTCTAACACCTGGATATGTTTATTTGTGAACCATTCCATTGCAGATTTTTGCTTTATGTTTTGGATCAGTGTCTTGTTGGAAGACAAATCTCCGTCCCACTCTCAGGTCTTTTTCAGACTCCATTTGGTTTCATCTGACCAGAGCACCTCCTTCCACATGTTTGGTGTGTCTCCCAGGTGGCTTGTGGCAAACTTTAAACGACACTTTTTATGGATATCTTTAAGAAATGGCTTTCTTCTTGCCACTCTTCCATAAAGGCCAGATTTGTGCAGTATACGACTGATTGTTGTCCTATGGACAGAGTCTCCCACCTCAGCTGTAGATCTCTGCAGTTCATCCAGAGTGATCATGGGCCTCTTGGCTGCATCTCTGATCAGTCTTCTCCTTGTATGAGCTGAAAGTTTAGAGGGACGGCCAGGTCTTCGTAGATTTGCAGTGGTCTGATACTCCTTCCATTTCAATATTATCGCTTGCACAGTGCTCCTTGGGATGTTTAACGCTTGGGAAATCTTTTTGTATCCAAATCCGGCTTTAAACTTCTCCACAACAGTATCTCGGACCAGCCTGGTGTGTTCCTTGTTCTTCATGATTCTCTCTGCGCTTTAAACGGACCTCTGAGACTATCACAGTGCAGGTGCATTTATATGGAGACTTGATTACACACAGGTGGATTCTATTTATCATCATTAGTCATTTGAACTTCTGGAGAGAGTTTGCTGCACTGAAAGTAAAGGGGCTGAATAATTTTGCACGCCCATCTATTGAGAGAGTTGTGCTGTGACCATAACTCCCGCGGGCATGTGTGGGAGTTACATAATTGCAACTTGGCCATATGACTGGAATCCAATAACCCAGAGAGAAGACCAGAAGAAGATGGAATCCCTCTTAGTATTGACAGAACACCGCTGGAGAGATATATTTTTTTTTTGTAAGTCTATCATAATGATGTTTTACCAAAGTTCGCCCCCCCTCCCAACAGGGTTGTTAAAAAATATAATTAAGGCCTTATTTATCCAGATACTCTTTTAGTAACTGCAGCTGTGTTCATACAGCTCCAGGTGGCACCTTCCTCTGGATCAACTACGGATATAGGATTGTGTATATGGGATTGTATGGTTGGGTTTTCTTTACTATTTTTGTTTTTTATTGGTTCAGCCAGATGGACTTGTATCAACCTGACTAACTATGTAACTATGTAAATGAACCACTGATTCACACTGGACAGACTACCGCACCCATGTGAATGAGCTCCAAGACCTTATCCATATAGAGCTTTATTTATTATGTCAGTTTTATCTTCTAAATGTAGCAGGAATTTTGTGAGTTATGTCGTATTTGTGTCTGCTAAAAATAATGTTATTGTGTTTTTAGCAAAATATAGCTTTACATTTTTCTCATGGGGGGGGGGGGGGGGGCCTGTCTGGTAGTCTGTATAGGGCCCCGAGATTTCTATCAGCAGCCCTGAGTAATCGCATCAAATATTGATTTGATTTATATTTTTCTTCTGTTCCCTCACTTTGCATTTTATAAATTGATAAAAATAAACAATTAAAATCTATATTTTTGAAAGCATTCTTACTTTACAGCATTCCTTCACACCTGACTAAAACGTTTGCATGGTACTGTGTGTATTGCGAGAACCAGCATCAAATGTAAAGCTTTTAAAGACACCGCCACTCGCTTTTCTTCTTTTTAGGGGTTTTCTTGCTCATTTTTATTAAAGAAAGTTCAGCAAACACAAAACCGGTTTGTTGCTTCAAAACAAATGAACACTCAGCCTTCCGGCTTGAACATGCAGTGGTGGAGGCGCTGCATGATATATCACAACTGCATGTTCCATCTAAAGCAGTGGTCTCCAAACTTCAGCCCAGGGGGCCAGATACGGCCCTTTGCTTGCTTTTATTTGCCTGCTGAGGTGGAGCCCAAAAACCATGGTCAGGTCACTACATCAGCACTCTGATCATGCCCCTCCCGCCTCTGCAGAGGAACCTGGACTCCGTGCCTGTCACCTCAGCTCCCGAGTGAGCCCCGACTCCCAAGCCACACATATCTGCCTTGGCCGGCCTTCACTCTTCTCCGCCCGCAGCAGCAGGTAGCTGCAATGCCCACACTCCACGCTTGCACCTTCATAGTAGCTCTCTCACACTGAGGACATACTGTGCCAAGGTACTCCTGACCTCCTCCTGTGCACAGCGCTAGTCTTCCTTCAGGCACCATCCGTATGCCTGTGTCTCATACGAAAGTGGGGCTCGGCTTCCCGGTCTGCTCCTGGATCTGGCCAGCAGGTTCTCCGCCAGTGGGTTAAGCGATCATGGCTGTGCAGTTCTCTTCTCCAAACAACTCCATGGTGCTTTTCCTCACACGTGTCTCCCTCTCAGCCACACCCGAAGGGGGGAGTATTATATGGGCTCCCCTAGTCACTCCTGATTGGCTGGGTGTGACTGACGTCTCCACCCATACTCCTTGTTTTTCGGTGGCTCCTCCTGCTAGGCAGTGCTTTCTGGATCGCGCTTTCCCATGCGGTGCAGCAACTCCTTCCATGCCATGCTCTCTCTCTCTCTAGCCCGCAGGGAAGTTGATGCAAAGTGGACCATGTCCCTTGCCAGACATGCATCCACTCTTCTTACTTGCAACAGGGCCCCAGCTGCGCTTCCCTCTCCCGGAGCCAGCTGTCCCTCCACGCCAGGTAAGAGACTTGTCCCGCTGTCACATGCATGGTCAACAGTCCTCTCTCCCACACATGTGCAAGTAAGGCCCACCATACTGTCTCTGTAGATAGTCCCACTGCCCCTCCTGGCATGGCCGAATGCAATCTTCACAGTATCACTGCAGTTACTGTACTGAACAAATGTTCCGCTGTCATAAGCAAGGTCAAAATCAGTCCATATAGCCTGCACACACACCTGACCCCTGGCACTCTGCTAAGCGTGTCCCTGGCCGCCATTTTCTTCATCCCCACCTGGACCTTTCTCTGTTAAGCAGCTGCAGTTTTTATTCACTGACATAGATCTCTTCCCTGCTCTCCAATACTTGATAGCAGAGTACATCTCATAACTGAAACGGAAGGTTCCCGCCATTTTGCAGTATTTACTGGAACATTTCCGTTGCCAAGGGCAACCTTCCATGTGCACATCAATCTTCATCCTACTCTCCCTACCTCCTGCAGAGCTGACCTCATACTTGGCTTGAGTTTTGGAATAAAGTCCTGGACATAAAAATGAAAATTTTGAACTTTTCTTTTGGCCGTTGCCAGGGGCAACTGACCCAGTAACCCATGGCGAAATCCCGGACGAGCTCCCAAATGTAGCAGGATTCCCAGCCGTTTTGCTGGATATGAGTCCACCTGGGTTACCGCTAGCAACAACAGCACATTTAAGCATGTTTTCCAAGTGTGAGACTCCCTAGGCTCAACAGGTCACACCTAGAAACATGTGACAACCTGGGAGGGTGCTACATATAGATATTTGAATTGCTGTTTGATGAATTTTTGAATTTTTTTGTTTATGCAAATTCCGAATTGGGGCTTTTTTTTTTATATGTGTGTTTCAAGCATAGGAGATGCATAGACAGGCATCACTGTGCTCTCAGCCCTCAGCATCTTGTAAGTTTTGAGGATGGCAGTGAAGGAGGAGCTCCAGGTAGGTCAATGGCTCTACCTACTGACTGGTCATCTTGCCATATGAACCAGTCTTCTCTCTTCGTTGTTCTACATTCTAAATTAGACCCTTGTCTCTGGAGAAGATACAAAAATAGATGCATCAGCTTCAAATATCAACAGATCGAAATGACGGTGTTTAAAGTGGATGAATGATGCACAACTAAATATGATGTTGTGGAACATCAAATTGTACAGGAATAGGCATCCATTCCTTTTATCTAGTATTCTATTTTAAGAGGTATCATAGCTGCCTGTTAACAAAAGCACAAATCTTTTCCAAGGCTTTCTTTCAAATTAGAGGTTACAAAGAGTGTTTTGATTTTTCCAGTGAATGGAAAATGTCTCCGTACAGGTTTAGAAAAATATGCCATGACTGACATAAGTGATTCTATCTGTCTGCTGCTCATAGATTTCAATAGCAATGGCAGATTTTTAATCAATCCATGTCCTGTGTTGTTGCATCTTTCATTCTTGACTCAAATTATATGTCACTGTTAAAGGACTTAACTAAGCACTATTAGTGTTCAAAATGGCCAGATGATCACTTTACTTAAATTGGACTTTTCAGTAACTTAACAAGCCTGTATTTTGTTTCCCCAAAAAGCTTCAGTATTATCATTTAACCACTTTACGACTGCTCACAGTAATATTACTGCGGCAGAGTGGCTCGTTATCGTCTGACGACTTAGTACTACGTCGTCAGACACTCCCCCTTCTGGGCGGCGCTTGCACGCCGCCGGAGGCTCGCTCCCGCTGTTTTCATTCACAGCGGGAGTCGGGCCAGGGGAGGAGCAGCGGCGATCGCCGCTGCTCTTACTCGATCGTCGGGGATCGAGTCTGGAGATCTGCCCGTCTGTGTAAACACAGCGGGCGGATCTCCATAGTGACAGGGAGTGACAGATCGGACTGTTCAGCATAGCTGGACATCCGATCTGTCCATGACTCACTCAGTCACCTCCCCCCCTACACGTCAGTAAGCACCAGGCATACATTAACCCCTCCCTCTCCAATAAAATTAACCCCTTCCCTGCCAGTGTCATTTTTACAGTAACAGTGCATATATATAGCACTGATTACTGCAGTAATGTCACTGGTACCCCCAAAAGTGTCAAAAATGTCAGTCAAGGGTCCGATCTGTCCGCCGCAATGTCGCAGTCCCGCAAAAAAAATCACAGATCGCCGCCATTACGCGTTAAAAAAAAACACCAAAAATGACAGAAATCTTTCCCTTTGTTAGTAAACGCAATAACTTTTGCGCAAACCAATCAAAATACGCTTACTGCGATTTTTTTTTACCAAACATAGGTAGCAGAAAACAAATTGGCCAAAAATTTTTAAAAAAATTGTTTTTTACATCTTTTTTGGGGGGAATTTCATATAAAAAAATGTTAAAAATATTGTTATTTTTTCAAAATAAACGCTCTTTTTTTGTTTATAGCTCAAAAAGTAAAAATCGCACAGGTGATCAAATACCACCAAAAGAAAGCTCTGTTTGTGGGAAAAAAAGGACGTAAATTTCGTTTGGGTACAGCGTCGCATGACCGCGCAATTGTCAGTTGAAGTCGCACAGCGCCGAATCGCAAAAAGTGGCCTGGACGGAAGACAGCAAAATCCTCCGGTGGTAAAGTGGTTAAAAAACATCCTTCAGATTAAGAATCTGATGCAACTGTGCATGGTATAGAATCGGCTTCTAACTTCAGTTTGTCCAAATAAGCTTTGACACTAAGCCCATGTTCACATTGGTCTGATTTAACATGCGATTTGGCATGTCAAATCGCATGTCAAATTGGAGGCAATTGCTGGCACTGGCACTGTCTGAATCGGTGCGACACTGAATTTGCAGCGCCGCAGCGATTCCCGAAAGTAATATCTGTACTACTTTTGACGATTTGGGAGGGGGGCGATTTCCATAGACATCTGTGCAGGAACCTGCACAAATGTCTGTAAAATCACCCCCGAAGTTGGACTGAAATGCCAGCTGGAAATCGTGCGAGTTCAGCTGAACTCGCACAATTTCCATACGGCCCCAGCTAAAATATGGATGCTGATTGGTTTCTATGCAGCACTGCACCAGATTTTGCATGCTCCAGGCTTAGTAAATCCCCCCTAATCCCTTGTTCACACCAAATCTGACTCTGAAATCTTGCGACTTTACTTGAAATCGCACAATTTCAAAGCTGCATGTGAGTGTGACTTCAGGTGCGACTTGGCTGACAAATGTGCGACTTCATGCACAGATGTCTATTTCAGTTCCACCTGAAATCGCCAAAAATAGTGCAGGAACTTCTTTTTCAAATCGATGCGGCACTCCAAATTCGGCGTTGCACTAATTTGAATAGTTCCATTGTCGACAATAGGGTGCGACTTGTCATGCAATTTGTACCTGTCAAATCGCATGACAAGTTGCACTGGTGTGACTGGAGGCTAAGACTTTGTTGTAAGTCCTGAGACAATGTCACTGTGGAATAGGTCATTTAAAGGACACAAGGTGTGCACATTGGCTCAGTGCAGGCCTACAGAGCTTGGAGTGGAGAAAACTGCTTTTGCAGCTTTCTCCAGGTTTTGGTATACCTGGATGGGGCTCAGTAGTTTGGATATTCCATAGTATCTTGGATGGGACAGAATCTCCAACCCATTGTCCAGGTTTTGTGGAGGACAAGCATGGTGTGTTCTCAGGTGCACACACCCTGCTCTTTCCATTGGTCACCCAGACCACGGGTTTTTCAAAGTCGACAGTTTACTCTAATGCACACAGCTCCTCTCAAGCCTCAATCATCAGGCTGTTTAGTGTCTGTTGCAGACACACATGCTTTGGCTGCCCCATGCAGCCTCTCTGACTTCTGGAGGCCTCCTGTCTCTCTTGGGTGGAGCAATCTTCAACTGAGAGCCCTGAGGTATTCTTATTCCTTCATTATAAGGGCTGTGTGTACCTGAGAACACACTCTGCTGGTCCTCTACAAAACTCTGGATTGATTGGAGATTCCGTCCCACCCAAGACACTATAGAATCTCCAGACTACAGAGCCCTATCAAGGTATACCGAAAGCTGCAAAAGCAGTTTTCTCCACTCTACATCTATGATCTGTAGCCCTGCACTGAGCCAATGTGCACATCCTGACCAATGACCAATTTCACAGTGATAGCTGTCACAGTATATTGACTGTGGGGAGACTTCTGGCTATAGCTGGCGGCACTGATCGATCAGGAAAAACTGGGCTATACAGAAGTTAGTCAGTCCCTGCTAAAGTGGCCAAATTGTGATCCATATATTGCTGGCTTAATACAGGAGGTGTTTAGGAAGTTTATTTGGACAGATCTTGTCGATATATTTATTTTTTTGCTCTTCTATTGTTCTTTTTTATTATTATTATTATGCAGGTTCCCTTTTACTACATACAATGCATCTTTTCACATTTACTATTGTTGACAACCTAACTCTAACAAAGTCGAACATACTTTAGGTCTAATTTTTTTTTTTTTTTTTTTAATAATCTCGATCTTGCATCATTTTTAAGGATGGAACATGATAAAGGGGATGCTCTCCTAATATTACTTTTCAAACATCCATGGTATCCCTCTGTGTTATGTCCTACCAATAAAATAACTATCATCCACAAAGTTTAACTTTATCACCTTAAACAATAACGATATATGTATTTTTAAAATCCAGCTGTTTGTCTTATCTTCTTCCTTATTTAATTGGCTAGATTTTCAATTTTATTATTCATGAGACAGTATTATTTACCCACAACATATATAGAAGAAAGTGGAATTATAAAAGGAAAAAAAATCCTTCGATTTTCGATGTGATGTTTACAACACATCAAACATTGTAATGTTTGATAAGGGCAATAAGACACTCATTAATGTTCATTTAGTAGCTTTCAGAATCCACTGAACTTACATTTACATATATTTCCCATGATTCTACCCTAAGGGGAATTGTATAAACTTCAGGTCCTTTTAAGTACTAAATTGGTCTCCAAAACTGCCCACAACTTGATGTTTGCTCTTTACTCTATTTCAGAGGCGGTCCGAACACAAATCCTTACTATACGGCCGTCTCTTACACCCCTGATATCACTAACACCCATACATGGAGGTTGTTTGCCTCTCGATGACCACCAATACGACAACTCCCTTTTTCCTTTTAACCATACTTATGAGCTTGGCCCCTTGACAGCGGGACATAGATCTAGACTTAGACCAAACTCAGTTGGGAATATTTTATTCCCTCTGACTGTTCTGGACCCCCCTCTTTATCTTTTTGTGTTTTAGGTAGACTAGCAAGTCTAAATCTACCTCTGGCTTCTACATACCCCCTCCCAATATAGCTTCCTCCCTCCTCTCTCATTTCTACTTTTCTTTTTCTCTCCCTCCCCCCTTCTTTTTCCACACCCCCCACCGCTCTCTCTCCTTGAATCAGGTACACATCCCTACATCTCTCCAATCACTACCATTGTTCTAAATTACAAACCATGACAATGAACACCCAAACCACCGATTTGTTACCTCGTTTATTGAAAATGTTTTCTATCAATGCAAAAGGCCTGAACATTCCCGAAAAACGCTCTCAATTTCTCAGAGAATTCCACAATCTAAAAGCCAATATTGTGTGTATCCAAGAAACACATTTTAAAACCCGATCAATTCCTAACTTTACTGACAAAAGATTCCCTCATTCATACCATGCTGTCAACACAAAATCTAAAACAAAAGTGTTTCAATCCTTATTTCCAAATAGACTCCTTTTCAGCTATCTGACTCAATGTATGATCCAGCAGGCAGATATATTATTCCTTAAAAGAAGGATTGGTTTATGCCCCATCACAATCGCCAACATTTATGCTCCAAATTCTAAACAAGTTACCTTCTTCCGCCAAATAGCTGATATACTAATCATATTTTCCTCTGGTATCCTAATACTCGAAAGTGACCTCAATTTTCCACTAAATCCACTTTTAGACACATCTCTGGCTCTTCAGCTCTGCCATGTAGAGCACTCAAACAAATCAAATTACAACTTCAAAATCTCATGCTCCACGATACCTGGCGAACGCTGAAGCCTCAAGAAAAAGACTACACCCTTGCATCAAAAATACTCTTGACTAGATTACTTCTTTATATCCCAGGCAAACGTAACCCTACCAAAAGGGGCTTCTAGAGAATCTATGCTTCTTTCAAACTACCATCTGATTACAATAACTTTAGTATTCTGAGAAACAGTCTCTATAACAAAGACTTGGAGGCTCAATACCTCTATCTTAAAAGAACTCGTCAACATCAAATGCTTCAATACATGTATTAGAGACTACTTTTCTCTAAATGAAAACAGTGAGACTTCATAACTAAATCTCTGGGAGGCACATACTGTAAATGTGTTACACAAGGTAAATAAAGACTTGCAGGCCAAAATTGCTTCTCTTGTAACCCACATTTACACCCTCGAAGCAACACATAAATCTACAATGGCATCCTCAACATACCAAGAATGAACACATGCAAGATCCCTCCTCCTTGAGGAACTAAACATGAAAACCAAAAGACAATACATCCTACGACATAAAATCTATTATGAACAAGGTAACAAAAACAGCAAGCTTCTTGTGATAGCCGTTGAAAACAAAAAATGCGCCACTACAGTTCACCACATTAAAGATAAATATGGCAATCTACGTACATCCAACGAGGCTATTGCTGATCAATTTGAACAATATTACCATTCACTATACAACATCCCCTCCTTCTTCTCTAGATTCAGAAAACAAATATTGTCTTATTGAAAACTTTCTTCAAAAATATAGCGGACCCCCCTCTCCCAACTGAGACTTCCCACAAACTCGATGCTCCCCTGTCAGACACAGAATTCGATAAAGCAATTAAGGACATAAAAGTAGGTAAAGCACCAGTTCTCAATGGTCTTCCAATTACAATATTATAAAACGTTTGCAGACACTTTAAAACCTTGCTTTCTACATGCATTTCACTCTCTCTAATCCAATTCCCAACCCTCACCTCAATTTCTGGAGGCAGACATAGCAGTAATTCCTAAAGATGGGAAAGATGGGTCCCTGGTCACTATTTCCGAATTACCCTCATTAATGTCAATGTGAAAATTTATGCCAAAAATCTGGCAAATAGACTCCTGCCACTTTCTTCCCTCCTTAATTACTCTAGACCAAGCTGGCTTTATTCCCAGCAGAGAGAGTACAGACAATACAAACAAGGCTCTTAACTTACATCACTGGCTTACAGCCAACCATAAACAAGGCTTCTTCCTCTCCCTTGACACCGAAAAGGTGTTTGACAGAGTGGCCTGGGATTATATGGATGCAGTTCTTAAATCCATAGGACTTCCATCCCAGATGCTAGCTTATATTCAAGCACTTTATTCTGATCCGATAGCAAGAGTACTTGTCAAAGGTCACCTATCAAACGCCTTTCATGTAAGTAATGGAAGCAGATAAGGATGCCCACTATCCCCTCTCCTATTTTTTCCATCTCTAAAACCCTTACTAAACAGAATATGCTTAAATTCAAATATTAGAGGTATCAATATACAGGGACATACTTTTTATTCCTAACAGACCTAATACATGACTTAGGACATTTCCATTTACTCTCCAACGTAAAAATGAATTACTTAAAATCAAACGCATTGAATATATCACTACCCCCAGACAGAGTGGCGTCTTCCCATTTCACTGGGCAAATAAAGCAATAACATAAAATAAATCCAAATTCCCACTTCACTGCCAGATCTATTTCATCTAAACTTTTCTCTTACCCTTAAAATTACATGAGAAGACCTAAAACATTGGAACTCTCTAAACATCTCGTAAATTGGTAGAGCATCCCTAATTAAAATGACCATACTTCCTTTCTTCTTGTATCTAATGCAAACTATTCCTATCCTACCTGCCTTCTTCTTTACCTCATTTCAACAGGCTTGTTCATCCTTCATCTGGAGATGCAAACCACCAAGAATAAAGTTCTCCCGCCTCACTCTACATCTGAAGGTAGAATCGCCTTACCAGACCTCTGTTGTTACTATTGGGCAACTCATTTAACTCAAATAGTTGACTGGAACATACATCAAGGTATCAAATATTGGGTCACTTTAGAACACCTAATATCCCCTCAATATCTGAGATCTATGGCATGGTTTAATCCGCAGCACATCCCATCCTCTGCCAAATCTCATCCACTAATTGGTTCCACATTGGAAGTTTTCAATCACTCAGCCAAACTCTCGAATCCAACGCCTTGGCTTAGTCCTCTAACCCCATTAGGTGCGAGCCCAGATTTTATCCCTGGCATAACTAACAATTCCTCCTAAAAATCTGGCCCCATAGAGATGCATTAACATCATATTTATTTAGAAATGGACAATTCTTGTCCCTTGAAGCACTCAATGAAAAACTCACACCTCATTCCATCTCTCAATGCACATACAATCAGATAAAACATTACCTAACTAGGAGAGAGATTATTAAGTTCTGGATAAGAAAACCAACAACGCTAGAATCCATCTACTCTAGGAATTCCCCTCAGAGACACCTTATTTCAATTCTATATACTCCCCTGTTTGGTGATCTTTCAGCTTTTTCTACCGCCTCGTACTCATGGGATCGAGAACTTGATGTGTAACTTTCAGAATCTGATTGGGAAACAATTTGTTTCCATACACACAAAGGCTCCTTAAATGTGGCAACCCCGAAGCGCTTTTGAAAATGCTCTGATTGGTGGAGCGAAACGCGTCAAGCCGTCCGAATACGTACTACGCAACGTCCGGTCACGTCCAACTTCAGGTTTCCGGTTTATGCGGGTGGAGCGCACAGCCATAGTTTGGCAGCCTGTAGGATCTGTGAAGGCGTTTTTTATGCTGCAACATTGTAAGTGTAATTCTTTTATGCGTGAGAAATAAAGTCTAGATATACTGCACGATGAAAGCTATCTCTTTTTCGTAATCTATGGGCATATCCTGGATGGTGCGAGGTGCAGAGTGTTTGAACCATTTGTTTGCTGGTTGGCGTTCTCCGTGGCGCTTATCCCAATAAGGATTATCCTTAAGGCGTATACTTGACTGTCTTCTGGTGAGTAGGGGACCGAGAGGGGAGCACCTACTCACATTATATGAGCACCAGCACTTTGAATAGTATATCCTGTACAAGCACCCAGCACTTTTTGGATTTGTTGATGTGCACATAGACTGTCAATTAGTATAAATATAATCCATTGAAGAATTTATGAACTTTTTTACATGAATTTATTTGGAGACATTTATTTATATTTATTTATATATATTTATTGAGCACTATCACTTTGATATTTTGTATTTATGTGCACAATTTTATCAGTATTTATGATCACGATTGTATATTGGAAAGTTTTATGTATTATACATTTGATATAGCTTAGCACTGGCACTTTGGCTTAACACTGTTTATTATCAGTTATAACACGTTTATTATCAGTTATAATTATTTGGGTATGTGAATACACAAGAACACACACACTGAGTAAGCAGCGCTGATACTTCACCAATTTTAACCCGGAAGTGTGGTATTAAAATTCTTTCAGGATGGCACAGAACATCCGCTTTACTTCACAAATTCTCACCCCAGACTTCTAATAGATGTTGGCCTTAAAGTAGAGGATGATTTCCTTTTGCTGGAACTACTACATAAATTCACCTGAGAAGGAGTATTGGGGTCAGTAAATCCCCCACCAGATCCACCTTCTGAGGATCCCCTACAGCCCACAGCACAGGAGTGGGGGATCTTGCCTCTGGTCAGGCTCGTTATCCTCTCCTGGTAAATAGGAAGAGCCCAACAGTGCCCGGTCACATTAAGCCCAACACCCAAGGCTAGATGAAAACATAGGAGCAAACACAAGTGAAAGTAGGTAGGTAGGTACAGCAATCTCCAGCTTACCTGTGTCCTGCTGATGCCAGTGGCGCCCGTATAAGCTTGAGTTGTAGTCTGTATTGAAGAATCCAAAATTAGTATTAGCTCCTCCACCAGTAAATCCAGTATTAGCTCCTCCACCTGTAGCGTCTTGACAGCCCGTGCTTAAAGGAAATGCTATTAAAGGCACCAGCCAGCCCTTCCCCTACCCCTGCACCAAAAACTGGCCTGGGGACCCATACTGCCTGTTCTGGTCCCTGTCAAGGGTATATGTCACTTCCAGTCATGGCCTTCGCCAGGCACAGAAGGAGAAAGGGAACCAAGCTACCACCTTCCTGTACTGAGGAGTGGTCTTGGAGGGACATCTTGCTGAAAATCCTACTAGCTGCTCCCAGTGTAGCCAGGTAGGAAAAGGTGTGGGTGGAACAAAAAGAAAGTCAGAGAAACAGAGGCCCCCCTCACTCAGGTTCCAGGTGATGCATCACCTCCGTCCGGAGGAAATACAAAAAACTGACCAGTTCAGCAAAGAGATTTCTTTTTAAAATGCACTGGTGATGTGTTTCTTGTTCCTGTTGGAGGAGGTGTTTTTCTCATGGGCTGTCCTGGAAGCCTACTAGGAAAAAAAAGCCTAAATGTAGCCACCACATCTAATGATTGGTAAACTGATATATATTACATTTTTGGTTTTGGGTTTATTACCACTTTAAAGCGGAGTTCCAGCCATTTACTCATCTGTCCAACGTTCCAGCGATGCGGCCGCCCGAAGCCTCGATCCTCTCCCTCGGCGCCAGCATCACTGCTGTGGGCACCCAGCTGTGACAGTTTGCGGCTTCACAGCCGGGTACCCACTGCGCATGCGCGAGTCGCGATGCGTGCCGTGATTGGCCGGCAATCTTCTGGGACCTCTGACGTGTCCCAGAAGATTGCAGG
Source organism: Pelophylax lessonae (assembly GCF_965119305.1). NCBI lineage: Eukaryota > Metazoa > Chordata > Amphibia > Anura > Ranidae > Pelophylax > Pelophylax lessonae. Next base: position 132,917,210 of record NC_138770.1, read on the forward strand.
GAGGGAGGGGGAGAGGAGAACTTCCGTTCAGGGCGTCGCGGCGCTCCGAGCGGAAGTGGGAGCGGGTACCTGTCAAAACTAGGTACCCGCTCCCCCCCAAAAAAATGACATGCCAAATGTGGCATGTCAGGGGGTCAGGACTCCCTAAAGCGGAAGTTCCACTTTTGGGTGGAACTCCGCTTTAAGCTGCCCATACATGGCTTACATTTTGGTTGATTACAATAGCTGGATATAAAGATTCCATTACCTATGTTGTTTAGAGTGGATGGAAGAAAATCAACTGTTTTTCTATTGTGCAGTCCGTGGGCTAAACAAAAGAAATCTAGTCATGTCATGCTCAGATGTATTAGGAGCTACTGTAGGTTCAAGGTGGAACTTGCATTAAAAATGTTTGGTTTGCCTATTAGGTAAACCACCACCTTCAGGTAAAAAAAATATGTGGATTTTAATAAACCAAAGCACAGGAGATAATGAAACTATATCATTAACGTGATTTTAAAGGCAGAACATTTTTTACCTTAATGCATTACAGATCTCTCTCTCTCCTCACAGGACACAGACATAGCAGTGGGAGCCAGTGGTTCCTGCTGCTGTCAATCAAATTCTGTAAGATGGGAGCGGATGTGGGGTGAACTGAGCTGTGTGTGTCTATGGATGCGATGCACACAGCTCGGCTCAGGAGCAAGCTCACACATGCACCCCCAAAGCAAGCTACATTGTACATTGGTCCAGCATGGATATATAGATGTGGAATTGCTGGGAAAGCAAAAAATTCCTGAGATAGTCACTGCTGCTACAGTGAATGCTAAATGGTACCTCACTCTGCATTGGTGCCAGTCACAGAAAGACTTGAATTTTTCTCATTGAATGAGATAGAGAGGCAGAGCATTGACATCATATCTCGGCCTCGTTCAATCACGGACTTGGAACAAGAAGACAAATCCCCACTGGGACTCTAAAGGCAGAGGTCAGGCGGGTATAAAATATCCATAAATGTTATTCAATGTAGTAAAACAGTGATAGACATCAAAAGTACAAAAATTAAGAACAAAAGATAGTCACCATACAGTTAACGAAGTATAGTACTCTAAGCTCATATTGGGAACACAGGGTGGGTCTCATGTATGTAGGGACCTCAACCTAATTGGGTTCACAAGGCGATTCCCAACTTGTTCCAGAATATTAAAATAAATTCCTTCATTAGGGTAAGATGAGAACAAGGTACAGTCTTCTGAGAATGCAATACCAAACAACAATGCAAAAACAATCATTCACTGTATAATGCATATATACTTATATATTTGTTATTGCATTCTCAGATGACTGTACTTTGTTCTCATCTTCCCCAATGAAGGAATTTATTTTCATATTCTGAAACATGTGGGGAATCGCCGTGTGAATGCAATTTGTTTGGGTTCCCTACATACATGAGACCCACCCTAGGTTTCTAATATGAGCTTAGAGTACTAAACTTCGATAACTGTATGATGACTATCTATTGTTCTTAATTTTTGTACTTGTGATGTCTATCACTGTTTTACTACATTGAATACAATTTATTAATATTTTTATACTCTTACAACCTCTCTACTTACTGCCTTTAAAGTCCCAGTGAGAGTTTTTCTTCTTGTTCCACATTTATAGTTGGGGATGTGGCAGTTGGTCTTTGGAACTTTACAGCACTGAGTTATATATTTTCTTGACTCATTCAATCACAGAATGTTCTTAAATGTGGTGGCTACATTCGATTTTAACTAGTGATCTTTCCAGTACCACTCTGTGTCAAGGTCTTACCTTGACACAGAGTAGCCATCTTGGACATGTGCAGACTGCTGCCTCTTATAGACTCTGATTGCATCATCACTTCCTGCTGCCTGGGCGTCACACATTGATGATGCTGCACACCTGACTATATCTATCACCTGTTGGGTTGCAATCCTTGCCCTTGTGTAAGGTGCATCTCTGCTAGCAGTCTTCTGTTCTCTGTGTTCCTCTGTGTATGACCTGGCTTGGCTGATGACTCTCCTGGCTCTCGACCCAGCATTGGCTGATGACCCAGCATTGGCAGATGACCTGGCATTAGTAGGCTACCCACTTCTGGACCCAGCTCCGGCTTGGATGACTACCCGCTCCTGGACTTGACCCCGGGCTTGTTCCTGCTCTCTCTTCCTCACTCTTGCTGTGCGATTACTGTTGTTTTCTCCAATAAACTGCTTTATTTTACCCACATCCCCGTATGGTCTGGTTTCCTGGTACCCTGACACTCTGCCATTTTTAGAAAACAATATGACTCAAAAGAACAGAAACAAGATTGGACTATGAAACATGCCCTTCTCCTACTGTCCATATTATAGAGGGGAGTGGTTCTGTAGTCCTCAGAGAACAATGCAACTGATAACAGTTAGCACAGGGAGAGAGAGCGCAGGAAGTTTCAGCTCTAAAGAGTCCAGAAAAGTATTTTTTCACTTAGCAAACAGATATAACAATTTTCAATGGTATGTTCAACAGACCAAAAGAATCAAATAAGGGAAGTCCACTGAAGGTTAAACACATTTTAAAATTTGCTGCCCGTCCACCACGTACTTTGGGCGAGCAGCCGCTGTAGGCAAAGCGGTGTACCCGATTCAGGGCTGGGACCTGCTGATTGGCTGTGTACAATCACAGCCCAAAGCTCTGTGTTTATAAAGACCATAGAGCTCTGAACAGAGGGAATGATCTGGCAGTTTCGCATCCATGAAAAGCAGGGATGAGAAATTGAAAGATCTAGTAGGAATAGCAGCACACTTGACACACATTGCACATTGTTAGGCACACAGTTAACCCTTTGATCGCCCTAGATGTTAACCCCTACTCCCGGCAGAGGCATAACTAGAACCTTCAGGGCCTCAATGCAAGAAACCATGATGGGCACCCCTAACCCACCCCACCTTCCATCCAAGCCCTGGGCTTCCAATTTTGGGAGGACATCCAAGGACATCCTCCTAGAACCCTGCCTCCTGTGTGCCCCCTGGGGCACACATTCAATGCACTCTGTGACTGCTGTGTCCTTGATCACAGATCACAGTAAAGGGCCAATCATAGCGGCCCTTTACCATGTGATCAGCTGATCACATGTAAACAGACTTGCCGATTATCAACAGTCCTTTCCTCCCATGCTCTGTCTGTGTGAGGAAAGGAGAGCTGTTAAGTTACAAGATTGTCTGTACATTGTTTATACTGATAATCAGTGCAACCTATGAGTGCCCCATTATTGCTCAGCAATGCCACCTATCAGTGCCCATCAATTCCGCCTACCAGTGCCCAGAAGTGCCACCTACTGTATCAGTGTCCATCAGTGCAACCTATTAGTGTTGCCTACCAGTGCTCAATGCCCATCAGTGCTGCCTATTAGTGTCACCTATCAGTTTTCATTAATGCCACTTATCAGTGTCCATCCGTGCCACCCATCAGTGCTCATCAATGCCGCTTATCAGTGCTCATTAATGCCCATTAGTCCTGCCTATCAGTGCCCCCTATCAGTGCTCATCAATGCCACCTATCAGTGCTTATCAATGCCTATCAGTACAGCCTATCAGTGCAACCTATCATTGCTCATCAATACCGCCGATCAGTGTTGCCTAATCTATGCCCATCCGTGCCACCTATTAGTGAACATCAATGCCACCTATCAGTGCTCATCCATGCTGCCTATCAGTGCCCATCAGTGCTGCCCCTCAGTGCTCATCAGTGCCCATCTGTGCCACCTATCAGTGCTCATCAACATTGTATTTCAGTGCCCATCAATGCAGCCTACCAGTGCCACCTATCAGTGCTCATCAATGCCACCTATAAGTGCTCATCAATGCTGTCTATCAGTACCCATCAGTGCAGCCTATCAATGCCAATTAGTTCCTCCTATAAGCCCTGCCTATCAGTGTAACATTTCCGAACCTATCCGTGCTCATCAGTGCCATCTGCCTCCTCAGCAGGGCTCTGAGCTGAGAGCATCTCTCTTATTCAGTTCAGAGCCAGCCCGGCATTGACAGTTCTCCCTCCTCCCTTGCACAAAAGGGAAAGGAGACACCACGGGAAGTGTGAAGCTTAGGAGCTGTATTCGATCAAGGAGGCACACTTCCCGCAGTGCACACAGAAGGGGGGGGGGCAGGGGGAAGAGGAGAAGATTGGCTGTCTCCTTACTCCTCTGTGTGAGGGAGGAGGGGGAGCTGTCAATGACAGTTCTGAGCTGTACACTCTCAGCTCAGAACCCTGGGACTAGCAACCCCGTTGGGGCTACCGGCAGTGGCAGAATGCCAGGACCCGGTCACAAGTGTGACTGTTGTGACCCTGGTAGTTCCGCCACTGCTTCCCAGCCATTGTCTTTAATACAGCAACAGGGTATAGAGTTATCACAGTATTAATGTTACTGGTCAGTTTCTCCCAGCGTCAATTAGTCCACCACACTATCGCAGCTCCATTTTGAGTCACTTATCATCCCATTAGCAGTATTAAAAAAATAAATAAATAAAAATTCCGGTATATATACACCATAGTTGATAGGTGACGTGAAAAAAAATGATAGAAATTCCATTTGGGTGCAGCGTTGCAAGGCTGCACAATTATCAGTTAAAATAGCACAGTGCTAAATAGCAAAAAAAATGGCCTGGTCATGAAGGGGGGTAAAATCTTCCGGGGCGCAAGTGTTTAAGTAACTGCTCTACTGAAGATTTTAAAACCGAGACTGAGGGACAAACTTGCTCACACAGAACATAAGATGGAGGACAGACTACTCTTATATTAACTCACAAATAGGGATTAGCTCAGATCCTAGTCCCAACTCACCTAAACGAGCCTCCCAAGAAGCTGTAGCTGTACTGGATTAATCATCTATTTCCACATCATTACCAATGGTGTGTGTACGTGTGGCTTCAGGGCAGGGAATGCCTCAGTCTCTTATGATTGGCCTAGTGCAGCGACACCTTCCTGGCGGGTTCGGGCAGGTGAGTTCAGACAAGGAACTGCACATACAGTACCTAAAAACTTATCCCTACTCACAAAAAGGCAACCTTTTTCTTAGTGGTTCAACCTTAACGTCATTTAGGTGCGCTAACCATTGCATCCAATCAGATATCATGCTGTTGTAGTCAGACCGAAATATATTTTGATAGGTTACAAGGCATTATTTATGCAACTCAAACAAATCCAAAAACGTATAAGAATATATAAATATGTGTTCTGTGAACAGTCCAAACAATTGATCCAAATAAAGTGCTGAAGTTTTTCACAACTTAAACTCATCCAGTGGAATGTGCCAACCACCCTCTTGTGCTTGCACTTACCAAAGGATGTGGACCCGTTAGCAATACTGCATGTGGGTCTATAAAGCTTAATGGTAAGTGAGAAGATATCATCTCACAAGTATCTTGAAGCTTGGTGCTCATAAATGGAGAAGAGAAGATTCCAATAGTGTAAAAAAGCCTTATTTATTAATGGAAACATTAAAGAACAGAGAAGAACAACAAGACAAAAAAATAAAATAGACATGACAACATACATTCAATATTTGGTAAAAACTTCAACCAGACTGTTCCTTCCATATTATATAAGTAATAAATGAGCTGCAAAAGAACATACAGGTGTATCAAGCAGTCCATTCTAACATTATATAAATGGTGATATCACCAGTGCTGTATCTTGGCCTAGGCCAACAAGGCCCAGGCCTAGGGCAGCACTTTGTAGGGGGGGCAGCAAAAAAGCTGCACCCCGCACGAAAAAAAGAACAGCCTCCTTCCGGCTCTCACGCGAAAAGGGTCCCTGCCGGCTTGCGTACACTTTTAGTATAGTGCCAGTACTATGGGGCGAATTGGGCCAGAGGACAGGGTCCAGGAGGCAAATCTGGCATCCCCATAAAGCGGTCACAATGCTACCTGTCGGTATGATAATATCGGCCGGTGAAGGGGGTGCACAAGTTTAGTCAGGCCTAGGGCAGCACAAAACCTTAATACACCACTGGATATCGCTGGAGTATATATACCAGGGGTACTCAAATATAAAATTGAAAGGTCCACTTACCAATTTTCCATTCAGTCCGAGGTCCGGAAAAGTGACCGTCAAATTCCAAATACAGAACGTCAACAACAAAAAAAGTAATTCCCCAAAACTTTCGAACTATATACAAAAAAATGTGGTAGAGACCTTTAGTGTGAAAGGTGACACCTTCTTTGTGCCACCAGTTTTTTAAACTTGGGCATAAAAGGTGTGAGGGCCAGGCGGAGGCACTGATGTAAGTGTTCATTGGTGAGTGTGCTGCGGTAAGTGTTTTTCACCATGTTCATGGTTGAAAAGGCAGATTCACAGCAGTACGTTGAGGGAAACATGGTGAGAACCTGAAGGGCCATCTTCTGCAGCAGAGGAACACCTACTGCAGTAACCATCTTTGTCCAGAAGGTGACAGGGTCACAGAGAGATACCTGCAGTGCTAGGTTTTCTTGGAGCTCAATTAGCTCTGTTTGCAGAGAAGCAGCATTGGCCCATGGGAAGACTTTTGTGGCTTCAGTTGAAAATTCTGCAACATTTTTGACAAGAAATGGATTTTCGATGCACAACAAGACTTGTTTTGCCAGAGGGAAATCTTCAAAGCGAGTTTGGAAATTTGTAATCAGCTTTTCCAGGAATTCAGCATAATTGTGACGGTGAGGTTTTCCTGCAGTCTGAACCAAAAGTCTTGGAAAGTGAAGAAGGTTCTGCTGTAAGTCACATTTGAAGACCTCCAGCTTCCTCTGGAAAGCACGGACAGCTGACATGAGGTCACACACTGTGCTGTTTTTGCCCTGGAGCTTTATATTAAGGTCATTGAGATGGGAAGTAATGTCAGTTAGAAAAGCAACAACTTCCATGTCTTCTTCATTCTGCATGAAATCCAGAAATGGTTTGGCTTTTGCACTCTTCTGATTCAATAGAAATGTCTCCAGCTCTTTCCGCAGTGCCCAAAATCGCTCCAGTACCTTGCCTTTACTAAGCCACCGGACATTGTTGTGAAGGAGCAAATCATCAAATGTTGCATTCACCTCTATTAAAAATGAGCGCAACAAACGATGTTGCAGAGCAGAGGATGCCCTCAGATAGTTGACAAGTTTCATGACTGTTGTCATTACTTCTGAGTACTTTTCTCCAAGGCTGGCACACAAAACCATCTGGTGAATTATGCAGTGGTATGCCATGAGGTCAGGGTGGTGAGTTCTCAAGCGTGACACTAATCCCCTCTCTCTCCCAATCATACATGGTGCACCATCAGTAGCAATGGAAACAACATGCTTCAGGTCGATCTCTCTGTCTCTAAGCATCTGTGTCACTGCTTCATAAATGTCATCCCCCCGTGTGTGTCCATGGAGGTTTGTGAGACCCAAAACATCTTCATGAAATTCTCCCTTTTCTTCATCAAAAAATCTGACAAAGACCATGAGTTGGGCATTGTCTGTGTTGTCTGTGGATTCATCCACAGCCAATGAAATGAATTTGGCTTTTTTAATAGCAAAGCTAAGTTGTTCAAGCAAATCATCAGCAAGTATTTCAGTTCGTCTTGCAGCAGTGGAATCAGAACAGGGTATTTGGCTTACTTTCTGGATTATTTCATCCTTTTGAGTCCCTTCAAACAGAGCAGTCACCACTTCACTCATACACTCCTTGACTATTTCAGCATCAGAGAAGGGTTTCTTGTGTTTTCCCAGGACCCATGCTACTCTTAGTGAGGCTTCCGTTGCCCGCTCCTGTTGTGTGGCTGATCTAACTATTACACTGCTTGTAGCTTCATAGGATGATTTCAGCTGGTTTATTTTTATGGCCCTTACCTCAGTGTTCTGAGGGTAATTTTGTTCAAAATGTGCATGCTTGGTTTCATAATGGCGTTTTACGTTACCACTTTTGATGACTGCTACTGTCTCTGTGCATATTAAACACATGGGTTTTCTGCTTCCCACGGGGAGCACAAATGCATATTTTTCTGTCCACTCACTCTTAAACTCACGGTTTTCAAAATCAACTTTTCTTTTCTTGTCAACGGTCAACTTTGAGCACGCCATTTTCACTTTCAGTCTGCAAAAAAAAAAAATGCCCATCAATGCAGCCTCACCAGTGCCCATCAATGCATCTTCACCAGTGCCCATCAATGCATCTTCACCAGTGCCCATCAATGCAGCCTCACCAGTGCCCATCAATGCAGCCTCACCAGTGCCCATCAATGCAGCCTCACCAGTGCCCATCAATGCATCCTCACCAGTGCCCATCAATGCAGCCTCACCAGTGCCCATCAATGCATCCTCACCAGTGCCCATCAATGCAGCCTCAACAGTGCCCATCAATGCAGCTCCCAGCAGGACCAACAGACCATGGTAACTCATGGTGCAGCGTGTCTAAAGTTGTTTTAAACCCTAAAGTGGTGATGAAAAAAAATATTAACCACTTAAGCCCCGGAGGATTTGGCTGCTCAAAGACCAGGCCCTATTTTCCGATTCTGCACTGCGTGACTTTAACGAACAATTGCGCGGTCATGCGACGCTGTACCCAAATAAAATTTACGTTTTTTTTTCCTATAAACAGGGCTTTCTTTTGGTGGTATTTGATCACCTGTGCGATTTCTATTTTTTGCGCTATAAACAAAAAAAGAGCGACAATTCTGAAATAATAACAATATTTTTCACATTTTTTATATGAAGTTCTCAAAAAAAATGTAAAAATCAAAATTTTTTAACATTTTTAGGCCAATTTGTTTTCTGCTACATATTTTTTGTAAAAAAAAAAATCGCAGTATTTTGATTGGTTTGCGCAAAAGTTATTGCATTTGCTAACTACAGGAAAGATTTATGTCATTTTTATTGTTTTTTTTATTTAACTAGTAATGGCGGCAATCTGTGATTTCTTTTTTTTTTTTGTGGGCCTGCGACATTGCGGCGGACAGATCGGACCCCTGACTGACATTTTCGACACTTATGGGGGGACCAGTGACATTACTACAGTAATCAGTGCTATACATATGCACTGTTACTGTAAAAATTACACTGGCAGGGAAGGGGTTAACAAGTTTATTGTGATCAAGGGGTTAAGTGTTAATACCATTGAGTTCTCAGTTCCATCCTGCTCAATGATGAAGAAATCTTTTGCTGCCATTTCCTAATTAAAACAAAATGCATCCATTCCACAGTGTGCTAACCTCATCTCCACTTGCCTCCCTTCTCCCTGCCTAGCTTTTTTTTCTTTTACTAAACTGTCATTAAACATAAAATAAATATCATTATCAATCAAAATCAATCATGCTTGATTGATTGTCATTATTGTCAAAAGGATGGATCCCACTCACAAGCACAGTGTCTCTCGCCTGCCGCCGAAGCCTGGCTTCCCTCAGCTCCACAGACTACCACAGGAGACTACAACTCCCAGAATGCAGCGCGGCGGGGGTGCTTAGGCGCGAGGAGGAATAAGTTCCTCCTCCGCTGTGAATGCTGGGCGGGCAGGCGGGGCGTTCGGCTGTGACGTCACTTGCTAGACGCGGCGGGAGCAACCAGTGACAAAAGTAATAGGCGGCTTCAGCCGCACAGATCGCACAGATCGCCGCGGTCCAGACCTAAGCGCGTCTGGGTCCGGAGATGGCCCGGAGTCCGCCTATTGAGGACCCCGGATATATACGCTTACATGGATAGATCGCCAGTTATAATAAATTAGTCTCCCGGGCCTAATGACACTAAAGTGAGAGGGTTGGACACCCATCTGCCCCATAGCTTATCGAAAAGGTGTGGTTGTTGTTGTAGTTCAAAAGTGAGTTTATAGAGAGGCAAAGTATTGTTAACTAATTGGAGCCAAGTGTCTATAGAAGGTAGAGAAGGCCCCTTCCAACTCAGGAGGATAGTTTTTTTGTGGCTTAAAAGTACAATATGCGTAGCAGTCTTTTAATGTGCGTAGGGGAATTACTTGTTTCCTTTGTTTACCTGAATGCGCTATGTTGCCTACAACATTGTGAATTTAATTTTAATGTTTCCAATAATAAATAAGGCTTTACTACAGTTTTGGAATCTTCTCTTCTCCATTTATGAGTGCCAAGCTTCAAGATACTTATGAGCTGATATCTTCTCACTTACCATTCAGCTTTATAGACCCACATGCAGTATTGATAAGGGGTCCACATCCTTTGGTAAGTGCAAGCACAAGAGGGTGGTTGGCACATTCCACTGCATAAGTTTAAGTTGTGAAGCACTTCAGCACTTTATTTGGATCAATTCTTAGGACTGTTCACCGAACACATATTTATATATTCTTATACATTTTTGGACTTTCACTGAACACTTGCTTATCATTAATTTCTATCACATTTGTATTATGATTCACTGTTTTGCGCTCTGTTATGATTAAGCATTCATTACTATGCATTATTGCACTTAAAAATTAACACCTAAGAATTAGAGCTCTTCACAGATGGTTATTAGAGCAGTTCAGCTTTTCACTGCATCTGAGCGCCACAAACCAAAAACGCTATTTAATTCATTTTTATTATTCAAAGCAAACTCCCCCATCCATCTATGTCTCTGTGCTTTATTTTAGTGAGAAATCTCCTTGAAAAACATCCCCCCCCCTAGCATTTTTGGCCATGGCCATGTTGAGTAACGTCTTAAATCAATGTTGATTGGGAGAGTGAAGTTCCACTTTAAGTGGCAGCATGCTATAGAATGTAAATGTTCCTATTAGCAAGACTTTCGGAGGCTCAGCATGCTTTAAGATGCACTCAGCTTCCATCTGGGTTTCAGATTTAGCTGAGTTGCTGACATCTTTTAAAGCCGCTTGAAGCTTCTTTGAGCTGCCATTGCATTTCTGTTGACTTGTATTTGTAGAAAAGTGGTTCAGAGGCAAACTGCCCATGCACACAAGCCCTTATGAAAATGATAGCTACTTATGCTACCCAGCTGCAATGCTAATCCAATCAATAACATGCTTTCTGTGTCACAGACCCAGACGAAGCATGTGATAAGTGAAGTAGGAACTCCTTGTTTTGCATGCTTGTTCTGAATCAGTGATGGTTCAGAGAACACTGTAGTCATTAAATCAGCAATGCTAGCCAGCTTTCAGCATTTTGAGAAAGAGGTCATCAGTGGCAGCTTATGTTCATTTCTTAGCCCAAGATTCATTTTAGAAAGCTTGTCTTATACCACCTCATCGCACCAACGAAAGCGCCATCGTGGCGTGTTTACTGATTCGGGGACTTTTCATACTCATACGTCAACGTGTGCGATATTTATGTGCACAGCGGGTATTATTAATGAGATGTTGTGGATGTTCTGACGCACATTTCGCAGCAGCACCCAAAGGAATATTGTTATACCTCTGACAGAAGGAAAGAAACACAAAGGTAGTTTGCAAACAATATCAAAGTAAACTCAGCGTGCTGAACCAAACTAAGGTTTGCTATGAAGGCTAATGAAGTGAGATGTGAAATTCATTGCTATATTTTCCCATAAATTTATCGAAAACACTGGGTTAACACCTGATATTTTCCCTTAATATAAAATATGCACCAGTAGCTTTGGGTAAATCTTTCACAAGCCTACGCAAATCAAGCCTGAACATATAATGAATGAAACATCCACGCTCAGTGTCAAAACCTTCAGGAAATCCAGGAGATACAAGCAACTGAAGTTACATGCAAATCTTTTTTCTCCAATCATTTTTATTAAAGTTATCAAAAAGAGCATAAAAGTACAAAACAGTACAACGGTCAATCTCAGCATATAATAATGGTTACAATTGAAAGAACTGTATCTGTCAATAGCAATATAACCTATAAGCAACCTATTATGTGGACAGGTAGCTACGCAGGATATGAGTAACATAAACACATTCTCCATAAAAATATATATTTGAAAAAGAAAACACAAGAGAAACTGATCAAAACTCAAATAAGGACAAATCCATGTCCCTGTATGTGTTACCAGGTTTTTACATCAACCTGTTTACCCCTGTGGGCTTCTTCTAACCCTATACCAATGTAACTCGGGAAAAAAGTCACACCAGACCAACAGTGGCCAAAAAGAAACACCAGCATCTGACAGAAATAGCAGAAAGCAAATAAAATAGGAAAAGAAGAAAAGTGTGGTGGGGGGGAACAAAACAGAAGAAAAGGTGAAAAGGACTAAGAACAAGACATGCACCCACTATGTTTTGTACCAATAACCCTCAGTCCTGATTAGGAGGGACCTCATAGGTATTTTATCCTGGGATACCATGTTTTTTAGAAGTACGCAGTCTAGCTTATCCTGGCCAACAATCGTTCATTGATCATATTCCACATCAATTCGGCCTTTAAATGGTCAAAGGAGGGGACTTCCAGGATCGTGCAATAGAAATCCTGGCTGTGGTGAAAATAAATTGCGACCATACCTCTCACATGTCCCGGTATGTCCTCTGCCGGCTTTCCCAAAAGGACCTGCTGTGGGGTCTTGGTCAGTGTTAATTTTGCTGACTAAAATATTTTCGTTGACTAAATTACCACTATTTTAGTCGACTAAAATACAACTAAAACACTTTAGATGACTAAAATATGACTAAAACTAAAATAACATATTAGTCATAAAACTTAAATACGACTAAAACTAAAAAGACATTTTAGTCAAAAGACTATGACTAAAACTAAATCGAAAATTGACATCAAAATGAACACTACTCTTCTGGCCATTTCGGCAACACAATTCCATCCAGAGCCTGTAATAAATGCACATTAAAGTTTAAATATGTATTGCACTACCGCATAAGCATAAGTAAGGGGCATCTATGAAGTTGCTGAAAGAGAAAAAGGCTGTTCTTATATTTTTTCTTAATAATTAATGTTGGTAATATATTCAGGTAATATGTGCAATGACATTACAGCCATTAGAGTTCACAGTTTTTTGGGTTTTTTGGATTTTAGAGTTGCTCTTCTGTTTGTCAAAAATCAACAGTTTTGTTTGTTTATGAAGCGTGGTTTTATATATAAAGATGTTATATATCCCAATGGCTAAATCTGGAGTCTACTGGTCAAGGATACAACAACTTATCAAATCACAGGGGAGAATGTTATAGACCAGGGGTGTCAAACTCAACTTCATCTAGAGCCGCATCAGCATTATGATTTCCCTCAAAGGGCCAGTTGTATCTGTCATACTAGATGTCCAGAGTATCCCAACCCCTTCACATCAGATGTCAAGTGTCCCACTGGTGCGGGTTGCCCTATATTAATATAGACCAGCGGGAGGGCTAAGGGATTCTAGGAAGTAAATCTCCTTCCCATTGTTTAAATGCGATCCGGAGGCTATCAGTGAAGGGTGTCCGCAGAGTCGGTATCCAAGGAGCCTGGCGATGACGCACATCCGGTGGTATAACCGGATGTTGTCATCGGCTGCTTGATCTGATGTGACGGCGGGATGTGCGTCATCACGTCCGGCGGAAGCACACATCCGTGCATTCTAGTACCGATGCCGGATGTAGGTTAAGGGCTGTGTACTTCCGGGCTGACCCCTGAGCTGGATGCTTGTGCGCATGCGCCGGCGTCACTATTAAAGGGGAAAGACCGCGCCGCGCACATGGGCTCTCAGAAGAAGTCGAGAAGACGAAACGTCAGAGCTGATGTGCGCGGTCGCTTATTATTACACACAGGACGTCCTCTAGGATTCCTAATAGGCTGCAGGAATTGCTTGTGATGACCATCCGGTGTGCACATTTTTATCTGTATGCCTTCACTCCATTGCCCTCCTGTAAGTAGACATCTGGAGGGGAGAGGGGCTGTAATTTTGTGTTGTTTTCAAATACATTTTTGCGGAATTACACTATTGTTGCCCCCACTTTGTTCAATTGCATGTGCTTTGAACGGAGGAAAATTGGAGGAGGAAGGAGCTAGGTGATGTCCAGCAGTGATTCCTATACCCGTCGAATGGTGGATATATTTGAAGTCCTTTTTTTCACCGCTTTCTGGTGAGTGTTCCATTTAAAGGGGGGGAGCACCGCAGTGTGGTGGAAGCTTGGTAGAACAGTCAAGACCCTTCACTCCCCTACCCTGGTGGATGGATTTTGCCTGCTTAATCACTGTATGGACTATATGCTTGTATATCACATGAGCTGCCAAGGACTTTGTTTTACACAACAGTTCGTTTTTTTTTTTTTTTTTTTTTAGCACTGCTAGTGTTATAGTTTATTTTACCAGTTCTAATATTCTACAACACCTTTGATAGTATCTGTTTCTGTATAGCAGCTGCTTTGAGACTTTACGTCTTCTTAACACATTTTATTCCATCACTGTTGCCATTTATCCATTTTAGTATTGTGCGCGGGGTGAGTTATTTTATGAGACTGGTACTCTTGTCATATATATTTTGACTCTTTTGTTTGCATACTTAGTTTGGTAACCCTGCTGCCATGGATGTGATATCCTTTCTTAAAGATAGGCAACTGGAAGTAGATTCAATTTTCTCGGAGGAATTAGAAACTGATGTCTCTCATGATCTCACCTCAAACTTGAATATCTTGGGTTTTACCCTAGAAAAACAAGTGAGGACGTGGTGGGACATATGTACCTTTGAGAAATATATCAAAGAGAGAATTATCATGAGGAGCCTTAGGTGGGAGGTGACCCCCCAAGATGCTCTTAATGATGATAGTTCCACCCAAGAGTGGTTGGATTTTTTTAACAATGTAGGCATCAAGTTGCAGGAACTTATCCTTAAAAGGAAGAAGTTGAAAATGAAAATTTTGGAAAAGAAAATAGCAGATTTAAAAAATATTTTAGATGAGGATAAGGATTCACCAATTGTTTTAAAATTCAATTCAGATACTAAGAAAAAGTTACAAAAAATTGATAAAGACACCCATAAGAAAAAGGTTAAAAAATATTACAGAGATTTGGGAGATTTTAAAAATAATTCCATTTATCTCTGGCAAAACCCAGGAGTTGTCCCTAACCAGAGAGCACAGAATGAGACAGCAGCAGCTGCCAATTATCCAAATAGCCAATTGGCAACCCCAGGCCCTAGCACTCCTAGGGGTCCGGCCAGGCCGGCAGTAGGACCACTTGGTGCACGGGCAAAGACTGTTCAAAAGTCGGAGGTGGCTCCCGCTTATCGGGGTGACCAACAAGGCCATTATGCGGGGTATGGACATCAGTCTGCCCCTCGATTTGACTCTCCTTATAGGGTCCCGTTACAAAATAGATATGAGGCTCTGAACCAATATGAGGGCCCGCAGCCACCTATCCCTAATCCGGCTCGCCCTTTTCAATAGAGAGGAGGCAGAGGCAGGGGTGGGAGAAGGGGAGGCAGGCCGTGGAGGGGGAGACCCCAGTGGTGGGGTCAACCTCAACCGCAAGGGATGTACAATCCCCAGTGGAGACAACAGCCAGGTCCCCAACAGGGTATGGGAGATCGAGCTTCAGGGGTTGCAGAGCCGGACGTAAAGAACAAAAAAAGAAGAAGGGACGGAGATTAAATGGAATTTATAACCTTGCAGATGTATCCCTGACAGATAAAGAAATCAATATTCTGCATGCTGGTTTGAAATGCGCTAGACACCAACCCGTGAATAAATTTAATGTTTATATTGACCTTCACAAATTTGTAAGGAAAATCAATTTGAAAAAATATTATTTGAATCCTGCCCGGACATTGGGAGCTCCCAAAGCGGGTCTAACCAACTATACAGTAGGAGTGGATAGTGGGCTTAAGAATTGTTCACTTTTTAACCCACAACAATCGTCCAACCAGCACATAGAAGTGTTTAAAAATCTTGTGATTCGGGATTTGAAGGAAATCCCAAATAAGAAATGTGTGAATCCAAGACATATCCAGGAAGGGCTGGCAGCACTTGAAAAGAGAAAGGACGTAATTATAAGGCCCGCAGACAAGGGAGGCGGGGTGGTCCTTCTCAAGAAAGAGTATTACCACACCCAACTCTCTACTATGCTTGCGGACACGGAGACGTATAAAATCCTAAGAACAGACCCTACTTTACAATACAGACGGGAGCTAGTTGCACTTGTGGAGAAGGGGTACGAAAATCGGATTCTTTGTAAGAAGGAGAAACAATATTTGGTACCTAGTTATAGCAGAATACCAATGATTTATACGTTACCTAAAGTCCATAAGGACATGGTCAACCCTCCGGCAAGACCAATTGTTAATGGCATTCAATCTGTAACGTCGAGGCTAGGAGAGTACCTAGACTTTTTCTTGCAAAAGAGTGTATTACAGCTGAGATCGTATCTGCGAGATACTAAGGCCTTTTTGATTGCTTTAAGAGAAGTGAATTTACCGAGCAACAGGGACATCTTTCTGGTCACAGGGGATGTCTCTTCTCTTTATATGATCAGCCTACACGATGACGCGTTGCTCGCTTTCAATTGGGCTTTTAGTAAAAGGGATGATATCCCCGATATCCAGAAGCGGTTTTTGAGAGATGCTCTTGATTTCTGTCTAGCGCATAATTATTTTTGGTTTGACAGCATTTTTTATCAGCAGCAGAGAGGCATAGCTATGGGGGCGAAATTCGCTCCCAGTTTAGCTAACATATTTATGGGGGAATGGGAGGACCGGTCGATCTTTGCAGCCCAACATGAAGAGCTTATTATGTATCGTCGATACATCGACGACTTGTTCTTCGTGTGGGCAGGGACCGAGTCTTCTCTGGTGGCGTTCTGCGACAAACTGAATGTCAACACAAACAACATTAAGTTAGACTTCAGTTGGAGTCGAGAAAAGATCCACTATCTGGATGTGGAGATATCCCTTCTAGACAGTGGACTGAAGACCCAAGTGTACTTCAAGCCGACCGATCGGAACGGATATCTCCCCGTACAGAGCTGACACCACCAATTATGGCTGTCTAACATCCCCAGGGGACAGTTCCTTCATGTCAGAAGGAATTGCACTATGGAGGCAGATTTTTTAAAACAGTCCCAAATCCTAAAGGAGAGATTTATTGAGAAAGGGTATCAAGCTATTAAACTTGATAAGACAATAACCGAGATAGGATCCTTAACGCAGGAAGAGTGTCTGAGGGACTCGGTAAAACAAAGGACACAGGAACATGAATGGAGCTTTATTACGCAGTTCAGTGCACAGCACCGTGAAGTTGAACAAGTTTTTAAAAAACACTGGCCAGTACTACGCATGGATAAGCTCCTGTGTGGTGTGCTGCCAGACACTCCAAGTTTTATTTACAGAAGGGGACCAACATTCGGAGATCAGGTTGTAAAAAAAGTGTTAGACCCTCCAAAGAAACCAAAGATGTTTTGGGATGAAAGAGTTGGTTTTTTCGCATGTAGGAGGTGCAAGACATGTAAACAGGTCAACACACACCTGAGGAATTTTACCAGCTTTACATCCCCGTCGAATGGTCAATCCTTTGAAATAAAAGATTTAATTACCTGCAACACTACACATGTTGTATACTGTTTGCAGTGTCCCTGTAACTTATTATATATCGGAAGGACAAACGAACAATAACCACGAGGGTATCAGAACACATTACAAACATTCGTAATGGTTTTAAGGATCACAGTGTGTCGCTCCACTTCCGAGATTTCCACAATAGTGATCCAACTCACCTCAAATTTTGGGGTGTAGAGAAAGTGAAACCGGTGTGGAGGGGCTCAAATAGGGTTCGCGAAGTATCAAAGATAGAAACAAACTGGATCTACCTTACCGATAGTTTGCGCCCCAAAGGTTTAAACGTTGATCTGGATATTAACTGCTTTATTAGCAATTATTAATATCATAGATGCAGTTTTTATCCAGACTCTATGCTGGCAGCATATTTACATATTTTGTGGGGTAACATCTATCATGTGTCCATCCCTGTTCTCACATGCACGTATTCAGAAGGATTAGGGGTCCAACCTTTTCATTTTCCCTTTTGTGTCTTTTCTTATATCTGATCTTAATGGGTTCAGATATGGTTTTAATTAATATTGATATTTCGTTCCTTTTCCGTTTGGAGTATTTATATATTACATTTAACATTTTTTTAGAGTTCATGGAATGTTGGTGTTTTAAACATTTTAGATATTTATGTATAATTAAATTGATTGTATCTTTTCCAATACTGTTATAGGTATAATGTGAATGTACTTTTATTGTAGGAATGTGACTGCAACTTGTGATTTGATGCTATTTTTAATCTGATGCTTTTATGCAATTATTGATGTTAAGTGTAAGGCATTCAGTGCAAAATATGGATGCTTTATAACAATTGGTCCGGAATCGCTAATGCAGCATAATTGCCCCACTGGTGCGGGTTGCCCTATATTAATATAGACCAGCGGGAGGGCTAAGGGATTCTAGGAAGTAAATCTCCTTCCCATTGTTTAAATGCGATCCGGAGGCTATCAGTGAAGGGTGTCCGCAGAGTCGGTATCCAAGGAGCCTGGCGATGACGCACATCCGGTGGTATAACCGGATGCTGTCATCGGCTTCTTGATCTGATGTGACGGCGGGATGTGCGTCATCACGTCCGGCGGAAGCACACATCCGTGCATTCGAGTACCGATGCCGGATGTAGGTTAAGGGCTGTGTACTTCCGGGCTCACCCCTGAGCTGGACGCTTGTGCGCATGCGCCGGCGTCACTATTAAAGGGGAAAGACCACGCCGCGCACATGGGCTCTCAGAAGAAGTCGAGAAGACGAAACGTCAGAGCTGATGTGCGCGGTCGCTTATTATTACACACAGGACGTCCTCTAGGATTCCTAATAGGCTGCAGGAATTGCTTGTGATGACCATCCGGTGTGCATATTTTTATCTGTATGCCTTCACTCCATTGCCCTCCTGTAAGTAGACATCTGGAGGGGAGAGGGGCTGTAATTTTGTGTTGTTTTCAAATACATTTTTGCGGAATTACACTATTGTTGCCCCCACTTTGTTCAATTGCATGTGCTTTGAACGGAGGAAAATTGGAGGAGGAAGGAGCTAGGTGATGTCCAGCAGTGATTCCTATACCCGTCGATTGGTGGATATATTTGAAGGCCTTTTTTTCACCGCTTTCTGGTGAGTGTTCCATTTAAAGGGGGGGAGCACCGCAGTGTGGTGGAAGCTTGGTAGAACAGTCAAGACCCTTCACTCCCCTACCCTGGTGGATGGATTTTGCCTGCTTAATCACTGTATGGACTATATGCTTGTATATCACATGAGCTGCCAAGGACTTTGTTTTACACAACAGTTTGTTTTTTTTTTTGTTTTTATTTTAGCGCTGCTAGTGTTATAGTTTATTTTACCAGTTCTAATATTCTAGAACACCTTTGATAGCAATGCAGGAATTATCTATGTTTTTAAACAAAGTTAGAGCTTTCTTTTGGTGATATTTGATCACCTCTGCAATTTTAATTTTTTGCACTATAAACAAAGAAAGAGCAACAATTCTAAAAAAAACAATATTTTTCCCTTTCTGCTATATAACATTCCCCAAAAAAATTAAAATCAAATTAAAATTAAAAAAAAATCAAATTTTGTCATAATTTTTGGGCAATTTGTATTCTAATACATATTTTTGGTAAAAAATATCCCAATAAGCGTATTTTGATTAAAAATTAGGGGAAAGATTTATGTAATTTTTATTGATTTTATGTTTCTTACTAGTAAATGCGGCGATCAGCGATTTTTAGCGGGACTGCGACATTGCGGCGGACAGATCGGACCCCTAACTGACATTTTTGACACTTTTGGAGGGACCAGTGACATTACTACAGTAATCAGTGCTAAAAATATGCACTGTTACTGTAATAATGACACTGGCAGGGAAGGGGTTAACCCAGGGGAGATCAAAGGGTTAAGTGTGAGCCTAGAGGAGTGTTTTCTAACTGTGGGGGATGGGCTTGTGACATCAGCACAGAGACCTGTGTTACTAAATAGGAGGAACACAGGAGCTCTGTGTTGATAGCAGAGAGAACATTGGTTGGCTGTGTTTACAACAGCAGACCACCGTTCTCTCTCCACGGGGAGCGATCGCGAGTGGCCGGTGGCAATCGCGGCCACCGGCCCCCTGAATCATCTTTCCCACTGGTGAATGGGGGCGCCCTCAGGATCTCTCCCGTGGATCTCCGTACAGGTATGGCGATTTGCGCAGCTGAGCCAGCCTCCTGCAGTATATCTGCGGCGGGCGAGTGGTTAAAGTGTTTGTTATCCCAACATTTTATATACCTGATATGTGCCAGTTGTACCATGTATTTGTATGAAAAAGTATCATTTTCTCTTTCATATTGCTTTCTCAGTGTGACATCCCTGGTGTTCTTGCCAGTCCCTCTTCTTCCCTATAAAAAATTGACCACACTAAGCAGGAGAACACACCGTGGTCAGCTCTGTAGCTGTTCTGGGAACTCAGTGTGCTCTCCTCCAATGATCAGACTTGTCCTGACATGCCCCCCCAGTACAGCTATTCACTGGGAATATCAGTGTACTGCTGTTTCTCCTCTCTCCAGCTCTTATGCAACTGAGAACAGAGGGAATGTAAAGAAAAAGGGGCTTGAATGAGCCCCTTTTTCTAGATGGGATAGTGACAGGCTAGGTAAGCTTTAGGAATCCATCTTAGATAGGGTTTCAGTGGAGGTAGTGGTTACTAGGCAGAAATAGGTAGGGAAGCCCATGTTTGGTCAGAATAAGCCCCAATCGCAGTGGGGCTTATTCTGTAGCTAGGGAGATTAGGTAGTTAAACTAGTTTGTTCCTGTTTTTTCCCGCCTCTAGAGCCTGCCTGTGAGATACTTAAGGGGGCTCAGGACAAGAAGATTCCACTCACCTCAAGAAGGACTTCGTGTCAAGATCACAGCTTTTGTTCCCCTCCCCCCCTCCCCTTTTTTGTTTGTCGCGGCCAGTTTATACTTGTTGGGTCATCTTTGCGTGGTGCAAAGAGGGACGATGTTTTTGATGTTGTTTATTTGCTTCAAGAGATGAATATGTGTTGGATAATTTTGGTGATTATATATAACTTTATTGGTAACCTGGATCGTAGTGATTGGGTTAAAGTTTATGTTTACCGAATGTTAATTTATTATACAAGTATTAAAACGGCCGCGGCCTTTATAATTCCAGATTGGTGTGCAATCTCTTTATTTTAGGTTAAGTTATTAAGCATAGAATAAAGTCCTGTCTGCTATCCCATGTGATCTCTTATAAAAAAAAAGGGCATACAAACTAAACCCTCAACAAGATACCCAATAACCCAATGGTTACAACCAGAGTTTGGACTCTTTGCAGATCAGTGCTGAAGAACACTTACATCTAAACTTCAAACAACTAAATGTGTCACTAATATGCATATAAGCTGTTTTACCTGCTAAATAATTTGTATTTCTGTCTATCCAATCCTGAAATATATACAGACATACCAGACAACACAGTCAGGTTGGTCAACCTGGCATTTCTTTGGGACAGTTAGGCAATAAAGTCTGGTCACATCCTTCCCCTGGCCTGATTGGACAATTATGTCAAAGCAGCAGCACACGTCATTCTTTTTTTTTTTCCCTCTGCTCTCCTGTTAGAACGTTTTGTGCCAGTTCAAATTTGTTGCATACAAATGATTTGCCCTCCCTCTCCAATCTGAGTGCTGTTGTACTGGAGATTACCACATGCTGATACTCACAAAAGCTAGTTACATTTGTAATTTTTTTAAATTATTTTAACTTTTTTTTTTTTAGCGTTTTTTTTTATATCTGCATGCAGTGTTAGGCCCCTTTCACACGGCTCTGTTGCATTGACGGACTCCGTTCTGCTCAGCGGGGGATCGATCCGCCGATCCCCGCTGAGCAGGCGGATGACAGCTCCGTCTCTGCTCTGTGTGCGTAGATGGAGGTGTCAGATCCCCGCTGTCCTCTATGGGGAGATTGGATGAGAACGGGCCGCCTGTCCATTCTCATCCGATCCGATCCGCCAGGCGGATGGAAAATAGGGTTTCCATCCGTCCAGATTTGACGGACAGGATCGGATCAGATGTCAGCGGACATGTCACCGCTGACATCCAATGCCCCATAGAGATGCATGGGGCATCCGTTCAGTTTTTCAGGCGGATCTGAATGGTCCACAAGTATGAAAGGGGCCTTAAGCTTTACAAATTTTACAAGTTAAATAAGCACAAAAACACATGATATAATATGGTATTACATAATGCTGTATAAAAAAAAGAACATAACATCGTATAAATAAGTAGGCGCACATTATATTAGAAGTGTCACAGGATGCAAAGCAGGACCAAATGTAGAACAGAATTGAAAGGCAATAATGTAATAAGAGATGCTGAATGTCTGGGCAAAACAAAAACCAAGGGAAGTCCAACTAATACCGAAGATTAATTCAAAAGCATTTAATAGCCAGACTAACAGCAAGATGCACATTTGGCCAGTAACTGACTAAATAATGTAAACCCCATTAAAGGGTAACTCCACTTTCGTGGGGGAAAAAAATAGCAAATAAAGAAAAAAACAATATAGCGTATACAATTGCAACACAATTCATATTGTGATTGGATGTTATTAAAAATGACCTTTCTTTTTCAATCTGCAGCTGTTGTAATTTTCTGGAAATGCAATGCAACATGGCTACCTGGAGCTGTTCTGTACACAGAATGTATACTGACCACACCCCAGAAACATCATTTCCTGCTTGTGTGATTGGCTCACAAATTTTTTCCAGAAGTCTGCCTAAGATACAAGTCAGATTTCTGGTATCCTCTGCAACAAAAATGGCATTTTTAGTGAGATACTTCCAATAGGAACACGTCTAAACGGATGCAGACCCAGCAGCTTTCCTCATTAAAACCCTGCAGCTGCTACAGCTGATAGATAATAATGAATCCACTCCTATTAGACCCACTCAGCACAGAGGCACAGAGAAACAAACAATGATTTCTTCAGAATAACAAAAGGTAGGAACCTGCAACAAAGTTTGTTAAAATCATTGTAATGTACAGAGGTCACCCAGAGGGGAATGTTTTTTTCTCAACAAAAGTGGAGTTAGACTTTAAGGACTCCTGATTTAGGCCAGGCGTGCCACTGCAGTGTGACCCTATTGCAGTACTGAGTATTGTCCAGCAGATGGCGGAGGCTGCAGGAGAAACACAACAACATTCCTATGAAAATCCATGCACAAATTGATCTATATAGGGAAACAAATATTTCTGTTCACAAAACGCCAGCCCAGTGCCATTTGTGAATGCAAATAATATGGCATGTGTATACAGAGAGGACCTTTAAGATAAGCAAGAAGCTCTGCCTTTTTTTTGCACAAGCACAGCAATCTGAACACCCAGATATCATTTCTTGGACATTCTCCCATGGCTGAGAGGAAGGAATAGGATTTGTGCTCAGAGAGGAGATTAAAAATTAATGCAGGTGTATACATGACTGAAAATGTGATATCTATGATAAAAGCTTCACTGATTCCAGAGCAGGAAATCTAAAAAGAAGTCTAACAAATTTATTTAAATTTTTTAATTCCACACACAAATCAAACGTTTAATTTGCACCAAGCGAGATGTGAGTGTTTTCTATGGGTGTAATTAAACCTTTGCTATCAATTATTTAGAGATAATCCGTGAGTCCACCTTTGGCTGGATATCCACGTTGCAAAACTGACATAATGGCTTTATGGCTGATGTCTTAATATACATCTCATATTCTTGCAGGGATCTCTCCCTAGGAATTGAGGGAGTATTAAATATAATACTCTATGAATAAATAAATAGCTCAGTTTGAACTATGGTGAAATGTTGAGTGCTCAGTCTGCCTAGTGCCCAGAAAACTCCTAATAGGTATTTGATGAATCTACGCCTTTTCTGTGTGTAATCAGCAAAGCTTATTAATGCAAACCACTCTGATGTATTGGTTTATCAGCAGGTGGGATAAATAAGCCTTGCTTTTTGTGGAGAATGTTCTAAATGTTTTAAAGTACTGTATAACTAAAGCCAAAACTTTTGTTTTAGTTTTGTATAGACCCCTGGTGCACAACCTGTGACCCTTTATTGTGCAGCCTTTGGGCCCCTGTAGACATCAGTCTGTAGTTTTCTTACCTAGGTGCTCACCTAAGGTAGAACTAAAGGAAAAAGTTAATTTTCCATTTTGGATAGAGTTTTAATCATCACTGGTTTTTTTTTGG
Organism: Pelophylax lessonae; assembly: GCF_965119305.1. Classification (NCBI taxonomy): domain Eukaryota; kingdom Metazoa; phylum Chordata; class Amphibia; order Anura; family Ranidae; genus Pelophylax; species Pelophylax lessonae. The sequence continues at coordinate 132,941,319 of NC_138770.1, forward strand.
TTTTTTGGGGGGAGGGGGGGGGACCTGTGTCCCATTAAGGAGATTTCCCTTCAGTTCCTGTCCCACAGACAAAACTATGGAAGTGAGAGGAATTTCCTCTAAAGTTAGGGAATCCCTGGTTGTCACCAGGATCATTGGAAGCAGTGTCCCCAATGGTCTTCCCCTTTATTCCTGTTCTGGTGACAATCCAAAATTTGGGATTTTTTAAATTTTACATTTTTAGTCATAATGGTCAACAGGACAAATAGATAGAGTAACTTTCCCTAATGAGGGCACAGACATCAATGCAAACCTGACAGGTGTTCTAATCCCTATCCAATGTGTCCAAAATAATAAAAAGTTTTTCTTCTAGTTATACTTCATACTTTTTTAGTTAAAGTTATACTTTTTTCAATTAAAAATACTAAAAACAAGAGACATAATATGTATTGAGTTACTAATGAACCCTCATGGTCACTCACCCACTCACCAATAATATAAAAAGTGGGGCTCCATGGTCAACACCCTGCATATACAAAAGTATGGCAGACAGATAAACAATCTCCCAATAAGGACCATATGGCCACTAGGGCTTTTAGTAGACCAAAAATAACTTTCAACTCAGAAATCTAAAAAATATGAAAAAACCTTTATTAAATTCACAGAATAAAAAAAAAAAAATAATAATAATAAAAATGATCATCCTCAACCGCCATAAAAAAAGGTAATGTTGGGTACGTCATATGCACATTCATACATCCCAAATAATGGAACAAATGCCATCAGCCATGTGAAATTAACATAAGTGACTATATAGTAATCCCTCCCATAGAATCGTCTAATGAGAGAAGTTGCAGGGCTATGATGCACCTCCTTTTAAATAGCAAAAGATGTGTAACCAACCACACTCCTCATACTCCTGTTGGCAACCCACAGTGCTGCATAAATCAGTCAGGCTTGAATAGCACATTGGGACAGCTGGGTATAAATTGTAAATCTATTTGCCATCAAAGGCAACTATAACCAGGCAGGTATTACCCTCAATCTTAAAAGTGAGGTGGCAAGATGACTGCTTAAAATGGCTCTCCTAATGAGAATATTCATCTGAGTCTATTTCTTTATTTTACATGCACACTTGCAAAAAGCCATAAATAAATCTGACTGCTGAAACATTTGATCTACAATTGGGGAACCTGTCTGAAAAGAGCCCAGATGGCATGTCTGCAAAATAACCGCAAGACATAAATATCTTTGATGGAGACCCCCTGGAAAAAAAAAACTGCAATCACTATTAACTCTGAGCTTGCTGTAGTTTTTACTAACCTTTGATTGGTCAAACAATATTTTTGATACAACCTATCTTACATACGTCTTGTTATGTATTTAATCTGAAACACGGAAAAATAAAATTCAGATCATTCAGGTTCAAACTTCTTGATACTGTCTGGTCTCCCTATGTAGCTATATATGTAATGTTTTAGAATTTGGTATCACTTACTGTGGCAAACACAGCCACTGTACATTGTCCTTCGTATATGCATTATGTTTATTGCATGTGTATACCTTTAAGAACCAAGTGTTTGGAGTGTGGTTTATGTGGAGAGAGTGAGAACTCTTTCACTTGGGACTATCATATGTCTGAGCAGTGTCCCTCAGGAGATGGGTGAGGGTTTGTTATTGTTAAATACCTGCCTTCTATTGTCCTATTGTTTCTGTCTGGCGGAGTAAGGTATTATGTGATGTTCAGCTTTGTGTGTGGAATGTCTCGAAGAGGGAGGGGTTTTGACTGAGTGTAGATCCCTGTGTTTTTCAATAAACAAGGCAGTCTAGTTTTGACCTCCAAGCCATGTGTCGTGTGGTTATTGGAGGGTTGGGAATATTATACGCCACCAGGATTATTGTATGCTGTGCCTGACTACCAGTGGAGATATCGTGGATCATACTGCTACTCCGCTACACTTACTAACAGGTTGCCAGGTATCTGTACCTGAGAGAAAAAGATTCCACCACAAGAGCATATACGGCTTAGGGTTAATGGAGCGGCATAAAAGTAAATGTAAGTTGAGTACAGTTCAGCAATAGGAGGTAGAGAAGTCAAGGAAACAATGTAAGTTCATGCAAAGTTGTCACTCTAAAACCTCCATTAATCTATCTGAAGTTATCTGCAAGCAGTTTTGTTGGTGAGTTTGAACCCCTAGGGGAGTGGTACGACCACGGTGATTGGTGCAGGAAATACAATAATTTGTAGCAATATATAAGGATGCTATACCTTGAGAGACTTTTTCTGCACAGATTCATGAGGTGCCAGCTATTAAATCGTATATGGCTAACGTATGAATGCCAATCATTAGTTTACCTATTGACAGGAGCGCGGCTATCAGTGTTGGATTTTTCATGTTACTGTATTTGATTTACTCTAATGCTATTGTGTTATATATACACCATAGTTTGTAGACACCATAACTTTTGCACAAACCAATCAATATATGCTTATTGGGATTTTTTTTTACTAAAAATATGTAGCAGAATATATATTGCCTAAATATATGAAGAAACTTGATTTTTAATTTTTTTTTATTATTGGCTATGTTTTATAGCAGAAAGTATAAAAATATTGTTTTTTTCCCCAAAATTGTCAGGTTTTTTTTTTTTTTTTGTTTAAGGCCTAAAAGAATAAAAACGCAGAGGTGATCAAATACCAAAAGAAAGCACTATTTGTGGGGAAAAAAAGGACATACATTTTTTTTGGAGAGCCAGAAGACAGGGATCATGGCGGGAGAGTCAGAAGACAGGGATCATGGCTGGAGAGTCAGAAGACAGGGATCATGGCTGGAGAGCTGAAAGACAGGGATCATGGCTGGAGAGTCAGAAGATAGGGATCAAGGCTGGAGAGCCAGAGGACAGGGATTACAACTGGAGAGCCAGAAAACAGGGATCACGGCTAGAGAGCCAGAAGACAGAGATCAGGGCTGGATTGCCAAAAGACAGGGATCACGGCTGGAGAGCCAGAAGACAGGGATCACGGCTGGAAAGCCAGAAGACAGGGATCATGGCTGGAGAGCCAGAGGACAGGATCACAACTGGAGAGCCACAAGACAGGATTCAGGGCTAGAGAGCCAGAAGACAGAGATCACGGCTGGAGAGCCACAAGACAGGGATCACGGCTGGAGAGCCAGAAGACAAGGATCATGGCTGGAGAGCCAGAAGAGAGGGATCATGGCTGGGGAGCCAAAGGACAGGGTTTACAGCTGGAGAGTCAGAGGACAGGGATCCTCTTTGGCACGGCACTTGGCAGAGCTCCTTTCCCATCCTAGCACTTTAGACAGCTCCTCCTCCCCACACTCCACAAAGCTGAAATCAGACTCTTTTACTTACAGCCACAATCTTTATGGGGTGTAGCTGGCAGCTATATTGCCATTCTAACCTGTGAAATTCCCTGATCAGAATGGCAGTGTAGCTGCAATAGTGAGATACAACCTGGGAAGATCGTGGCTGTAAGTAAAAGAATGTGATTTCAGCTCTGTGTAATGTGGGGAGGAGGAGCTGTGTACTGTGCTGGGATGGGAAAGGAGCTCAGCGGCCAGGCAGAGCATTCAGAGCATCCAGGGTGTAGGGATTTGGTCAGGGGGCTTTGAAGGAGCGGGGCACAACTGAGATCTTCGGGGCACAGCCCATCCCAGCACCCCACTAGATCCAGCCATGCCCTACACCCACACTGTAATGATGCTGAGATCAGCATTGATGCATCACCGAAGACCGTCTCAATCTGGAAATAGGGCAATGGGGTAGAGGATCCTGCAGTATTATGTGGCTGGCTTGAAGACTTCTGGAAAATGTAAGTACTAAAAAAAAAAGGATAATCATGAGTTTTGGGTGTCTGGAGTTGGGCTTTAAGAACTTAAGTTCATACACATGCACCAATGCAGGGGTTCACCAGGCATCTACTAGAGCTGATGATCCCCCCATGTTACAGTCCCAAGGTGAGAGGCTGAAACAGAGCCTGATCTGTGATAGACATTTGGGAACACATCCAAGCACTTCTCAGGCATCAGGGTTTAACCACTGATTGAAAAAAAAAAAAATAAAGAGTCATTTATGGGCTGGGTTAGGGAGCACAGGGGCACCTTTGGATGGCAGCAGTGTCAGTCTGGGGGGTGGTAGATGCACTAGCAGATTTAGATGTGCTAACAAATTAAATCCAAACTTCATCTCACACTGTGGTTACACAAGAAGCTACAGAAACAGTTTTTTTTTTCCTTTTGGATAAAGTTTTTACATAAATAAATAGAGCTGATCATTGTAAGCACGCCGTCAGTGGTAGGTGGGTTGTCTCAACACTTATTTGCAGGGGAGCTTGTTCTGTATACAATACTGACTGGCTGGATCACCAGATAAAAAATAAAGGATAGAAAGCATAAAATAGAAAATGAATGCAGCCTTCACATCTAGGAATAGGTAAACTTCATTATAATAAATGTTTGCTGTTGGGTGTAATACTGCTTTAACATTAACTCGTAAACCCCAATACTAACCCCTGATCTGCTGAATAATCACCTTGACCCCTCATCCAAAAATCCTCATCATCAGTGGAAACCATTTGTTAAAAAACATGGGATGCTACAAAGGGCGATTAGTACACTGTCAGAGGCTAAAGCTGGCCACATAAATATAGACACAGCCTGCAGGCTGAATGTAGAAAAAGATGCTACACAGGGAGGATGAACAAATCTCCCACTGCGGTTATTTGATTTTGACAGCCATCTTAGTCAGCTGTCAAAATACTTGAATAGTGCTTGCATCTAATCGGATGCAAGTGCTGTTTGCCCATCAACAGACTGACAGGGTCACCTACTGAGGAAATTTTGTCTGGTTCATCAAAAACTGGCACTGTGTATGGCTTACCTAAAAATAAGAAAGTATTTCCCCAATGCGGGATTACACATGCTAGCTGGGCTGTCAGAGCCATTTCCCCTACCACCATTCAGTGGCACAGAGATCTGGACTTTGTGCCTGCAGGAGCTCATCATCATCCATTGGATAGCTGCTTTTAGGACTCCTGGGGATTTCAATATGTGTAGTTATTTATAATTTTGGAAGTATTCACTTTTAACGTTTCTTTGTACGTAAACCTTTTTGGAACTTACTACACCAGAGTGGTTGCGCCTCTATGTATGGCTTGCTTAAAAGACTACATGGGCTCAGGACGTGACTTTAGCACACCATCAATGTTATAAAGCTGTATTTTCTGACTTGCATATTGACAGTTTTTTTCCTGAAAAGAGCAGGCATCTCACTGAATGATTTTCCTTGTTTCCAGGAATTGTTCTTGAGGTTTCTACATTTATTAATAGACAGAACTGGGCTCTGAAAACCAGGCAAGCATGCCCTGCATTTTAATCCTGCCACAATATTGGTGAACATTATTTTAGTGTGATAGGAAATCTCAGCCAAAAGCAAATAGAGAATTAATGACAACTTTTGAAAAAGTTTGGCTCTCAGAGCTGTCATCATATTTGCACTTGGAAGAGTCCAGTATATTAAACTGTAAAAACTTGGCAAAGCTCTGCGATAGGAGAGATAATGATGCGTTGGCTCTAATCCGTTAGCCATGATTTATGGTAGTGAGCTTCAGGAACGATTATTCTGTTGAATTTATTATTTCGTTTACAACATAATAATAGCCAATGATAAAAAATAAAACACAATAAAGCAAGATGTGTTGTAGTGTCAGCCAATACCCTCACACAGCCCTCAAATTTTTCACTCGCCTGCTCGCATTTTGCGAGTGAAAAATGATTGAATGCGAGCAAGGAGAGGAAGAAACAGAACACTGTCTGGATGTGCAGGGGTGGGCAGTGTCCATATCTGTGATGAGGGGGGGGGGACGCACTAGGAGCTTCTGCCTTCACCTGCCTGACAGGAGTGAATGTCATTCTCCCTCCTGTTATTGCAGCAGCACAATGCGTGATTTCTGGACTCCTCTGTTCCAGCCACTTATCTCTCCTGCAGCTGTTAATCACTTCTCTCCTAGTTCCAAGCTCCCCCCCTCCCCTGTTGGTTTATTCTACTGGCCAGATTACTTTCACTTTGTCCTCTCGCACTTGTCTTTATCTTCCCTGCACAATCGTAAGTCCTCTGTTCACATTAACCCTTCATATACTTCTATCTTTCAGCTGTCCTCTCCATAAATCTGTACTGTATGTCCTGCAGCCTCTGGTCCCAGCTCTGAGCATTCCAAGCAGCCATTTAGCTGACCCTGTCCTGTCCCAAAATACAGCCTTAGCACTTTCTCTACAGCCCTTCTCTCTGCTGTTCATTAACATATATTATTACAACCCAGACCCCCCAGCCCCCCCATATTCACTCTCTTATCCCTAATAACTGGTGAACTGTGGTTTGGCCAGTGTAATTGTATGTGCGTTTTACCTGGATTTTAGGTGCATTTCTATTGAATTTCTATCACAAAGTACGTTTTCATGAAAGCGCTTTAAAGTCCTGCATGCTGCATCTTTGATGCGGCTTCAGAAAATGCACTGTGTAATAGAATTCAATAGAAATGCACCTAAAATCCAGGTAAAACGCACATACAATCACACTGTTGTTATTAATATTTATTTGTGCAACTTCTGCAGTCATGCAAAAACATTTAACAGTGTCATTTTATAAAATAATTTTTTGAGGGCGCATTTAGGTCAGGGTAGGGGTTAGGTGGGGCAAGTAGTGGCGAGTAACCCTTAAGGCCTGGCTAGTAGCTCAGGACTTGAAATTTTGAGCCCTGCCCTCACATATTATGTACATGTAGTGCTAACTCCCCCCACCCATCTCCAAAGCACCCCCACCCTCTTCCCCTCAGGAGCCACTAGTTGATCTAAGCTTTCCTTCTGAAAATGTTGGTTGCCTGTCTAACCACTTACCGCAAAGTGATGTATATTTACGTCGGCAGACTTTGCGGTGTAATACCGGGATGATGCCTCTAGCTAGAGGCACCTTCCCGGTACCGTGGTTTACAGCCAACGGTCGGCTTTCCGTCAGGTAACGACCCATGCGTCTCGGGAGCCGCTCGATCGTTACCCGGGTGAGCGGGAGTGGACATCCCCCCCTCCCGCCGCCTTCCGTGACTTCGCCCGGGCCTCCCATCCCACCGGGAGACCGGAGCACCCAGCCGGCACGTCCACCGGCTGGATGGAGTCCCGATCTAAGCCGGAAGCGGCTTTGATCGGGTCTCCGATGACGTAACCCCGAGGCGGCGTCCATGACGTCACTTCCGGGTTACTCTGCTGCAAAAGGCGGCAGATTTAAAAAACAGCTGTATGCAAAAATGCAGTTTTCGGCGTTTTGCATACATGAAAGTGTAGTGGAGGGGTCTAGGGTCTTTTAGACCCTCGATCCCTGCATAAAGAATACATGTCACTGCATATTGGTGTCACAAGGGATGTTTACATTGCTTGTGACAGCAATAAAAGTGATCAAATATTTTTTTTTAAAAAACCTGTAATAAAGTTAAAAAAAAATAAAATAAATAGGAAAAAAAAAAATTTCGCCGCCCCCGTCACCGTTAGCTCGCGCACGAAAAAAAAAACGTATACGGAAGTCGAGCCGCGAATGAAATCGCTGTTCAAACCACACATGTGAGGTATCGCCGCGATCGCCAGAGCGTGAGAAATAATTTAAAAAAAAGAGCTATACTCTAACTCTAAACTGGTAACCGTTAAAAAAAATTTAAAGCGTCGCCTATTGAGATTTCTATTGACCGTAGTTTGTCGCCATTCCACGGGTGTGCGCAATTTTAAACCATAACATGTTGGGTATCTATTTACTCGGCGGGACATCATCTTTCACAATATACAAAAAAAATGGGCTAACTTTACTGTTTAGTATTTTTTAAATGCAGTGAAATGGGATTTTTCGTAATTTTTCCAAAAAAATGGCGTTTTAAAGACAGCTGCGCAAATACCGCGTGACAAAAAATATTGCAATGATCGCCATTTGATTCTCCAGAGTCTTTGCTAAAAAAAAAATATATATATATATATATATATATATATATATAATGTTTGGGGGTTCTAAGTAGTTTTCTAGGAAAAAATACTGATTTTAACTTGTGAACAAAAAGTGTCCAAAATAGGGCTGGGGCTTAAGTGGCTAATATATGCCGACTCTCAGTGGCTTCAGTACTATGAGTCAACTCACTCCAATCATGCACTGTGGAATTTGGATATCTGAAAGGCATTTTACATTTGGGTGTCTATTTATGAAACAGAGAAAAGCCGTGATCCTCAGTATCAGGGCTGATCTTCCCTGTATACCAGTTTATGTAGCTGAGATGAGGAGCAGAGAACATATCCTCGGCTTCTTATCACAGTACATGGCCGTTTTGTTACAAATGGCCAGTTTATAAAAGTGAGATCTGATGATTCAATCTGAAATATCTCCTTCCTAGATTCTCCAGCTGGTGCGATTAGAGGAAGAAGACTTCTTTCTTCCTATAGATACACACCAGTGGGTTTAACTTTAAAAATAATATATACTGTATATTATATACTTTATAGCATATATGTATATACTTATACATGTAAAGAATATACATGCAATGCTCAGCATAAATGAGTACATCCCTTTTAAAAAGTAAGATTTTAATCAATATCTCAATGGACACAGAACAATTTCTAAAATGTTGACAAAACAGAGTTCCATAGAACATTTGTTTAGTTCATTACATGAAAGTAAGATTAATAATATAACCTAGATTGAAAAAAACTTCAGTTTTCTCAAATTTGTTGATGCAAAAATGAATACACCCCACAAGAAAAACTACTACATCTAGTATTTTGTATGACTTCTATGATTTGTAAGGACAACACCAAGTCTTCTAGGTATGGAATGAAAAATTTGCGACATATTGTAACATCTTTCTTTTTCCATTCTTCAAGAACAACCTCTTTTAGAGCCTGGATGCTGGAGGGAGAGTGATGTTCAACTTGTCTCTTCAGAATTCCCCATAGGTATTCTATGGGGTTCTGATCAGAAGACATACTTGGCCACTGAATCACTTTCAACCTGTTCTTCTTCAGAAATGCAACAGTGGCCTAAGATGTGTGTTTTGGATCATTGTTATGTTGGAAAAGTGCACGACGACCAAGGGCACGGAGTGATGGTAGCATCTTCTATTTTAAGCAGTACATCTGTGAATTCATGATACCATCAATGAAATGCAGCTCCCTCACACCAGCAGCACTCTTGCAGCCCCACAGAAGGACACTGCCACCACCATGTTTCACTGTAGGCATCAATTTTCTTTGTACTCCTCACCTTTGCGACGCAATACATTTTTGAAGCCATCAGTTCCAAAAACATTTATCATGGTTTCATCACTCCAGAGTATAGTGTCCCAGTAGTCTTCTTTTTCATCATGGGCCCTGGCAAATTCTAGCTGGGCTTGTTGGTGCATGGACTTTAGGAGAGGCTTCCTTCATGGATGACACCCATGCATGCCATTCCTCTGCAGTGTACGCCGTATTATGCCACGGGAAACAATCACCCCAGTTTGGCTTTCTACTTTTTTAGCTAACTGCAGTGAACTTGCATGGTGATTTTCTTCAACCCTTCTCTTCAGAAGACACTCCTGTCGAGGTGTTAACGTCCGTGGACGGCCTGGACGTCTCTGTGAGATGGTTGCAGTTCTATCTTTGTTAAACTTTTGTTTCACTTTTGCTACAGCATTCTGACTGATAAGTAAAGCTTTGTTGATCTTCTTGTAGCCTTCACATTTCTTCTGTAAAGAAATTATTTTCTTTCTCAGGCCTTGTGACATTTCTCTTCCATGTGGTGCCATTGCTGACAGCATGAAATGGGAAGGTGTTTTCTTTGTTAACCCCTTAACACTGATGTAATGCAAATATGCGTCCTTTGGCTTTAAGGGGTTTGGACGTGGTAATGCCTGCAGCTGTAAACATCACCCCAGTACCGTTTTTTAGAGCGAACAATCAGCATTCTTTCGATAACAACAACCGATGTGGCTAAGCAGCCGCTCAGCTGTTATCACAAACACAGGAGGGGACACCCCTGCCTCCCCCTTCGCCGCCACCGGGAGACCCAAGCAACCAGCCAGCACGTCCGCTGGCTGGCCAGAGATCCAAACAAAACCAGAATTGGTTTTGAACGGGTATCAGATCTAGTAACCCGTAAGTGATGTCATGACATCACTTCTAAGTTACTGGGGCCTTAAAGGCGCGAGATTTTGAAAAAAAGACAGTATTCAAAACAGTCAAACTTGGCATTTTTAATGCTTTTGAGTGCAAAGGAGGGATTTGGGGTCCTATAGACCCCAGATCCCTCCATAAAGAGTACCCATCACTGCCTATTACCGTCACAAGGGATGTTTACATTCCCTGTGACAGCAAGAAAAGTTTAAAAAAATGAACGGTACAGTGTAAAAAGAAAAAAAATACAATAAAATAAATAGAAAAAAAAAAAATTTCAAGCGCCCCATCCCTCCCTGGTCTCACTCAGAAGTGAAAGCATACGTAAGTAACGCCCACAAATGTAAACAGTGTTCAAACCACACATGTGAGGTATTGCCGCAATCATTAGAGCTGGAGAAATAATTCTAGCACCAGACCCTTTTCTGTAATGCTAAACAGGTAACTGCTAAAACCTTTTAAAGCATCGCCTATGGAGATTTTTAAGTACCGTAGTTTGTCGCCATTCCACAAGTGTGCGCAATTTTAAAGCATGACATGTTAGGTATCTATTTACTTGGCGTAACATCATCTTTCAGATTATACAAAAAAAAAATGGGCTAACTTTACTGTTTTTTTTTTCATGAAAGTGTATTTCTTCCAAACAAATTGCATTTGAAAGACCGCTGCGCAAATAGCAAGTGACATAAAATATTGCAATGATCTCCATTTTATTCTCTAAAGTCTCTGCTCAAAAAATAAAAATATATATAATGTTTGGGGGTTCTAAATAATTTTCTAGCAAAATACACGGATTTTAACTTGTAAGCAACAAGTGTCAGAAAAAGGCTTAGGCTTGAAGGGGTAACACCCTTTTACAATCAACTGTCTGCTGGACACCCGTTTAATGAATAATTAGACTCACCTATAGTATATATACAGTATCTCACAAAAGTGAGCACACCCCTCACATTTTTGTAAATATTTTATTATATCTTTCATGTGACAACACTGAAGAAATAACACATTGCTACAATGTAAAGTAGTGAATGTACAGCTTGTATAGCAGTGTAAATTTGATGTCCCCTCAATATAACTCAACACACAGCCATTAATATCTAAACCACTGGCAACAAAAGTGAGTACACCCCTAAGTGAAAATGTCCAAATTGGGCCCAATTAACCCTTTTTCCTCCTCTGTGTCATACGCTGCACACTGCATCAAATTGGTCTGCATGGATATCATACCAGAAGGAAGCCTCTTCTAAAGATAATGCATAAGAAAGCCCACAAACAGTTTGCTGAAGACAAGCAGACTAAGGACATGGATTACTGGAACCATGTCCTGTGGTCTAATGAGTCCAAGATAAACATATTTGGTTCACATGGTGTCTAGAGTGTGTGGCGGCAACCAGGTGAGGAGTAGAAAGACAAGTGTGTCTTGCCTACAGTCAAGCATGGTGGTGGGAGTGTCATGGTCTGGAGCTGCATAAGTGTTGCTGACACTAGGGAGCTACAGTTTCTTGAGGGAAGCATGAATGCCAACATGTACTGTGATATACTGAAGCAGAGCATGATCCCCTCCCTTTGGAGACTGGGCCACAGGCCAGTATTCCAACATGAAAACGACCCCAAACACACCTTCAAGATGACCACTGCCTTGCTAAAGAATCTGAGGGTAAAGATGATGGACTGGCCAAGCATGTCTCCAGACCTAAACCCTTTTGAGCATCTGTGGATCTGTGGGGAATCCTCAAGTGGAAGGTGGAGGAGCGCAAGGTCTCTAACATCCACCAGCTCCGTGATGTCATCATGGAGGAGTAGAAGAGGACTCCAGTGGCAACCTGTAAAGCTCTGGTGCACTCTATGCCCAAGAGGGTTAAGGCAGAGCTGGAAAATAATGGTGGCCACACAAAATATTGAAACTTTGGGCCCAATTTGGACATTTCACTTAGGGGTGTATTCATTTTTGTTGCCAGTGGTTTAGACATTAATGGCTGTGTGTTGAGTTATTTTGAGAGGACAGCAAGCTGTACACTTACTACTTTACATTGTAGCAAAGTGTAATTTCTTCAGTGTTCTCACATCATGAAAAGATATAATAAAATATCTACACAAAAATGCAAGGAGTGTATTCACTGTTGTGAGATACTGTGTATATATATATATATATATATATATATATATATATATATATATAGATAGCATCTATAGCTATCTACAAATAGTGCACAATGCTTATTATCTTCATGTAATTACATGTTCTGTTTTACATTGGCTTCACTTTTTAAGCTTGTCTGCACTGTAATCTCAGGCAGCCCATCCCCCTTTTACTCAGATCTCAGCTGTTTTCAGAGGAAAAACTTTTCTTGTATTCTTCCTCTGAGAACAGAAGTTCTCAGCTTCATAAACAGGCTGCAGAGGAGATAATTTTCCTTTTGAGAACTGCCGAGAACTGAACTGAGAGAAAACTTCTCAGTTTATGAATGTTTGTTCGCTTCATTCCAATATTGCAAGAGGGCATTTCATCACAGTGAGTGGGCAGTGTTTGCACACACTTCTTCAAAGTAAGGAGGCATTGAAAAAAAGAAAACCTGCTGTATTAGTAGAGGTGTATGAATGCAGTATTGTTCCAAAATTCTAATCTGGTCTATTTTGGTCATATTTGCAAGCTTCTCAACCTGCCTAAAAGGTCTTGAGCCTAGAAATCCTGGAATGATCTAGCTGAAATAACATGCCCAAGAAATGTAGGTTTTTTAAATTCTGTAGACCCAAGGCCTATAGTTGGGGGAATAAAGAGGACCCGAACTAATGAGAGGAGGGGGGGGGGGGCTATAGGGAGCACAAATGTGGAAGCAATGATATGTAAAGAGACTTTAATAACTGTGATCTTCAGCAGCCTCAGATAATATGCTTCCAGTCTATGACTCCACAGTCTCTAAGAACTCCATTAACATGTTTGCATTCTCTGACAATCTCCTATAGCATGCCCAAAGTCTCTGACCATCTCCTGTAGCATGTCCATAGTCTTTGACCATCTCCTGTTGCAGGTCTGCAATGTCTGACAGCTTACTGTAGCATTACATTCATTGTATGTGTAGTGTACCCCCCTAAGGAGCCACAAATGAAATGGGATTCCTCACCCTGCACAGCAAGGCACACCGAATTTTCACTGGCACACTTGAAATTATGGAATGCCCACTTGACTTTAAACAACTTTAGGAACAACTTCTCCTATATACAGTCTTTTTACACTCCTCACTTCCTCCAGCACACTTACTTGGCACACTGTTTGTAGATCTGACAAAGCAAACAGAGTCAGAGTTAGCACAAAAGACTGTTATAGGCAGGAACCCAAGGCCCCTTTAAGTGTGTAGAAAAAATGCTTTGCCCAGCCTAATCTCTCCTGTGGCTACTGAAACCAACACCACCTCTTTAGGTACTGCCAGCCCTCCTGGCTGCAGCTTCCCCTTTCACTAGCCCTCCTGGCTACTTCTCCACAGTCCTCCCAGGCTGACATTTGCTTACTCCACAGTCCTCCCAGACTGATTACTCACGAGCCCCCTTCGCTGACTTCTCAGGAGAACTCCTGGACGTGCTGACCTGCTCCCGCTGTCCTGTCCTTGCTCCCGTGCCTCCAGGAAGGATTCCTTTGTGTGCTGTGTAGGGTCCTGCAAGCACCCGAGCCCCTGGCCCGAGATCACCCCCCCCCCCAACTAGAGTAGTGCCCTGTAAGGCCCTCTGACAGCCTCCTCAGCACACAATCTTCATCTTTCAACTGACAGCCCCTGCTGGCATGACTCATGGCTATATATGAAGTGGCTTGCCCCCTGCCAGCCCATTTGCTGAGGATTGGCTGTGGCCCTCATAATTATTCCAAACAGCCCCTCCTAGCCTCTACCCACTGCATCTGGATGCTTCTCCAAGGTTCCAGAAAATGGGGGGGGGGGGGCAACAGAAGAGCTATCTGAATGAGTCATCCAGCCTCCCTGAGGCACCAATCCCTGACCCAGATGCAGCCCAGGCCTGCCTCTCAGCCCAGCCAATTTGCCTACTCTAATAACTAACCTATTTGCACTGCACACTAGCTAGAGGGTGCTATATATTTAATGTACGATGTTCTGGTGATGTCAGGGGCAGCACTTGAGGCCCCCTATATAAAGAAAGCTGCCACCACTATTTTAGAGGAATAATGTGGCAACTTTCCAAATGTAAGGTGGATGATTCTATATGTATTATTATATTTTTAGTCTAAACATCTAAAGAACAGAGAAAATCAATGGGTATTAATAGGAATGACAGGAATGGGTGTTTTTTTTCTTTCCATCTCTGCAGAGAGGAAATATTCATTAAAAATCATTATGAAGAATTAATCCAAGCTGGAAATTAAATTGAACAAAATGATAGAATCAAAATCAACCACCCACCGATAGAGAAAAGTAATTTGCTACATGGCTCATTCGAAATTCCGATTACAGTATTGATTGTCCCTCGTCATAGGGTGATAGATGTGGGTATGATAATCTTGTTGTCTGTCAGAATTGGAATCTTATCAACTCGTTACATGTGATATCCAGGCAAAGAGAAATCCCTCTATTAAACAGTATGGGAGTGAGTGGCAAAAACCACAATCTGCAGGAAGGTTCGGGTTGCATAATACACAAGGTTTGGTAATGAGAATATTTAACTCTCTAGATAACGTAATTGGAAAAGCTGTAACAAAATGTTACAGGGTCAGACTAGTCTAGTTAAGGATCAGAGGATCCTACACAGGTAGAACCCGACTGCCCCACTGAGCAAGCAGACATACATATATGTTTCCAAACCAACAGATTCTTGGGCAATATCTTTGTGCTGTTTTAAACAAAACCTCCCTTTAGTGTCATGAGATAATTTATACATTAGAGACAAGAAGGAGAAAAGGTTTGCCACCTGGGAACGTAATGTAGGCATGCTCTCTCTCCAGGGCAGTGAGAGCTCTCTCACATAATTGGATCCACCAGAAGATTCTCTGGTCCACCAATGCATTTCGCTGCAGCTCTCTATGAGACTGGTAGGCCTACAGTCAGTCAGTGTCTCTGACTGACACAGAGCTGTGCTAAAGAATAGGAACCAGAAATGAAGACAGCGGCTAATGGCACCAGTAAGGAGTCCAGGTGATGGGAAAATAGTTCAGTCCCCAAACTGGTGTTTTTTCTAATAGGGGCAGTTTTGTTTTATTCATTATTTGATGTTAGGTCTGCTTGCCAGACATTGCCATTTTTATGAATGTGCATGGGGGAGGGGGTATCTATCCTTTGACTCATGCTGCTGTCTTTTTTTTTTTTGCCCAGCAGTTGTTAAAAAAAAAACAGACTTTTCAAACCGCTGAGCTTCCATAGAGCCAGTCACCCGCTGGCTGCAAGTGGTAAATGTGAAATATTGATTTCCAGGATATTAGAAGGATTAGAAGAATATACGTTGTTTTGAAGGCAAAGGATATTCACAGCAAATATTGATTTGATTTTGATTTCTCTTCTGTTCTTTTACTTATCTGATAAACATAAAATATTAACACTTCTATTTCTGAAAGCATTTTTAATTTAAAGCATTTTTTCACACTTGCCTAAAACATTTTCACATTACTGGGTGTGATGATCAGGTGTGTACAAACAAAACCCCATGACCATGTTTTAGTAGGATAGATAGATAGATAGATAGATAGATAGATAGATAGATAGATAGATAGATAGATAGATAGATAGATAGATAGATAGATAGATAGATAGATAGATAGATAGATAGATAGATAGATAGATAGATAGATAGATAGATAGATAGATAGATAGATAGATAGATAGATAGATAGATAGATAGATAGATAGATAGATAGATAGATAGATAGAATAAAAAGATAAAATGGAATAATGGGAGGAATAACAAAGAAAGATTTGCCATCAATAAGTGCACCAACAGAAGCTGCCCCAACAAACAGAAATTCCTGAAAACACATGTAGCCTGACTACACCTAGGGTCATGGGGGATGACACCAAGCTGCTTAGTAGTACACTTTGAATACTTTGGTCAGCTTACATTAGACAGAGCTCCAAGATGCATTCACTTCTCTAAGTAGGGTCCTTGGCTCATAGAGGGGTAAAAACAAATGGGTTCCAGTCTTTTTAAAATGTTATGTAGAATTTATTAAGCAGAATAAACTCAAGAAGAAGGAATTAAGATGCAAGATACACAAAAACAATCCAAAATGCAGATTTTAAACTTCTTATACCGTCAGAATGGAAATAGGCTTCGGAATCAAGGCCAAAAATCTGAATTCCTTAGACAATAGAATAACCTCAATATAGGACACTTGCTACTTGGACGAGCCACCGGAATTTCCTGCAAGACTTGCTGGCAAATTTTTCTACTGTACTTAGCTTTCCAGGATGCATTTTAATGACTAAGTATTTATCCCTGGTGCTCCAGTCAAGAAATATCTTTCTACACCTCCCTAAAACAGTACACTTCCTGACCATGCAACTAGCCTGGAAGGTATGAGAACTGTTACACTTGCCCCCACACCAGACAGGAGGCCTGAAAGGTAAGAGAACAGTTACACTCGCCTCCTCACCAGTCAGGAGGCCTGGAAGCTAAAGAGAATTTTCTAAAGGCACCCTAAATATTTATACCCTTCCCCAGCATGCACCACTAACAATACAACTCCTAGTGGTTGGTTATGGAAACATAAATATTCATTACTCGGTACAAAAAATGTAAATGCAAATAAATACCTGGAACTGGGTTTACTCATTGCTAAAATAAATCTAACCTTCATGTTCTTATTTACTCAATTAGTGCAATACTTAATTATTCTGTTCAGCTGTCCTTACCTCAAGTGTATCTATTCATTTTCTGCCCTTCTTAACAGCGAATTAATATTATATTACTGCCTTGACACCCACATGTACTGATTAGTATGAGCTGAATCATCTCTATGATATCGTGTTGCAATCAGTTCTCCGTTATGAAAATAGCATGTTATACCAACAATGAGAGGCATACAAATACTAAACCAAAATGAGTTTAAAGTCTGCAATCTTGTAAATCTGGCAGAATGAGAAAGGAGGAACTCTTGTTAAATGTCATTTTAAATTAGGTCTGCCTTTGATCTCTGCTGTTTTTTGCCTTCCAGATTTCCCTACAGAAAGAACCATTGTGTGTGAAAGAGAAAAATTCAACAACTATAAACGAGTGTGAAAGATGCAAGGAAAGCATCAAAGAAAACTGTGCCATCGATAATAGATTCAAATGTGTATTTTTTGGTCTTTGTTGCTAAGGTTTAATTTACTTAACTAATGTGCATAGAGCAGGCAATGTATTCACTTTTAGCAGAACTCCAGTAGTCAAAAATATCAAGATTCAAACCCGAGATTGTCTTTACAGTGCTTTTTTCTGCCACTAGGTGTCCTCAATCTCATTGTCAGCATCATAACCCACTTCCTCCTTGGAAATCTGCTGTACAAGAACTGCAAAAGTATACCAGGTTAAATTCAGGCTCTTGTTATTACAGAACTGTTTTTATGGGTGCCTCTTATATCTACCAAAAGTTCAACTTGAAAGAGGACCTGAACTGTGGAAGCTGTGCCCAAATAAAGACACGTACTAGAAAACGAACTAGTCATAAATATTGCCAGTGGGTCCTCTTGTGGCTGATTGTTTTCCCATTACTGACTTCCCATGCCCTCTTCTGGATTGTGTCTCTCTGTGTAGGTCATTGGCGTGCACAGGGGATGTGCTGGGTGTGCCTGGGCACACCCTAATCACCCTGCGTGGCTCAGATTCCTCCTGCTGATTTTTCACCAAGGCCCCCCAACATCAATGCCCCACAATGTAAAAAAAGAATAAAAATAAAAAACTACTGGCACCATCTATTGCCCTACTGACACCAAACTCTGCCCTATTGACAAGTCCACTTCTCTACTGACACCATCTGCTCCCATACTAACACCATCCATGTTTTAATACGTTTGGGGAGCACACCCTAATGCAATAGGTTGCGCACACCTATGGTGTAGGTGATATATCTTGGTAATACACTTTGCTTCCCTATGTCATAGCTGCTCCTATGATAAATATGAGTCAGCTTATTAGTGATATGATGACTGGTAAGGGGGATGGTGGTGTAATTAAGGAGCGGCAGAAGAGGTGTAGAAAGCACAGATCCACAGAAAAAATTAGGCAGAATCACGGAGGACCTTGCACTGCAGGTCCTCACGTACGGCCTCAGGTGTCTGTCATCTAGTGGTGCCTGCACATACCTGTAGCAACCTACAGTTCCCCTGCTATGCATAGACCTCAGGCTATTTTAGTTACGCAAAGCTCTATCCTGTCCGAACCTACCTCCTGCACATACCCATTAGCTGATAAAATAGCCCAGCATAGGGCCAATAGGAATGTGTGGAAGGCAAGAGGGAGCAGTCACATGTCAGAACACCCAGGACTGCAGGCTACTGCAAGTATAATCTCATGCACCTTCACTATACAAATGATAGCAGTCTTTTTTCTTAAAATGGCAGTCATATTAAGCTCCAGAGCCTTTTTCATATCTTGGCATAAGCCGATTAATTTGTAAATAGCTTGGTTATTACTTACTGTTACAAAAGTGATATGTAAATTATTTTTGGGACAAATACGGCTTTTTTAAGTTGGTACTGTCTTCAAACATTTTCCTAATTTTCTATATAGTTTAATTTAAAGATAGTAATACTAGTGATTCTATAAAGTTCTTAATTTATTCTGCAATTTTTCCCTACTATCATAATGCTGAATGTATGTTTATGATTTAAATAGTGAGCAAACAAAAGCACACATAAACTCATATAAAAATTTAGTAACAGTAAAAAAATTAAGAAAAAAAAAACTAGGAGAGCCTGCAGAGGAAGGGGATAATTAGGGATTTAATATAAAGACTTTGTTTAATAACCCACCCTTTAACAAAATAGTGTATTCTGGTAATTGTATGTTCATTTTAAAGTGGAACTTCACTCTTCCAATCAACATTGATTATTTTTAATCCTCATGTTGCTAGCATTAGTAAATAGATAGGAAAGTATATTATATTTGCTTGTTTAAAACATTTTTTTTTTACATTTCTTCAGTTACTTCCTGGTTTCTTGCTTAGGCAAATGATGTCATACATCCCAGGCCCATTTTCTCATCTAAGCATACTCTCTTGTATGCATACTTGATCTAAGGGCAGGAAGTAAATGCTACATTAATCATTTGCCCTTGCTTATGATGGCAACGGCCAGAGATGCTAGGGGGTGATTTTCAAAGCAATTTCTCAGCAAAAAAAGCCATGGAGACAGACATGGATGGATGTGGGAGTTTGCTTTGAATAATAAAAATGAATTGAATAGCGTTTTTGGTTTGTGGTGCACAGATGCAGTGAAGATCCACTTTAATACCTGCAATAAATTCAATGAAAAAAAATCAGCATATAAATTTCTGAAAAACTGACAGTGGACCTTACAATGGTCTTATTCTTTACATGCAGAAAAATAAACTGTTGCATTAATTGTTTCAAAGTGTTGGCTGGAGATGAGATCAAATTTGTTTGTTGCTTATTTACTAAACTAAAACTGCACATCCCACAAAAATTTGACCTAAAGATCTACTGGCAGCATCAACACCTAGTAAAACTACGTTACAGGGAGACCCAATAGGTGCTGTGTTGTTACTGTAAACAGAATGCATCATACAAAATGATTACTTTGAACATAGCTCTACCTAAAGTGACACTGTGTGGCCTGGCTTAGTTCAGAAAATGAGGAGGGGGGGGGGGCTTTCCTTGTCAGCCAGGCTGCATGTCCAAATAAAGTTCTAGTATAGATTTTAAGAGAGCTCTCCCTCATCAGTTTCTGTTTGTTTTCTTGTATGTGGTCCTTTGCAAAATCCCAACGAGACCTGTATCCAGGATAAGAGTCTGGTATGCCTTTGCAGAGAATCCTATGCCATAAAAAAAAAAAAAAAAAAAGGTTTTGGGCATGTTGCAGCCAGAGGTTCAGGCAGGCTTGCAAACTGGCCAAATCCAGCCATTTAGTTTGCCCATCAGGCAAACCTTGAACAGTTTGGGTCCAAATCATTGTTGACCCAAACCTGCAGCTCATTCCTAGTGTGCACATGAAGGCAGAATGACTATAAGAGTGATGAAGTGTCACCTTAAAACCTATATAGTATGAGGCAAAGTGGTATGTGTTATTAGAGAGAAAAAGGTCTATCATGTCCAATATATTTGTAGAAGAACAGAAAATTGTGTGTAGGAACTGCACCAGAACCTCTTATAGACTAAAGACAGACAAAAATTGTAAAAAAAAATATATTATATTTACTGATTAATAAAATGTTTAGAAAAACATGCAAAGATTACAAGCCTTGGACAAATAGATATAAGTAAAATGTGAATACCCTTTACATCATAAAGATATGGCAATAATACGGCCACCTTTGGTCAACCATCCGGCTGGCTGCCATAGATTGCGCAAGAACACCTGACATGTTTCGGACTAGAACTGTATATTGGAGTCCTTCTTCAAAGGTGTAACAATGGGTATTATTTTTTTCTAGAACATAAATGTGTTATATTAGTAACATAATTGTGTCTATCATAAGTGTTAATGTATATAAAGGCAAATGTATCTCAAAAGAATATAAAGTGATATAGTTAGAACATTACATAGGCTAGATTGCACTTACAAATTTCAACAACTGCATTGCACATCATCACTGTGATTGTAAACCAGCAGGCTCCCATGAAAGGACAAGGTCGCAGTCACAAGGACCCAAGGGCTGATATACTGCCCAAATTTCCAACAGCCAGGAATGTCATCTAAGGATAAATTCGTAATATATATTCATACAAAAGATTTTTTCTAAATGGGCTGGATACTTAAAAAATGAGTAACAATTGTAGATAAAAAATACATTTGCTAAGTCCTATTGTTGAAGGAAAAACAGGCTCGCTTACTATGGGGGAAGGTTTGTCTTCAAATTCAGAGGCAGCACTCCCCACATAAGGTCCATAAAGTACAATGAGAGGCATTAGGAAAAGGATAGTGGCAGCATACCTGTCTGTTAGGTAAGGGGATCATTTTTTAGAAAGAACCATTCGCCATCTACTCGATGCAACATGTGCAGGCCTTCTGGAGTGATGGTTATATCTTTTACCATTAACTGCTAATTATCACTTAGGAGGATTACAAATGCAAATCAGCTGGCTTTAGGTTTAGTGGACGCCCCCTGTCGCCTTAGCGACTAAAAGCATCCATGGGGATTCTTCGGCAAGTTGGCGTGCGGCTCCGGCCTTCCCCATATGGGCTAAGCGGCATCACGCGTCATCACGTCACCAATGCACAATAGACCACCTATCCGCGTTCCAATCTGGAATGCAAATAGGAAAAGGACCTCAGACCTCAGACAGAGGACCACAATCCCAGTAGGTATGCTAAATAGCCCACCACTGCTTCTGCTGAGGGAGCAGAGGGGGCCTTTGTGCGCCAGTTGATGCAACCCAAGTCCCACAGGAGAGCCCCCCAGACCACCAGGAGGCCTCCACCCTGCTCGTCTATACCACAGTGGACTAATAAAACAGGGACAGGGGAAAAAGGGTACAATGTGTTAAAAGCACAGGAAGATCGTACCAAGCATGGTTTATAATCATTGCTATGGACAATATCGAGACTATATTCACAACTAAGATTAATACCACAAAATCAACGATCCTTGACCTGGGAATACCCCCAGACACTAAACAGAATCTAATCAACACCTGCCCCTTCTCCTGGACAGAGGATAAGATCGCATACTTAGGGATTTTTATTACCTCCAAAACCACAGACCTCGTCAAGAAAAATCTAGATCCCCTTAAACAAAAACTGACGACTGAATTAGAAAGGATAGCTTCCCTGAATCTATCATGGGGGGCTAGAATCTCAGCGATTAAGATGAATATCTTACCGCAAATTCTCTATTTATTCAGAGCCCTCCCAGTCCCTTTTACCAAAGCACAACTACAATCTCTAGTAACCACACTGAGGAAATTCCTTTGGCTGGGTAAGAAAAAAAGAGTTGCATAAAATATACTCACAACCCACAAATACCTGGGAGGAGCGGGCCTACCCGACATCTCCGCCTATTACTGGGCCACTAGACTAGATCAGCTTAAACATTGGTCCCCCCATGACGATGCACCCCTCTGGTCACAAATCGAGAAACATCTAGTACCTACCTCTAACCTTAATCTGATGCTCCTAAGAGATCTTTGGATCCCATGGAACTTAGCTAAACTCCCACCTACGGTTAAAGCTTCCCTCCAAGCCTGGAGGACGGTCAACAAAATGGAACCTAGAGTGATACCTTCCGACTTTAACAAACTACCATTATCCATCCTCACGACTATTTACACCAACCTTAACATCTCCAAATTGAAGGACCTGGGACTAACTAACATCTCGCAACTCCGGTCACCTTTAGGTCCCAAGAATAGAGAAGACATAATGACAGAATTTAAATTACCGCCCGACACATCGCTGACTGTATCAAAAATACTCTTTCTTCTAGGAAAACACTCCCTAACCTCCACCTATGTCAATTTACCTACATGGAAATTCCTGATAATGAACCCCCCATTTAATAAAGGCATATCTATCTTCTATAATATCCTATCTGGGGATACATCCTCCCAGAAGTCGGTAAAAATGCTCAAATGGGAGAAAGACCTGAAAATAACTTTCACCTTTAAACAGTGGCATACAGCACTGCGCTCTATATACAAATTTTCTAAATGCACTAACCACTGGGAAACTACAGTTAAAATTGTCAATAGATGGTATTACACTCCTTATAGGTTGGCCAAGATGGCTCCATCAATATCCTCTCTGTGCTGGAGGGAATGTGGCAAAACGGGTACCTTACACCATATTCTGTGGGGATGTGCATCACTGACGAGTTTTTGGCATAGCATCTTCCGGTGTATCTCCTCCTGCACAGGAGTACTCTCACCCCCAAATCCAGAACTGGCTATAATGAATATCAACATTGATCTTTACCCCCATAACCATAGACAAATGGTAACCCACATATTGTTAGCGGCAAAGACCCTGATTCTCCGTAATTGGAGCTCCACTATTACTCCTAATCTGTCCGAGGTAATTGCTCTAGTGAATGACAACTATCTCCTAGAGAAATCTCTAGCAATTAACTCCCTGTCATACAAGATATTCCAAAAGTCCTGGGAATGCTGGCCTTATCTGAATCCGGCACTAAGGCTCTCTTGAAATAATTGTACCTTTCTACTGACCCGAGTGGCGGGGAGGGAGCTCCCTCAAACCGGACCTGGTGACATTGTTCCCTAGGGTTCTAGGTCCGGGGTGAATAGGACTCCCACTCCCGTATTACATCCAAGCATGGTAATATATTTTATCAGTATTATACTACGTTGTGCCACCTTCCCACCATTTGCCATACCGTTCTATAACCTGTAATGCTCTGAATACTTCCTGAGATTCCTAATAATTTTGATTGTCTGATACTGCACCATTCATTGTTGATCTTTTTTATATGCTTATGTACATGCATTGGAACATGTTGAAAATTTGAATTTTCTGTTTTATTTGTTATGTTTATATTCTCTTATATAAAACTCAATAAAAATTTATTGAATGAAAAAAATATATTCACAACTAGTCCTCTTATTTTGAAAAACAAATTTGGACAAATACAGCTAGGACATTACATTCAGTGGTGGGATTCAAAAATTTTAGTAACCAGTTCTGACTTTCAAGCATGGTGTAATTTTTTTTAATCTAATGTCAGTTAGGGGTTCGATCTGTCCGCCACAATGTTGCAGTCTCGCTAAAAATCTCAGATTGCCGCCATTACTAGTAAAAAAATAAATAAAAATGACATAAATGTTTCCCCTAGTTTGTAGACCTGATAACTTTTGCACAAACCATTTAAAATACCCTTATTGTAATTTTTTTTATCAAAAATATGTAGCAGAATACAAATTGGCCTAAAATGATGAAACAATTTGATAGGGAATGTTATATAGCAGAAAGTAAAAAATATTGTTTTTTTTTCCAGAATTGTCACTCTTTTTATTTATTTTGTTTATAGCACAAAAAAATACAAATCTCACAGGTGATCAAATACCACCAAAAGAAAGCTCTATTTGTGGGGAAAAAAGGACATACATTTTATTTGGGTACAGCGTCGCACAACTGCGCAATTGCCAGTTAAAATAACACACTGCCGAATCTCAAAAAATAGCCTGGTCATGAAAGGGGGGAAATCTTCCGGTCCATAACTGATTAAATTAAAAGCAGGGAGTTAGTAAATTGGTGAGTGGTGGTGGACACAGCAACCTCCCCCCTTCCCCTGTATGGAGAGAGAGAGAGAGAGAGAGAGAGAGAGAGAGAAAGGGAAAAAAAGAGAGGGAGGGAGGAAGAGAGCATAAGAGAAAGAGGGATGGAGAAAGAAAGGATGAAAGAAAGAACAAAAGTAAGAGGGATGGAGGGAGGGAGAGAGAGAGAAGGAAATAAAGAGGGAGGAGAGAGGGGGGAGAAAGAGGGAAGAAGAGAGAGAGAGAGGGAAAGAAAGAGGGATGGAGAAAGAGGAATGGAGAAAGAGGGATGGAGAGAGAGCGATGGAGAAAGAAGGATGGAGAGAGAGAGAGAGGGAAAGAAAGAGGGATGGGGAGAGAGAGAGAGAGAGAGAGGGAAAGAAAGAGGGATGGGGAGAGGGAAAGAAAGAGGGATAGAGAGAGAGAGAGAGAGAGAGAGAGAGAGAGAGATGGAGAAAGAGGGATGGAGAGAGAGAGGGAAAGAAAAAGGGATGGAGAGAGAGAGATGGAGAAAGAGGGATGGAGAGAGAGAGGGGGAAAGAAAGAGGGATGGAGAGAGAGAGAGAGGGAAAGAAAGAGGGATGGAGAAAGAGAGAGAGAGAGGGATGGAGAGAGAGAGAGAGGGGGAAAGAAAGAGGGATGGAGAGAGAGAGAGGGAAAGAAAGAGGGATGGAGAGAGTTCATGGGGTAACTGTAGCCAGATTCACGGGTCTCGTGTTCCAGAGCTTAGGAAGAAGCTTCTTGGCGGAGATACCCAGTCAGGGTGTCCGGAGTCCGTCACAAAGATGTCATCAGTGTATTGGTACCACGCAGTGGCGTGGTACGTATACATCAATGCCATCTCATCAGAAAATAATAAATGTTTCCACTCCCCCAGGTACAAGTTGGCATATGAGGGGGCGCAACATGTTTCCATGGCTACCCTCTGTACCTGGAGGTAGTGGGAATCGAGAAACATGAAAAAATGATGTCTTACAATAAACTCCAGTGATAGTACAATGAAGTCGTTGAGTGGTTGTTCATATCAGATTTTCTGAAAAAGCACATGCTGAACAGCAGATAGACCCCTATCATGGGGGTCAAAGCCGTAAAGGGCCTCCACGTCGATGGCCACCATAATGGTCTGGTCAGTGACAAGGAAGTCCTCCAGGACCCTGAGGAGGTGAATCATGTCACGAATGTATGATGGCAAGCCTTCAACAAATGGTCTGAGGTTCCTGCACAGAACTTTCTGTCACCTTAAAAAGGGTACTAACATGATTTTGTCAAAATAAAAAAAAAAAAGCAATTAAAGTACGGCTGTGGTTAATCCTTGGTCCTATTAATTTAGTTGCCCATTTTGAACTTTTTGTGAACTGGTGACCTAAAGCTTGCCACTGGAAAATTCCTGATCGAACATTTGTACAAACATTCATGCAAAAATTCTCAGTACATCCAACGACTTGACGAATGTCCTTTAAATGTACTTTAAAATTTTATTTGCTTTTACCATTTGATTTTGGAACAAATGGACTTTACCAAATGAAAACCACATTCACAGTTAGCACAGTGGCTAACAGTGGCACCGCCCCCCCCCTAAAAAAAAGGAAAAAAATTACAAAAAGAACAATAAAGTTTTGAAAAAAAAATCGAGTTCGCCGGCCTATGTGGTGGCTATGGGGGGGTGGGGTTTACGACCCAGAAGAGGCGCCGATTGGCTGCCTTCTGGGGCGTAACCTGAGCGCAGGTCATAGCGCTAGGACACCCCCACTTTCATGATATCCTGGCTGTGATTGGTCCAGCCTCCAGCCTGGACCAATCATCATCCAGGACATCCGATTGCTGACCCCGCAATGGGGGCGGTGCCGGTGCGTGTGTCAGTCACGCACCGTCACCCCCCGATCTCCTTCCCGTCGCCTGGACCAATCGGAAGACCAGAAGACTGAAGAGGACGAGACGAGCAGCGCCGTGGACGGTTCCCGGAATCCCACCCCCGTCAGAAGAAGAGGACTCGAGGAGAGGAGCAGCGCCGTGGACGTCTCGCAGGCAGCCCAGGAGGAGAGCAGGTAAGTGATTGAAGCCGACCTGTGCCCTCACCTGTGCCATGCATATACCGTCACCTGTACCATGCCTATACCATCACCTGTGCCATGCCTATACCATCACCTGTGCCATGCATATACCATCACCTGTGCCATGCCTGTGCCATGCCTATACCATCACCTGTGCCATGCCTGTGCCATCACCTGTGCCATGCCTATACCATCACCTGTGCCATGCCTATACCATCATCAGTGCCATGCCTGTGCCATGCCTATACCATCACCTGTGCCATGCCTGTACCATCACCTGTGCCATGCCTATACCATCACCTGTGCCATGCCTGTGCCATGCCTACACCATCACCTGTGCCATGCCTATACCATCACCTGTGCCATGCCTGTACCATCACCTGTGCCATGCCTGTACCATCACCTGTGCCATGCCTATACCATCACCTGTACCATGCCTGTGCATTTCTATACCATCACCTGTGCCATGCCTGTGCCATGCCTATACCATCACCTGTGCCATGCCTGTAGCATCACCTGTGCCATGCCTATGCCATCACCTGTGCCATGCCTATACCATCACCTGTGCCATGCCTGTACCATCACCTGTGCCATGCCTGTACCATCACCTGTGCCATGCCTATACCATCACCTGTGCCATGCCTGTACCATGCCTATACCATCACCTGTGCCATGCCTATACCATCACCTGTGCCATGCCTGTACCATCACCTGTGCCATGCCTATACCATCACCTGTGCCATGCCTGTGCCATGCCTATACCATCACCTGTGCCATGCCTATACCATCACCTGTGCCATGCCTGTGCCATGCCTATACCATCACCTGTGCCCTGCCCGTGCCATGCCTGTACCATCACCTGTGCCATGCCTGTACCATCACCTGTGCTATGCCTGTACCATGCCTATACCATCACCTGTGCCATGCCTATACCATCACCTGTGCCATGCCTGTACCATCACCTGTGCCATGCCTATACCATCACCTGTGCCATGCCTGTGCCATGCCTATACCATCAACTGTGCCATGCCTATACCATCACCTGTGCCATGCCTATACCATCATCTGTGCCATGCCTGTGCCATGCCTATACCATCACCTGTGCTATGCCTATACCATCACCTGTGCCATGCCTGTGCCATGCCTATACCATCACCTGTGCCATGCCTGTGCCATGCCTGTACCATCACCTGTGCCATGCCTATACCATCACCTGTGCCATGCCTGTACCATGACCTCAAAGTCACGCAATTTTTTTACTGCGTTTTTTGCCGCAAAGCAATACCTATTACATTTTTCTTTTTGCGCCCCCCAAAAATTTTGAGCACCAGCCGCCACTGGTGGCTAAGTGCTTAGTACTTATTTCAACAGCACTAGGGTCATTGGTTTCGAATTCCAACCTTGGCACTACCTGCATGGAATTTACATGTTCTCCCTGTGCCTGCGCGAGTTTCCTCCCCTCACTCCAAAGACACGCTGATAGGTCAATTGGCTCCTGTCTAAATTGGCCCTAGTATGTGTATGTATGAATGTGAGTTAGGGAGCCTTAGATTGTAAGCTCCTTGATGGCAAGGACTGATGTGAATGTACAATATACTGTATATGTAAAGTGCTGCATAAATTGATGGTGCTATTTAAGTATTATTAAAAAAACCATTAAAACAAAAATACATCTGTTAATTTAAAAACATGTTCTATAATTATCCTTCAAAATTCATATGCTTCTTTTCATTGGAAATATTTCATTAGATTTAGAAACTGCAAGGGAGATTTTATGCTCATATATGTATTTGATCTTTAAGGACACCCGGATATTTCCCTTTCATTGGTTTATCCAATTTTACCCCACAGATGCTACAAGCATAATTCCTGTCCCAAGATGCTCAATGTAAATTAGAAAATTAAAAATGATCTTCTGTTAATGACATTACTGGTCCTTCCTCCTATTTCAGCAGGGGTGGTCCTGCAATTAATTTCTCCTCAAGGATTGCAAAGAAAAGTAGACAAATGAAAATACAGGAAATGAGTTAGATTACACTGGGCCTTATTCAACCAGAGGAAGAATGTTGAGTTGAGGGGACAGCAGTGGAGAGCAGATGAGTATTTCAGTGCAAGGAGAGCTACTTTTATCATTTTGAGAGGTGCTTGACTGCCTATGTTTTATTTTTCCCTAAAAATGTAGAGAAGATAAAATCTGAAGTATATAAAGAATTAAAATTATGAATATCTAGCTAAAATACACAATTTATTTTATTATTTTCTAGGGTAAAACAGGTGTATTTCCCTTATATCTAAGAAAAAATATCATCATGAGAGCCTTACAGGAATCTATTTATTGTAAATGTTATGTATTCTGAATGTAAAGCTTAATACGTGTAATTGTGTCCATGAAAAACATATATTTCCATTTAAATGCAACCTTAAAATGTACATAGTAATTTATCATAAAATTATACCTCTAGCTTCAGGGTTATTTTGTATTCTACAGTCTGGGTTGCACAAAATGAATTTTCAGATTATTAATTACTATATTTTTCTTTTAAAAGGTCAGATATGTTGGAAATAAGCAGCAGGAAATCATAATGCCAGAATTACAGACAATATTGAAACAGAAACGTTTGTGTACTTGTGTATGACATGAAAAAATACTATTAATTTAAAGAAAAACCTCAGTCTTATTGAAAAGCATGTTAGTTGCTTTATTCAAAATGAGTAGGGTGAAATCACTAAATATAAAAAAAGGGGACATTTGGAGCTCTGAGACCTGGCAAAGAAGAGTGGCCAAATACAGTATGAGCTGAAATTCATAGCTAAAGAATTTACCTGAAAGGGTAATAGTTTTATTGAATATCTAAAGCCAATATTTTCTTCAATTCCGAAAGAGCAGATAAGGGTTACAAACACTGGCAGTTTTTTTTCCCCATGTGTGTATAATTAGGGAGATTTCCCCTCGCTTCCTGTCCTGTAGACTCAGCAGAATAGCTTTCAAATGTGAGGGAAATCTCCTCTTGTCACAGGAACAACTGTCCCCATCGGAAGCTTTCCCCTCTATTCCTTTTTAGTGTCTACCCTCACTTTTATTCCAGGTGTCATTGGTAATCAGGACACTTGTGGAGGGTGAATCTCTCTAATGGGGAAACAGAAAGTATTAAAAATCTGCTAATGGATTCTCACCACTCTTTCCAAATCTAAAAAACATTTGTCTTTAAATAACACAAAAACATTTTTTTTTTATATATCTTAACAAAGCAGGCCAACACTTACATTCGGTGCTGCTTCTCATCCTTTTAAAACGTTCCTATCTTCCTCATTCGGTCAGCCCCATTGCCACTCCCTCCTCCGTCCAGTTTTATTGGGGCTGCTTTCTCTTACAGTGTGCTGTGGTACCACTCTTGCGTAAACTCTTCGGCAAGAAGTTTGGAGAGCTGTGCTGAGGGACCTGGGGCTGGTGGCGGTGCATGAAGAAAAAAGTGAATTCTTGCACCCTTACATGCAGCAAATTGTGTTGAATGATAAAACTAGTCAAGCAAAAGTGACATCATCAGTAGGTGCACCCAGAAGTACTGTACTAGGATCTTAACCACTTAAGCCCCAGCCCTATTACGGACACTTTTTGTTTACAAGTTAAAACCAGTATTTTTTCCTAGAAAACTACTTAGAACCCCCAAACATTATATATATTTTTTTAGCAAAGACTCTGGAGAATAAAATGTCGGTCATTGCAATATTTTTTGTCACGCGGTATTTGCGCAGCGGTCTTTAAAACGCCATTTTTTTGGAATAATTGTGAAAAATCTAATTTCACTGCATTTAAAAAATACTAAACAGTAAAGTTAGCCCATTTTTTGTATATTGTGAAAGATGATGTCATGCTGAGTAAATAGATACCCAACATGTTACGGTTTAAAATTGCACCCCCCCCCCTGTGGGATGGCGACAAACTACGGTCAATGGAGATCTCAATAGGCGACGCTTTAAATTTATTTAACGGTTACCAGTTTAGAGATAGAGTGTAGCTCTTTTTTTTTTTAATTATTGCCCATGCTCTGGCGATCGCGGCAATACCTCACATGTGTGGTTTGAACAATGATTTCATTCGCGGCTCGACTTCCGTATACGTTTTTTTTGTGCACGCGCTAACGGTGACGGGGCGGCTAAATTTTTTTTTTTCCTATTTATTTTATTTTATTTTTTTTTACTTTATTACTGGTTTTTAAAAAAAAAAATCTGATCACTTTTATTGCTGTCACAAGCAATGTAAACATCCCTTGTGACACCAATATGCAGTGACAGGTACTCTTTATGGAGGGATCAAGGGTCTAAAAGACCCTAGACCCCTCCACTACACTTCCATGTATGCAAAACGCCGAAAACGGCGTTTTTGCATACAGCCGTTTTTTAAATTTGCCGCCTTTTGGAGCACAGTAACCCGGAAGTGACGTCATGGACGCCGCCTCCGTGTTACGTCATCGGAGACCCGATCAAAGCCGTTTCCGGCTTTGATCGGGACTCCATCCAGCCGGTGGACGTGCCCCGAGCAAAGTCACGGAAGGCGGCGGGAAGGGGGGGGACGCATTGGTCATTACCGACGGAAAGCCGACCATCGGCTCTAAACCACGGTACCAGGATGGTGTCTCTAGCTAGAGGCATTATCCCGGTATACTACCGCAAAGTCTGCCGACGTAGATCTACGTTAGTATGCGGTAAGTGGTTAAAGGGGGTTAGCACATTTATGTTATGTTAGTAGTATTTTAAGAACAAAGTACTTTTGGTTTAAAAAATTTGCTGCACTTTAAGCATATTTATTTTCTAATGCTGGTCCTGCACTTAGGAACCACAGAGGAGTTGTATCTTGATCATATTTGAAGGAGTTGATGGTGGTTCCTTTCTACACTGCTTCACTTTGTCCACATTTTGTTATGTTACAGCCTTATTCCTAAATGGTTTAAATTCATTATTTTCCTTAAAATTCTACAAACAATACCCCATAATAATAATAAGTTTGAAATATTCGAAAATGTATTAAAAATAAAAAATGAAAAAATCACATGTACATAAGTATTTACAGCCTTGACACTTAAAATTGAGCTCAGGTTCATCCTGCTGCCACTGATCATCCTTGAAATGTTTCTACAATTTGATTGCAGTCCACCTGTTGTACATTCAGTTTAATGGACATGAGTTGGAAAGACACACAACTTTCTATATAAGGTCCCACAGTTAACAGTGCATGTCAGAGCACAAGCAATGAAGTCCAAGGAATTGTCTGTAGACCTCCAAGACAGGATTTTATCAAGGCACAGGTCTGGGTAAGGGTACAGAAAACTTTCTGCAGCATTGAAGGTCCCAATGAGCACAGTGGCCTCCATCATCCATAAATGAAAGACGTTTGGAACCACCAGGACTCTTCCTAGAGCAGGCCACCTGGCCAAACTGAGTGATTGGGGGAGAAGAACCTTAGTCAGGGAGGTGACCAAGAACCCGATGGTCACTCTGACAGAGCTCCAGCATTTCTCTGTGGAGAGAGGAGAAACTTCCAGAAAAACAACCATCTCTGCAGCACTTCAACAATCAGGCCTATGGGGTAGAGTGTCCAGATGGAAGCCACTCCTCAGTAAAAGGCACATGACAGCCTGCCTGGAGTTTGCCAAAAGGCACCTAAAGGACTCTCAGACCATGAGGAACGAAATTCTCTGGTCTGATGAAACAAAGATTGAACTCTTTGGCCTTAATGGCAAGCCTCATGTCTGGAAGAAAACCAGGCACCGCTCATGACCTGGCCAATACCATCACTACAGTGATGCATGGTGCTGGTGGCAGCATCATGCTGTGGGATGTTTTTCAGTGGCAGGAACTGGGAGACTTGTCAGAATCAAGGGAAAGATGAATGTAGCAATGTACATAGACAACCTTGAAGAAAACCAGCTCCAGAGCGCTCTGGACCTCAGACTGGGGTGAAAGTGTATCTTCCAACAGGACAATAACTCTAAGCACACAGCCAAGATAACAAAGGAGTGGCTACTGGAGAGCTCATAAAATTGCTGTGCCCTGAGAGTCCCCATTGAACCTGATGGAGCTTGAGAGGTCCTGTAAAGAAGAATGGCAGAAACTGCCCAAAAATAGGTGTTACAAAAATGCAAGCTTGTAGCATCATACTTTAAAAATACTTGAGGCTGTAATTGGTGCCAAAGGTGTTTCAGCAAACTATTGAGGAAAGGCTGTAAATACTTATGTACATTTTTTCAGTTTTTTATGTTTATAATGTTGCAAAGATTTCAAACAAACTTCTTTCACATTGTCATTATGGGGTATTTTTTGTACAATTTTGAAAAAAAAAATAATGAATTTAATCTATTTTGGAAAAAGGCTGTAACATAACAAAATGTGGAAAAACTGAAGCACTGTGAATGCTTTCCGGATGAACTGTATCTGGTCTAGAGGGGGATGACCTGGATGTCTTGTGAACTGCTCCTAAGTCTGGTGAGCCATTTATTTATCTAAGGTACTAGGCACACTTTTGCTTTAAAGGGACCGGCACAATTTTTATAATGTGAATATAATATTTTATACATAAATTGTTTAAAATCTAAGAACATACTAAACTATGGTGTTTGTGTTTTAATGCCGGTTCTGAGCCGAAGATTGTAAGAAGTGAATTTGAGCCACAAGTGAAGAAGTGGAGGAGAGGAGTTGAAGTTTGTGGCAATTCGTGTTTACTTACAAGGAAGAAAAAGCTGCAGTACAGAAGGAAATAACTTGGCAGTTCTGTTTTTACTGGTAGAAAGGGTTTCAAGACTCCCTTACCTATAACTAGGGATAATCGAACGGTTCGGGTCGACCATCGGTTCGACCCGAACATTGGCTGTTCGAAATTCGGCCGAATTCCAAACTTTTTGCGGTAAAAGTTCGGAATTCAGCACCAGAACCGCCCAAAATGCAATGGGACAGGAACTGGGCTTTAAAAGCCCGTGATTGGACCAGAAACGTCAGGAAAAGCCAATTGAGGGGGCAGGAGTCTGCTAGGAATGTGATTGGAGTGACTAGGGGGCCCAGAGGCCAATCAGTAGTGAATACCCCCCCAGTATATAACATAGCCCCACCAAATCTCTAGCACTGTAATAGAGAGGCTGTGGAATAGAGTGGAAGCAGTTCTGTTACTCCTGCTGCTCCAGTGTCATTTAGCAATTATTAGTGTGAGGAAAGGGATATGCAGTGTAGTTAGGGTTCTATATACCACTATAGTTAGATTCAATAATCTAGTTTCTGTAGGGAAAGTGTTAGGTGTCAGGGTGACCGTAGTGTAGTTTAGGGTAAACTGACTCTGACTGCTATGCCAGGGTGACCAAACTCATCCATGTCACAGTGACCGCCAGAAAAAAAAGATAATTTTTCTTAGAATTTTTAGTAGAGCAGGGATGGGGTTCCTTCCTTTCACACCTGGGCGTTTTTGTTTCAAGCATTTATTGGGCTTTTTGTGGATGTCTTTGGAGGCAGGCATGACATCTGAACTTCTGTGTAGGGGTATATATACACACACACATATATGTATATATACACATACACACATATAGGTGTGAAAGGAGCGGAACCCTATCCCTGCGCTACTGAAATAATTTCAGTAGCGCAGGGATAGGTTTCCGCTCCTTTCACACCTATATGTGTGTATGTGTATATATATATATATATATATACATATATGTGTGTGTGTATATATACCCCTATACAGAAGTTCAGATGTCATGCCTGCCTCCAAAGACTCCAAAAAAAATGCCAATAAACACCTGAAACAAAAACGCCCAGGTGTGAAAGGAGCGGAACCCCATCCTTGCGCTATTAAAAATACTAAGAAAAATGATCATATTTTTCTGGTTCTGGACAGGCTACAGAGCTAAAACTTCACAGGTACACTTTTTAGACCCCCCAGACACTAAATCCAAAGAAATCTCTTTTTTTTCAATAATTTTTTCAATAATTGGCTCTCTATCAAAAACGACAATTTTTAAGAACTTTTTTTGTCTGATTAATAGTCCCCTGGGGCATGACCCAGAACCCTAGGCACTTTTTAGGGGCATTTATTGGGTGTTAGGGCTTCAAAATGGTGTTTTTTGTTTACTGAAGTTCGGGTACCATTGATTTCAATGGGGTTCTGGAATCCGAACCCGAACTTTCGGGAAGTTCGGGTGTTCTGGCCGAACCAAACTTTTCAAAAGTTCGATCATCCCTACCTATAACTAGTCATTAAAATCTGGTGAGCCGTTCATTTATCTAAAGCAGTGTTTCTCAACCTTTTTTCAGGCAAGGCACCCTTTAAAATTATGGACAGTCTTGAGGCACCCTTTCTAAAATAAAAATAATAAAAACCATTCTAATAGTTTTTCATAATGCAGCAACATCCACATGTCTAAGTAGGACACCTAATGATAGAGGTGATTTATTCTTCCAAAGCAAATACACTTTTGCAAACTGGTGCTGACTAGCATTCCAATGTTTCTTTTCTCTCCATCACCCACGTTAATGTGATCCCAACGCTGATAGACAGGGGCAGGGGAGGGACAAACAAGGATGCTATGCTGATGACTGACATCCTTCTTATCAACTGATGATGCTTTTTTTTTGTTAGAATAACAACAGCTAGAAGGTTGTAATGGTGCACAATGAAAACCCATGGCTTTTTGTAACTAAAAGGCAGACGTCATCCACTTCCTGGCTTGTAATTGCTTGTGGGCAATTTTTAGGCATTTTGCCAAGGCACCCCTGAAGAAACCTCAAGGCACCCTGGTTGAAAAAGGCTGATCTAATGTATTGAGATTTTATAAGGTTTTAATGTTTATTGCTATTTGAGCATAATATTGTTCGTGTTAGAAATGTTGGATTTTATACATACTATACTATAGAGCTACTGTATTTGTGTTTTAATGCTGGTCTAAACTGAGAAGTATTGGAGGTGATCTGGGCCACAGTCGGAGTAAAAGTGGAGAGGAGTGGGTATTATTATAATGCAAATAATAATAAAAAAAGATATAATTTTGTTGATTCATAAACCCGGAGGGATGTTGTTTTCAAGCAGCTGTGTGTAAAAGAGGGAGAATTGTTCTTTTCTAATTCCAAGGATTTATTATATTTATATACTTTAAGTCACACTTTAAATGAGGGGGTCTCCAAACTTTTTAAACAAAGGGCCAGTTTGGTGTCCTTTAGACTTTGAGGGGCAGACTATGACAAGTAGGAGTAGAAAATGCCCCAGCATCAGTGGGAGTAAAAAATGCCTCAGGCATTACATAGACCATGTGGGCAGTAGGAGGAGGAATAGTAGTGCCCCATCAATAGTATTAGTGGAAAAATGAATGTCCCATCGATAGTGTCAGTGGGAGGAATAGGACACCATCAATGGCATCAGTAGGGGGGTTAGTGTCCCACTCCTGGCTGCCCTACTTTCTCTCTTCAGTCTCTGTGACTTCAACATCCTTGCTAATACTAGCACTCCTGCTACTTTAAAATTACTCAATCTAACCTCCTCTTTTGACCTGAAACAATGGACACATGCTTCAACTCATGCTGATGGCACACCTTCGACCTTGTATTCTACAATGTATGCACTCCTTGCAACCCCTCATGCAATCTTCTTTCTCTCTCTGATCACTATCTTGTTAGTTTCACTCTCCCCCTGACTTCACCCTCCCCTCCCTCCAATCCCTTAACAGTTACCTGTAGAAACCTTCCCTATTTAACCCTTCTCTTCTCTATTCTTCCACTGGTCAGCTCTATGACAAAATCTCACCCCTGTCCTGCACCAAGCTAGCCACTTCTGTGTACATCCTCCCTGGACACATTAGCCCCTCTTACTACACACAGAATCAGGCCCCAATCGCTGCAACCTTAGCAAACAGACAATACCAAAAGTCTTGCAAAAGGTAGGCATACTCTTGAGCATCTGTGGTGTAAGATTAAGTCCCAGCAAAACTTCAGCCAATATAAAACTGCCCTCCAAAAATACAATTCCTTGCTTCAGATTGGCAAACAGACCTATTTTATCATTCTCATTACACCCTCTCATCTGGTCTTCGTCAACTTTTTTCTACCTTAGCTCTTTACCTCGTCCTCCACTGCGTCCACCCGCTATCTCAATCACTGCTCAGCAAATCGCTAATCATTTCAAAAATTAAATAATACAATTGGTGATGGGATCTCCACTGTACAGATATCTCCCTTACTTATCATTCCACCTCCATGGGTACACTCAATACTTTCCTCATTTAACCCTGCTACTATAGACAAGGTCCCCTGTTCCCTCACAAATACTACGATATCATACACTCTAACTCACATCTTCAATCTCTCCCTCTCTTCTGGCATCTTCCTCAACTCTCTAAATAGCACTGGTCACCCCCACACGTAAAAAATCCTCTCTGGATCTCATCAACCTTAACAACCTACCAACCATCTACTTGCTCCCTTTACCTCCAAACTCCTTGAACACCTGGTATACAAATGCCTGAGCTACAACCTCACTGAGAAAAACCTTATTGATCCCCTTCAGTCTTGATTTTGCCCACAACACTCCACAGAAACTGCTCTCCTAAAACTCACAAACTATTTGTTAATGACTAAAACCAATGGTCACTATTCTGCACTCTTAAGCTTGGACCTCTCTGTTGCCTTGATACAGTTGACCATACTCTCCTGCTTGATACAGTTGATCAAAACTCCACTCCTTTGGTCTCTGTGACTGTACTCTTTGTTGGTTTTCATGTTACCTATCCCACCGCATCTTCGGTGTTAATACAATTCTACCTCCTCCTCTCCTCTTCCTTTGTCCATCAGGGTCCACCAAGGTTCTGTTCTTGGACCTCTCTTATTCTAGATCTACACCTCCTCCCTGGGTCAGATGATAGCCTCCCAATACCTTTGGTAATACCTTTGGTATGGCTTCCAATACCATTTCTAAGCTGATGACACCCAAATCTATCTTCCTCTTAGCTCACTCCATCACTCTCTTCATGCATCACTAATTTACTGACAGACATATCAGTCTGGATGTCACCCCACTTCTTCAAAGTCAATCTATCCAAAACTTAGCTCATAATATTTCTTCCCCCACGTGCCCCTTCACCTGACATCTCTTTCAAGATCGATGACACAAGCATCAGTTAATCACTGCATGCCCGAGTGCTAGGTGTAATCTTAGTCTTTGAACTCTTCATTCGGCTGCACATTTAGGCCCCTTTTGCACTAGTGCGACTTGTCCCGCAATTTTGGACCGCAAAATCGCATGACAAGTCGTTTTCCATTATTTTCAATGAGCCCCATTCATATCTGTGCGTTTTGAAGTCGCAACCACTTCAAAGTAGTTCCTGTACTACTTTGGCACGATTTTAATGCGTTTTGAGGTATATTGCCATAGCCATTGCTTTCAAAATCGCAGCAAAGTCGCGTCAAAATCGCGTTGCAAAATCGCGGTAAAATCGCGTGGCATAAGTGTAAAAGGGGCCTTAATCACTGTCCAAATCTGGCTGCCTCAAACTCTTCAACATCTCCAAAATACGCCCCTCCTAATCAATGACACCACAAAGCTTCTAATTCACTCCCTGTATATCTCTTGCCTTGGCTACTGCAGCTCCCTCCTTTGTGGATTAACTTTACATAGGCTATCCTCCCTTCAGTCCATCATTAATGCTGCTTCCAGACTCATCCACCCACCTTACCAACCATTCAGTGTCTACTACCTCTTTCTGCCAATCCTTCCACTGGCTTCCGCTCACCCTACGCTATCCACAACTCTGCCCCTGCTACATTACTAGCCTTGTCTCAAAATACCAACCAAATCTTTGTTCCTCCCAAGCAGTGGCGGCAGGTGCTCAAATTTTTTTGGGGGGCGCAAAAATAAAAATGTAATAGGTATTGCTTTGCGGCAAAAAAAGCAGTAAAAAAATTGCGTGACTTTGAGGTCATTGTACAGGCATGGCGCAGGTGATGGTACAGGAATGGCACATGTGATGGTACAGGCATGGCACATGTGATGGTACAGGTATGGCACAG
Organism: Pelophylax lessonae; assembly: GCF_965119305.1. NCBI lineage: Eukaryota > Metazoa > Chordata > Amphibia > Anura > Ranidae > Pelophylax > Pelophylax lessonae. The sequence continues at coordinate 132,979,940 of NC_138770.1, forward strand.
GTGATGGTATAGGCATGGCACAGGTGATGGTATAGGCATGGTACAGGCATGGCACAGGTGATGGTATAGGCATGGCACAGGTGATGGTACAGGCATGGCACAGGTGAGGGTATAGGCATGGCACAGGCATGGCGCAGGTGATGGTATAGGCATGGCACAGGTGATGGTACAGGCATGGCACAGGTGATGGTACAGGCATGGCACAGGTGATGGTATAGGCATGGTACAGGCATGGCACAGGTGATGGTATAGGCATGGCACAGGTGATGGTACAGGCATGGCACAGGTGATGGTATAGGCATGGCACAGGTGAAGGTACAGGCATGGCACAGGTGATGGTATAGGCATGGCAAAGGTGGTGGTATAGGCATGGTACAATCACTTACCTGCTTTCCTGGGCTGCCTGTGAGACGTCCACGGCGCTGCTCCTCTCCTCTCGTCCTCTTCTTCTGACGGTGGCGGGATTCCGGGAACCGTCCACGGCGCTGCTCCTCTCGTCCTCTTCTGTCTTCTTTGACGGCGGCGGGCTCTGTGGGTCTTCCGATCCATCCGGCGGGAAGGAGATCGGGCGGTGACTGACGCACGCACTGGCACCGCCCCCATTGCGACGTCAGCGGGGTCAGCAATCGGATGTCCTGGATGATGATTGGTCCAGGCTGGAGACTGGACCAATCACAGCCAGGATAGCACGAAAGTGGGGGTGTCCTAGCGCTATGACCTGCGCCCAGGTTACGCCCCAGAAGGCAGCCAATCGACGCCTCTGCTGGGTCGTAAACCCCACCCCCCCCCATAACCACCACTGAGACCGGCGACCGGGATTTTTTTTTTAAACTTTTTTTTTCTTTTGTTAATCTTTTTTTTCTTTCCCTTTTTTTAGGGGGGGCGGCGCCCCCTATGCACAGGCCGCCACTGCTCCCAAGACCTCCTGCTCTCTAGCCCCCTCACCACCTCCTTACAGGCTCACCTTCAGAACTTTTCCAGAGCATCTCCCATCCTTCTGGAACTCCCTACCACAATTTATCCAGCTATCTCCTACTCTGTCCACTTTTAGGCAATCCCTGAAAACCCTTCTCTTTAGAGAAGCCTATTCTTTATCTGCCTAACAATTGTACTTTTTTTTCTCTATCAGCTCACCCCCACAGTTATTACATTTACTTAAACCCTCCCTTTTAAGTTGAAAACTCTAAAGAGCAGGGTCCCCTTTTTGCTTTTGTATTGAGCGGTATTGTAACTGTACTGTCTACCCTTATGCTAAAGCTCTGTGCAAACCTTTGGTGCTAATTAAATCCAGTATTATAACAATAATAATAATAACCATTGGTGTCAGTGGAAGAAATCGTTTCCCATTGTTGGTGTCAGTGGGTAAAAAAGTGCCCCATTGTTGGTTTCAGTGGGAGGAATAGTGTGCCATTGCTCCTTTCAATGGAAGTAATAGTGTCCCATCATTGGTGTCAGTGGGAATAATTATGTTACACTGTTGGTGTCAGTGGAAGGAATAGTGCCTCATTGTTGGTGACTGTAGGAGGAAAGGTGCCTTGTACTAGTGAGCTGTGCCCCCAGGGCTGGAAAAAGTAAACAAAGGGCCACATCCAGACCATGGCTTTAGATAATAATGTGTTTTTTGCTGTTTGACCATGTTAGCTATAAACTGAGCTTAGTCAAAATATCAGGACTGTGCAAGTAACAATGAGCATACATTTAAGAATTGGATGACCAGATCTTGGCCCAAATTTGATGGTCAAATGTGATGGGCTGGCAATGATCATGATTGCTGGAGCAACTCCAGAAAGTGTCAATATTTTTAAGTGACTTCATGCATGTGGGTAAAAATCAAATCACCATTATGAGCGAAACTGTTCTTTGCACATTCAGCAGCTGGGTTCAAAGACCTCAAATCATAGTGGAGCATGTAACTCACTTTTCTTTCTCTTACCAGTGCATGAGTAGCCAATCACGGGCACCAGTATTGTCTTGCATTAAATGCATTAAATAACATTTTGCAGTAATGTACGAGGATGAATTCGTACCACTTGGTCTTTCCTCACATGTTGAGCGGCAAAAGTTGATAGAAAACAACCGACAAAGCAAAACCGCAAGAAAACAGCAGTGGCATGCTGGACAGAGGTTTCCTAGAGAGTTGAATGTTACCAAAAGGAGAAATCTTGAACTCTTCTAAAGAACAAGATTAGACCAACTGCAGAGTTAGTCATTTTAATCTGGAAAGTGAGGAAGTTGTTGAGGCTAGAGGAAGCTGATGTGTTCAGAAGGGAACACAGCAAAGTATTCCATGTACCTCAGCCATGCTGTAATTGGAGAGCCGCAGTCATGTACCTTGCTAAATAAATGACTCAAATACAATTTTAGTGGCTTTTTTATTCATTGACCAGCCTTTTAAAAAATTTAAACTGCAGCTCTGATTGCATTACTTACCTTCTCCCTAGTGCTGCCCTAACAACTTACTGCTCAATGGTACAGTGCCAGTCCTCTAAGAGGGTAAATGATGCGCAGCATGCAGCAGGTGTTTACCGTGTGGTAGTGGCTTAAAGGGAACAGGAAAAAACACTTTTTGCTTAAATAAGAGAAATCAGCAGTTACAACATTAAATTGTCTTCATTATCACCTTCAAGCTGTTAGTCACTTATAGTATCAGGCCCCTTGTCTGTGCCCCTCCAACCCTACTGCTTGCAACTTGTCCAAGTCTATGGAAGGCTGCAGCTGGACAGGACTGAATGCTGTAGCAAGTGCTACTTGCATTTAGGACCTTATCAATTCAGGGACGAATGTCCAGAGCTCAGGTCTGGTACACCAGGTATAAAATCTAGAACCACTCCTTCCCTTATCAGGCACCACCTCTCTATAATCTTACCTTTCTTACCTTAAAAGGTTGGTTCACCTTTATTAAAAAACTGCTTATTCAAGTAAGGGGCTGTAGAGAAAAAAAAAAAAAAAACTGTACAGCTTTGACTCTCAGAGATGGCATCCCCCCTATCATGCCTTGCCATACAATAGTCACTCCATTTGGGTTATTAAGTGTTGGTGCAAGGTATAGAACCTTTGGCTCTGAGGAGAGGGCAAGTCCCTCAAAATGCATTAGCCTGTTGGACCCCTGTTGTCTCTCTATGTGATGTGATGTGACGTATTGAGGACTTGAAGTTGATCTGTTATGACGAGCTTTGATGTATCTGTTGTTTGTGAGTATACTATCTATCAATACTTTTTAGAAATAAATTATGTTTTGAAGATAATGCACTAGGCTGCTCGGGTCAGCATCTCCCTAACAAGCAGGGTTCTGTCCCTCCTCATGCTTTCCACACTATGAGTGCCCCTAATAACACAGACGGCAGCTATATATATACTCATACAGTATATATACTGCATCCTGTTAGACACTGACCCTCCCAAAATGGCAATTAGAGTTCATTGCAGAAAAAATATTGGTCATATCCTTGGCTCTCCTAGCAACAATAGTAAGCAGCAATAACATGACCGTTTGCTTAATACTTTTGCAATAAACAGAAAGCAATTGAGTGATCCCGCATTACCGCATCACTCCATGCTCTGCTAGCCTGGGCATCACTAGCTCGACCACTTCATGAGCATCATCATGGCACACTTGCAGTACAATGATGTAGACGAGGCAACAGACACCATTCCTTCCTTCATATTTTTAAAGACAAGAAGATAGGGAGAACAAGGATGCAGTGTGTCACATGATCAGCCAGAAGAGATCTTAAAAAAGGTAAGAATGCTCGAAAAATAATCAAAAATTACATGTGGGGGGGGGGAAGACATTGGGGGAGGCTGAAATAGGACTTTAAATGGAGCTGCCCATTAAAGCAATGTGCTTACAAGAGCAGCAAAATAAAATGGCAAATGGTGAAACTCCTGCATGAATTTCCCATTCAAACTGAGGTGCAATTCCTCAGCTCCCATCTACTGAGATACATTGGATCGCATTACCATGTGTTTAAAATGCGGCAGTGAAGGTTATATTTGTATTCTGATTGTGTCATTAGTCTGATAATAAAAAACATAACCAAGCTTTTTAAATTTGTTAGCGGTAAATGCGCTCTGCAGAATAGTAAAAAGGCAGCAATGAATCCCTGCAAAATAGCTCTGCAGAAACATAAAAACCAGAGTGATGAGGAAGAAGAAACATCCAGGGGAAGAATCAATGGCAGCAAAGAATCCAAATATTTATCAGGAGATTAGAACTATATTCATTCCTCATTCAGTTCTCATAATTATATCTCCTAAAAATGCAACAGTAAAATTAGACAAAGACATTATCATTAAAATTCAGCTTTTAGTATGTCTGAAATTGAACACTACTTAGCTGTTAAGAAAACCTAGTCTGTATTAATATTGACCAATCGGGTTCCCAAACTAAGCAGGAAAATACAGTATACAGTGCATAGGTTATGGGACAAAGTTTATTGATTGAAAATTTGGTCTAACTTTATTTCAATGTGTAAGCAGGGGCTAGGTCTCAATATGGTTAAGTCCTACCTAGGGGTTTGACATGGGGATGGGTCACCCTGTTGTACATATGTAGGAAGGGGTGCAGCATGGTGCAGCAGCAATAATTCACACAGTCAGGTAAAATATAATACTTGTATTAAAGTAATGCTGCAACAGTTCACAACAGCTACCCAGCTGGGCACATTAACGTTTTCTAATAACATGAAGAAGTAGGTTCTAGCCGAACTGACAAAGTCTGTTGAGAGGGTGCAGAATGCGGCCTGACCCTCTTGAGCCCAAGCAGGCAGATGTCCTGAGAGGTTGCGAACCATACACTTTTCCTCCTCATCAAAAAAAATTCCCTTCTGCTAGTACTGTCCCTAACAGATGGGGTACCTTTCCCTGCTGTATCCACTCACAAAGAGCGCTCCAAACCCAAGGGGCAAGGTTCTTAAATAGACTCTGCCACACCTAAGATGGCTGCCAAAGTGACATGGGTGGTAAGCATCCAATAGGATAGCTGTGACTCAGGAAACCATAGAGGAACTCTGTTCCCCATTACTTCCTCTCCCTCTGCATTGCCACTGCGGTTGAACGCCACCTGCAGTGGAGACAGCAGACTGCACCTGCCTACCAGTGTTAATTTTGGCAGCAAATTTCAATTTAGTTTTAGTTTTAGTCTTAGGACTAAAAAGGCATTTTAGTTTTACTCCCATTTTAGTCTTCTGCAAGTGTTTTAGTTTTAGTCGTATTTAGTCGACTAAAACTCCAGTATCATTTAGTCGACTAAAACGCCCTACATTTTAGCCGACTAAAACTCATTTTAGTCATCTATAATCAAATGGGTGTAGTTCAATTGTAATTTGTAATGCATTATTTAAGCATTTCTCTACAATTTCCAAACTCATTATATACTACTGCTGGTCCTGGAGTGAAAAATCTAATATGTTATTATTTATGCTTTGAGCATGCACCAGTGTTAATTTTTGGCAGCAAATTTCGATTTAGTTTTAGTTATAGTCTTTTGACTAAAATGCCATTTTAGTTTTAGTCGTATTTTAGTCTTAAGACTAAAATGCCATTTTAGTTTTAGTCGTATTTTAGTCACCTGAATTGTGTTAGTCGACGAAAACGTTTTAGTCGGTTTTAGTCGACGAAATTAACACTGCTGCCTACACATATAAAATACCTTGGGGGTGAAGTCTGTGAAACATGTGGGAAGGACTGATCTCATGAGGTCTTTATGTAAACTGAAGGGAAGCTAGATACAAACCCCTCTGGAGTAGACCTTTGGGCACTCCTACATTGTATAAGAACAGACCTAAATTGAGGACTGCTACCGGAGAAATGTGGTTTTATGGAAAGACTTTGTGGAACCCCCAATTTTTGTACGTTTTGGAAAAGAAATGGCAAAGGAGGAAGAGACCTTGGCAATGTGCGGTGTTGTTGTAATATATAGTTGGGCTTCAAATAAAGCATTTGAAAAGCTAAGGGTGTGGACAATAATTTACTTAAAACTGATCCACAAACCACAAACACCTATTTGTTTTTTATTTCAATATTTCTTTATTGATATACAGTATCTCACAAACGTGAGTACACCTCTAATATTTTTTGTAAATATTTTATTATATCTTTTCATGTGACAACACGAAATGACGAAAGAAAGAAATGACACTTTGCAAAAATGTAAAATAGTGAGTGTACAGCTTGTATAACAGTGTAAATTTGCTGTCCCCTCAAAATAACTCGACACAGCCATTAATGTCTAAACTGCTGGCAACAAAAGTGAGTACACCCCTAATTCAAAAAGTCTAAATTGGGCCCAAAGTGTCAATATTTTGTGTGGCCACCATTATTTTCCACAACTGCCTTAACCTTCTTGGGCATTGAGTTCACCAGAGCATCACAGGTTGCCACTGGAGTCCTCTTCCACTGCTCCATGATGACATCATGGAGCTGGTGGATGTTAAAGACCTTGCGCTCCTCCACCTTCCATTTGAGGATGCCCCACAGATGCTCAATAGGGTTTAGGTCTGGAAACATGCTTGGCCAGTCAATCACCTTTACCTTCAGCTTCATTAGCAAGGCAGTGGCTGTCTTAGAGGTGTGTTTGGGGTCATTATCATGTTGGAATCCTGCCCTGCGGCCCAGTCTCCGAAGGGAAGGGATCATGCTCTGCTTCAGTATGTCACAGTACATGTTGGCATTTATGGTTCCCTCAATGAACTGTAGCTCCCCAGTGCCGGCAGCACTCATGCAGCCCCAGACCATGACACTCCCACCACCATGCTTGTCTTTGTACTCCTCACCTGCTTGCCCCCACACACGCTTGACACTGTCTGAACCAAATAAGTTTATCTTGGCCTCATCAGACCACAGGACATGATTCCAGTAATCCATGTCCTTAGTCTGCTTGTCTTCAGCAAACTGTTTGTGGGCTTTCTGGTGTATATTCTTTAGAAGAGGCATCCTTCTGGGATGACAGCCATGCAGACAAATTTGATGCAGTGTGTGGCGTAATCCATGTCCTTAGTCTGCTTGTCTTCAGCAAACTGTTTGCGGGCTTTCGTGTGCATCATCTGGAATGACAGCCATGCAGACCAATTTGATGCAGTGTGCGGCATATGGTCTGAGCACTGACAGGCTGACCCCCCAACCCTTCAACCTCTGCAGAAATGCTGGCAGCACTCATACGTCTATCTCCCAAAGACAACCTCTGGATATGACGCTGAGCACGTGCGCTCAACTTCTTTGGTCGACCATGGCGAGGCCTGTTCTGAGTGGAACCTGTCCTTTTAAACTGCAGTATGGTCTTGGCCACCCTGTATAGCTCAGTTTCAGGGTCTTGGCAATCTTCTTATAGCCTAGGTCATCTTTATGTAGAGCAACAATTCTTTTTTTCAGATCCTCAGAGAATTATTTGCCATGAGGTGCCATGTTGAACTTCCAGTGACCAGTATGAGAGAGTGAGAGCAATAACACCAAATTTAACACACATGCTCCCCATTCACGCCTGAGACCTTGTAACACTAACAAGTCACATGACACCGTGGAGGGTTAATGGCTAGGGCGGCACAGTGGTGTAGTGGTTAGCACTTTCACCTGGCAGCAAGAGGGTCGCTGGTTCGAATCCCAACCACGACACTACCTGCTTGGAGTTTGCATGTTCTCCCTGTGCCTGCGTGGGTTTCCTCCGGGTACTCCGGTTTCCTCCCACACTCCAAAGACATGCTGGTAGGTTAATTGGATCCTGTATAAAAAAATTGGCCCTACTGTGTATGTATGTGAGTTAGGGACCTTAGATTGTAAGCTCCTTGAGGGCAGGGACTGATATGAATGTATATGTAAAGCGCTGCGTAAATTGACAGTGCTATATAATTACCTGAAATAAAATAAATAAAAAAATAATTGGGCCCAATTTGGACATTTTCACTAAGGAATGTACTCACTTTTGTAGGCAGCGGTTTCGACATTAATGGCTGTGTGTTAAGTTATTTTGAAGAGACATTCAATTTACACTGTTATACAAGCTGTACACTCACTACTTTACATTGTAGCAAAGTGTAATTTCTTCAGTGTTGTCACATGAAAAGATATAATAAAATATTTACTAAAATGTAAGGGGTGTACTCACTTTTGTGACATACTGTATAAGGTATAAACATCTTAAAAGGAATAGAGAAAAAGGACATTTGAGATGATATTGATTATGCATAGATGGTGTACAGTGGTGTACATACAGAAGGCAAACATTCGGTATTTTATGTCAGATGAGACCATTTCTAGATCTGTAAGGTAAATCTACATATGTCCTTGAACAAACTTATGATCTACAGTTGGGATTAGGGTGTAAGAGAACTATGTGCAACAGAGCTGTGCTCCAAAACAACAGAGCGACAGGACAAAACATCACAGTCAGCAGGTTTATGTCGAATTTCCGCCTGTGTAAATGGCAAATTTAATCAGTAGAGAAAATTTTATACCATTCAATCCATACTATCCACTGAGATTTAGCAGTTTGATATCTGCTCTTAGAGGAAGCGAACAGAATTCCATATGTGGCATGCGTGTGGGTTGTCTCTATCACTTTGGGAATGGAAGGAGCTGTATGATCTTTCCAATGGCGCACTAGAGCTAATCTTGCGCTTAGTAGAATGTGGGTGGCCAAATCTTTTTTTTTTTAAAGGGAAGTGACATTACAGGAAATAAACAATTTAAGGTGTGGCTTGCCATGTTGAATGTTTTGCCTCCTACAGATGATGCTGATGTATGAGCAATTGGCTAACTTGTCCTGGGAAAGTGTTCACAGCCAAGACCAGCTGCAGCTATGAATCAACTACTGTATCTCCTTTAAATCTGTTGTTGGATTGGCCACAGCAGGAGGGGAGGGAGAGCAGGTGGGTTTCATAACTAGGGGTAGAAAGCACTTAAGAACAGGGGACAAAATATTACATGTGCTTTGACCCATAGGAGGCAAAAAAATGTAAAATAAAAATGATAATTATAAATCTTCTTTAATTTTAATAACAATCATGTTGTGGACATAAAAGTGGCGTTCGGTCAGGGCTCGAGTCCTGCGGGAACGCATGGGAATGGCGTTCCTGTACTTTTTCCACAGCAGGAACGCCGTTCCCATGTGACTCCCAGGATTGGCTCTGTTGTGGGTGTGCAGGAAAGGGAGGGTGTGTCAACAGGGAGCGGTCCACCACTGAGGGTTGGTGTCATCCCGGCACGCCCGTCCTCCCCTCCCTCGGTCCTCCTGCTTCAGTGGCCAAATTGAATCAGTGTGATGTGTTTTATAGGAGGCGGACCTTGTTACATTGGCTGCTGGAGGAGGAGGGCCGAGGGAAGGGAGGACAGGATATTCAAACCTAAGATGAGCGGGGATGCGGCGGCAGCCAATTACAGGCCCGGGGAAGGCATCGGCCAATAGGACGGAGTTATGTCAGTCTTGAGACTGTGCAGGCAGCCAATCAATGGAGATGCTCGCTGAGCGCTCCTCTGCAATGACCCGACAATAGGAGTGATCAGGTAAGTAAACCACCCACCACCAATGCTGGGGGGGTTACAGCCTACCACTGACCACCAATGTTGGGGGGGGAGTGGGGCTACAGCCTACCACTGACCACCAATGCTGTGGGGATGGGGGGCTACAGTCTACCACTGATCACCAATGCTGGGGGGAGGGGGACTACAGCCTACCACTGACCACCAATTCTGTGGGTATGGGGGGCTACAGTCTACCACTGATCACCAATGCTGGGGGGAGGGGGACTACAGCCTGCCACTGACCACCAATGCTGGGGGGATGGGGGCTACAGTCTACCACTGACCACCAATGCTGGGGGGAGGGGGGCTACAGCCTGCCACTGACCACCAATGCTGGAGGGGAGGGGGGGCTACAGTTTACCACTGACCACCAATGCTGGGGGATGCGGGGCTACAGTCTACCACTGATCACCAATGCTGGGGGGAGGGGGGCTACAGCCTGCCACTGACCACCAATGCTGGGGGGATGGGGGGCTACAGTCTACCACTGATCACCAATGCTGGGGGAGGGGGGCTACAGCCTGCCACTGACCACCAATGATGGGGGGATGGGGGGCTACAGTCTACCACTGATCACCAATGCTGGGGGAGGGGGGCTACAGCCTGCCACTGACCACCAATGATGGGGGGATGGGGGGCTACAGCCTGCCACTGACCACCAATGATGGGGGGATGGGGGGCTACAGCCTGCCACTGACCACCAATGCTGGGGGGAAGGGGCAGGGCTTGAGTCCTGCAGGAATGCATGGGAACGGCATTTATGTACTTTTTCCACAGCGGGAACGCTGTTCCCTTGTGAATCCCAGGATCAGCTCTGCTTTGCGTATGGAGGAAGGGGAGGACGTCCGTGTCAACAGGGGGCGGTCCGCCCCTGATGGGGGGTGTCATCCCAGCATGCCCATCCTCCTCTCCCTCGGTCCTCCTACTTCAGCGGCTGCTGTAACAAATTCCCGCCTCCTATACCGGCTCCAGTGATAGGCGGAAGACTGATCCAATGCAGGCAAATTGAATCACCGTGACGTGTATTATAGGAGGCGGGACCTTATTACAGCGGCTGCTGGAGGAGGAGGACAGAGGGAGGGGAGGACAGGCATGCCGGGATATTTAAATTCAAGATCCACGACACAGAATGAGGCTGCATTGCTGGGCATTTATGGGCACTGGTAAAGCTGCATTGCTGGGCATATATGGGAACTGGTCAGGCTGCATTTGCTGGGCACTGGTAAGGCTGCATTTGCTGGGCACTGGTGAGGCTGCATTTACTGGGCACTGGTAAGGCTGCATTGATGGGCACTGGTCAGACTGTGTTTGCTGGGTACTGGTCAGGCTGCATTGATGAGCACTGGTCAGGCTGCATTGTTGGGCACTGGTCAGGCTGTATTTGCTGGGTAATGGTCAGGCTGCATTGATGAGAACTGGTCAGGCTGCATTAATGGGCACTGGTAAGGCTTCATTTAATGGGCCCCCAGTCATTGCAACTTGTTTTAGAAATGGGCTGCGAGGGAACCATTATCACACATTCCGTTTTTTTTTTAGTATAACATACAGGTTAAATTATTTTGTTGTTACATCTGTGGTATATTTATTTGTTTAATGCATGTGAATTTTGAAGGTGTCCTCATAAAGTGGCGCTTTACAATAAATGCACTTTGTTTGTTAAAAAAGGAGTACGAATATACACACACACGAAATCATGGGTGAGTTCCCACACTTTTTATCCCAGGACTTGACCCCTGTGTTTGGTCATTCTGTTATATAAGATGGGACATCATCACTTAAGTGTACCTTGGCTAGCACAGTCTCTAAATACAGATCTGCTTGTTAGTACTGTTGACTCACATAAAAGATGTCTTATACATTCTTATATGTTCACTAGTTCCAGGGTGTAACTTCCTACAGGACAGATGGCTCAATATGAGCTGCTTCCAGTTGCTTCTATAATGGCGTTGTTGAGTCATAATTAGGTTCTTTACACATTCGGAAAATTGAAGTGGCTGGTGTAGCATTGCTATGGTATCAGAAAGCAGAGTTTTTGTTTTTTTCTCATGGACACGAATAACCTTTCTAATTACAAAAAATAGCACAGATTTTCATGTTCTAAAAGGTATCAGCAATGGAAAATAAAAGAAAAAAAAACTAAATTTGCCAGCAATATACAAAATACCATTGTATCAGCAGTTAAATGTTATGGTAAAAATATTAAGTGGAACAAGTGGTTTTAATTTTCATCTCAAATGACAATTTGGATTTTCGTTTTCTTTAAAAGGAATGGCACAGAACATCAGTGGGCATAAGCTTCAAATCCTTTTTTTGCTCCTCAATCAATGTCTGGGATCGGTAGTAAGACTTAGCCCCTTTCTGTTGGTGGGAATTGGCCCTTTAAGGGGATCCTAACTCCAAAGTCTAGTAGGCGGGTTCTGGGTCATGTGATGACTGTGATTGGCTGTCACAGTAATCTCGAGACTGAGAGCCCATCCTACCAGCTCCTGATTGTAAACAGTGACTGAAAGCCATTGGTGCCAGGGCAGTAACAATGCTGGGGGTGCCCCATAAGTGGTACTCCCATCACAAAACAGCTGCACTGGCTATACACATATATGTGGCAGTATGTCATTAAGACCCACCACTGAGGCGCCACATATATTTCCTTATGGATATGGGGAAGAGGTTAAATGTTTGCATTTATTGACAGGCCAAAAAAAAATATGGTTCTGCTGGGGTAGGCTTTCAAAGCTGCAGTCCAGGCAAGCAGCTACATCCAAAGATACCAACTCCGTCCTCAATAACATACAAATGAAGAAGTCCAGCCTCTACACCTGTGACCTTTTGTTAGGACAGACAGTGTACAAATCCAGTCACAACGTGCAATTGATAATAAAGATCTGCCAACACAGTACAACCTGGGTTAATTATGGCATACACAGCTGCTCAGGCCTTTCATAATCAAGGACAATAATCCCATCCTGTATGTGATTAAAAGGCACCCCACCCCACACTGGACTAAAGCATTTTCTGACCCACATGTAATATTGCTACGGGGTCCTGGCAGTCTGGTAAGTGGAACCATCCAAAAGGAGTGGAACTGCACATGATTACACCGTATTGGCATGGATGGGCACTGATCTGTTTATTAAGGAGCACGGAGCACATTGCACTTTTTCCTCACTGGATACTTGCTTATATTGGACTATTGGGACTTATAAGAATAAGAGAAGATTTTGCACTATATTTATTCATTTATTTATTTGTCCACATTTGTTATACATACATATATATAGTACAGAGAACTAGCACTATTTTGCACTTTATTTGGATTACTTAAATTGGCACTGTTTTGCACTTTAATTTAATTTGATTCAGTATATGAGTTTATTTATTTCGGGTTAATGGTCCAGGAACAGATCACTTTCTTACATATTTTGCATATTTGCACTTCTTTTTAAGCACACTTATTTTTGCACTGTGTACAAATTCACAATCAAGTCAAACTACCTAGGATGTTTCCTTGTTGCAGGGTCTAAAATAGAGCATCCTAAAAATGGATAAACTACAATTTTTAAACTTTTTTTTTTTTTTTGCAATACTTTATGAAAGGGGACACTTAACAAATATAAAGTAGATGTTGTCCCAATTTGCCTGCAAATTTAGAAATACACTTTACAATAAGTCTTCACTGAAAATACGTTTCCTGGAATTCAAGGTGCAGACAGATTTTTTGAAAGTTTTTTTATGCGTTCTAGAAGTGGCACAGGGTGTGCCAAATTCATGTACTTGTCCAGAACATGTACTTGAATTTGGCGTATGGTGCAACACTTTTAGAACACATGCAAGACACTTTTGCAAAATATGTCTCGGTACTGTAAAAGAAAGTTGGTCTTAATCAGTTCCACTTTTGTAAAATATGAATTGTTGGTATTTTATTTTGAATTTGGCGCAGGTGTCATCCCATCCAAAAAATAATACCGCCAAACTCTCCAGACTTAGCTTGTAAGGCACCCAATGCAAAAAGTAAATGACACAAAAAAAAACGGAGTCACAGAGCAGGTGAGCCGTGACCCTGTTTAAACACTAATGAGGGCAGTGGCGGTAGCTTTAACCACTTAAGCCCCGGAAGATTTTACCCCCTTCCTGACCAGGGTTTTTTTTGCGATTTTTTACTGCGTGAATTTAACGGACAATTGCGCGGTCGTGCAACGCTGTACCTAAACAAATTTCACGTCCTTTTTTTCCCACAAACAGAGCTTTCTTTTGGTGGTATTTGATCACCTGTGCGATTTTTTGATCGTGCGCTATAAACAAAAAAAGAGCGTAAATTTTGCAAAAATAACAATATTTTTCAAATTTTTTTATATGAAATTCCCCCAAAAAATGTAAAAATCAAAATTTTTTTAACATTTTCGGCCAATTTGTTTTCTGCTACATATGTTTGGTAAAAAAAAATCGCAAAAAGCGTATTTTGATTGGCAAAAATTATCGCGTTTACTAACAAAGGGAAAGATTTTTGTCATTTTTGGTGTTTTTTTTTAACGAGTAATGGCGGCGATCTGCAATTTTTTTTGCGGGACTGCAACATTGCGGCAGACAGATCGGACCCTTGACTGACATTTTTGACACTTTTGGGGTTACCAGTGACATTACTGCAGTAATCAGTGCTATACATATGCACTGTTACTGTAAAAATGACACTGGCAGGGAAGGGGTTAACTGTATTGGAGAGGGAGGGGTTAAGTGTGACCTAGGGGCGTGCTTCTAACTGTGATGGGACGTGTCTACTATTGTAAAAACAGAGATCAACGGTCCTACATAGTAGCACCGTCTGATCTCCATTTTTACACAGGGGAGAATGACAGGCGGCTTGTTTACATAAGCCGCCTGCCGTTCTCCCACTCTACCGACGATCGTAGTGTGACCGGCGGACATCAGGTCCGCCGGTCACACGCGCGGACTCCTCAGTGAACGAGCCGGGGCGGGCGCGCGCCTCAGCTCACAAGCCGGTCACAGGCTAGTGACGTATATATATACGTCACTTTGCCTGGCTGGGGCTGACCGCCGCAGTATATCTACTTGCGGCGGTTGGCAAGTAGTTAAGAAAATTACTTTCTATAAAGCAGGATACATTTTCCAAATATATTCCACCTTACTAGAAAAGGAGATGTTAGCAGTCAATTCTTCAAATGAGCTTTCAAAGCCACCTTCCTGCTGTGTGCTTTGTCAGTTCGTAGGCCGCTAAGGTAAGCTGAAGAGACAAGTATGAGCTCAATCGAGCAAAGAGTAGAAAATAGATGGCTTGCATTTGAAAGCTTAACGTACAGAGATCGTGACTTGAAATGTTGTCACGAATCCGATCATAAACTGTAGATATGTCCTATATTGTAACAAAAATAAAGGGATGGTAAATCTAAAACTGTAGCTGCCTTGTATAAAGTAGGTATTATATTTAAAGGCACCCTCTTGTCAAACATGAAATTTTCCACTTAAAGTGAATCTGAGGACAAAGAGATAGAAACTGCCAAATAATATTACTGATTGTTTTATAATAAAGACTTTTTTTAACTAAAACTTACCGCTTTAGGGTCCCTTTCCACTGGTGCATGTATTATATATTAATATAATATTATATATATTATATTTGTGTGAGGCATACTGTATTATGGGAAAATATTTATCCTAGCAGGGCATCTTGACACAAAAAATACTTGTAGCATCTTTCCCAACCCAACACACTACATATCTGCGTTGCGGTGTGCTGTAGCTAAGGAAGTTTTTGTATGTGTATACAGGTTTTCCATTTTATATGAACTGCAATGCACTATTGTGGAGCCAGCCTAAAAGTTTTACAAATAAAATTGTAATACGACAGAACGACTGATTGCAAAAGATAGTAGTACAAACCCCCAAAAATTCTTCAAATATATTAATAGTAAAAAGGTCAGGTCTGAGCATGTAGGCCCTTTACAAAATAATCTGGAGTGGGTGGCTGGGGACAAAGAGAAGGCAAATTTATTACATACTTTCTTCAGCTCTGTGTGCATACAAAGGAGCACGGGGGAGCTCATGACCATAATGGGGATTATATTGACACAGCCCCAAATGATCCACAATGGCTTAAAATGATTAAAGTGATATGGTCCAGAAATATTTAGACAGAATAAAGGTGGACAAAGCGCCTAGACCAGATGACATCCACCCAACGGACTTTCGAAGAATTGAGCTCTGTCATTACAAAGCCTTTGTTTCTAATTGTTAGGGCCTTATTAAGGACTGGAATAGTACCACTGGATTGGTGTAGGGCCAATGTGGTGCCTATATTTAAAAAGGAATCAAAGTCTTTTTAAAGTAACTATAGTCCTGTTAGTTTTACTTCTGTAGTCGGGAAGATACCTGAAGAGTTTAGTAAAATATCACATAGAGGAGTTCTTGCTGGGAAAAAATATTTTAAGCGACAGACAGCTTGGATTCATGAAAGACAGAAGTTGTCAAACAAACCTGATTTATTTTTATGAGGATGTAAGTAAAATCTTGGACAGAGGGGTGGCTGTGGATGTAGCATACTTGGATTTTGCAAAAGCGTTTGACACAGTTCCCCATACATGGCTAATGTGTAAGGTAAAGTCTATAGGCTTAGAAAGATCGGTTTGTAAATGGATAGAATACTGGCTAAAAGACAGAATTCAGAGAGTAGTGGTTAAAGGGTTGTGTTTTCTTTTTAGTTTTTTGTTTTTTATTGGTTGAGCTAGATGGACTTGTGTCTTTTTTCAACCTGACTAACTATGTAACTATGTAGCTATGTAATACATGTGTTTGGAATTTGCTGCCCTCTTCTGTCAATTGCCAGTATTACACTGTAATGTATAATTATGTATGTCACTTTCTGATTCGGGGGTTGTTGGGAAAAGATCCTGGAAGGAGGAAATGGATAGAGAGTTCTCAGCCACATGTCCTGTCCATGCTACTAATACTAGATCAGAAGAGTCAATTGTTGTCAAATGACAAGGCCTGTATTCCAGGCTGGTTGGGTAACAGCTGGAGGGTCTCATTACCGCAGATCTTGTCTTCAGGACTCCAGCCCAAAGATAGATGCCACATCATTCTCGGGGATCCCTGCAATGGGACTGTGCTGCAACAGTCATCTGGAGGTATCTCTATTAATAAGTATATATGCTCGGGTATATGTGCACAATTCCACCAGGACTCCAATTGACCCTTTGCTGATAATATCTATTTGTACATTAAATGTATGTACTGTTATTTATTAATATTTTCCTATATAATGCTCATATCATTCCTGTACTGGTGTACATCTATATGCTTATAGTTAATGTCACATGCTTTTTTGCAGTAGTTCCTCTCTTTTCAATCACTTTATTTAGATTACTATTAAGGCTCGGTTCACATATATGCGATGCGGGAAGGCTGCGAATTCGCAGCCTTTTCCCGCATCGCACACGCACCCCCAGCAGTTCACACTGCCATATGCGATACGCTGGGGGTGTCAATGTAATCTTAACGACACCCCCAGTTTGATCGCATATCGCAGTGTGATCGTGCAGTTCGCACAGGATCGGATCGCACAAGTGTGAACCGCTGTGCGATCCGATCCTGATGCGGCAGCAAAAATGCCTCCTGTGCGTGTTTGCTGCAGGTGCGATGCAAATTTAGCCATACAAACTGTATGGCTAAACTCGCACCGCACAGCTGATCGCATGTAATGTCGGAGCAGTGCGCTCCGACATGACATGCGAACCCCGCACACGCAGTAGTGTGAACCGGAGCTTAATTTCCCAGGAAGGGAATCCTTTCTGTTCACAGAGGTCCTGTCCTGCGTGGAGGCATTGCCAACTTCATTATCAAACCCACTCTTCCACTTAGTGAAGGTTCTGGTTTTTCTGTTTCCATATCTCATAACCCTGCCAAAAAGAGGGCTACACATGTTGTAGGATTCCCAAAGAAGTACTATGGGTTAAAGAGACAGCACAGATGCTTGCTTTGCAGCTCCCTTTGTCTAATTGAAATATACCCATGGCTCTATGCTGCCGCTGCCAAATTAAGCAGCAATTATCCAGATTTCAGTGTCATAGACACACCAGTTTGGGATAAAACCCCACTCACCTTTAGTAAACAGCAGCAGCCCTGAAGAAGGGGGAGTCTTTGTTCCCCCGAAACGCATTTGCTTGATAATTTTTTGCTACTTTCATAAAAGGACTACATATTCACCTTCATTTTTCTTCTAATTGGATATCGGGTGCTCCATTTACCTGTAAATCATGCTGTAATGATGTGTAAAGCAGACTAGAGCTCCACCTTCTGGCTATGAAGACTATATTTATTATTGATAATGAAATATGTTATATTAACCTGACTAGATAGCTGACAATTTATTTTTTTTTGTCATTTTTAGTTTGACTATAATAAAAAAAGAAAGAAAATATATACAAAAGCCATATCCAACCCCTTTACACGGCCTATCAGTATAATGCCTGAAGAGAATAGAGAGTATATAATTATAATAATTATTTTTATGCTGGGTTTTCAAAACAGTATCATGCTGAATGGTATTCCCTTGAAGATAGCTCATATCTGAATGAACCAACTGCACGTAACTTAATCCTAAAGTGGCTTGGCCACAGCTGTTGCACTAAAGAGTAAAACACACATCTCTGGCCAGAAATGGATGGTGAAGAGGGAAAAAGAGAAGGAGACCGCAAGACTCCCCCAGCAAGGGGAGGTTCTACTCATAGAAATGAGTTACATTCCTGCCAGGGTTATTTGGGGAAGTTAATTTCACAAATAGAAATGAAATGTCATATTTTGATCTGTATAGAATTAGCAATGACATCCATTTTTGTCAGGTTACTAAATGGTTAAAATTTCCTTTAACAAAAAGTGCCTATGCAGGAAAAGTGGCTATTCAACAGGTTTATCCCAGACAGGCTGTATAAATAAATAGTCTGTTGACTTTCTTTAAGATAAGGTCTAAGACAATATACCAAGGTAATCCTGTTTGTGTGGGATCATAAAATTAGTCAGCATTTACTAAAATCCTTAGTTAAGTATTTTCTATGCTTAGACCTATGTAAAACTAAAAATTTACAAATATGTTATAATCTTATATGTAACATAATATTAACACCGAAATATGAAATGTATATATAACTAGCATACATAAATATGTGGGAAAGCGTTATACATTATAATGTTTCATATTTTGCTAACTTCTAACTTTACTGATCTTGATGACTCATCTCTATATGTCAAGAGAGGCTTCAGTAAACATTTGTAAACTGTAAGTCGTAGAAAGCATCATAAACTTTTCTGGCCTTGCCAGGTGTTTAATTTAGACTCTGGAAAGTCTGGGTTGTAAGCTATTGGTAAATATAAAGGTTCGAAGTTTATTTGTAGGCAAATATTGCTACGAACTGAAACTAAAGAGCAATGCAATACTGCCATTTTGCTGACTACGGTAATTGAAGTCTTGGGTTAAAAAGTAAAATCCAATATATCTACATAAGATATATTAAATATTAGAATAGTGTTACCAAGATTAATTCTTTATTCAGATACCTGGTGGATTGAATGGACATTTAGTAGATGAAAGCATGGTTACATTTTTGTTGTGTTATAATAGTCTTAAATGGAGAAATCTTTATTTAATTTTAATATACTGGTTGACCAAGAGGTGTCACCCTATGACATCACCAGTTAATGAATAAGATGTTCCAGCCAATTGGGATCATGTTACTCCCTCTGGGTTTAACTTATGGTAATTTTAATAGTTCTTTGTTCTATACCATAAAAAAGCCCAGATGAGAGAGACACATGACACATCACATCTTGCCCAATATACATCACACTTACAACATACACGCTATTACAATCATGCATAGACTCATCTACACAGACGATTCCATTTCAATCTGCCATGTATCTGAACCTTTGAGGGATGCCAAACGAAGCTCCTCCCTAATTGGCCACCATCTTGGAAATGCAGCCATCTTAAGGAACCTGGTAACTACTATTCTAAGCTAGCGGCCATTTTAAATATGGTAATTATGCCTTGCTAATTATTTGATTATTATTCAATATTGTTTATGTACTTCCTTAAATGTTTTACATTTCATATTTAAAGGGTAACGAAAGTACAATCCCAGCTGTATAAACCATATGTAGATTTTTCTCTAAAGAGATGATTTTTGTTTTTATAACATTTTTATTAATATCAGATGAAGCGCATTATTTGCGATTTTAAGTCTTCCGTTTTGCATGGCTTATTCTCACTTCATCTGCAGTGAGGTGATTATCAGGTTTTGCATTGCGCAGACAATTGTGGTCTGATTGTATAGTATACTTAAATATGGTTTTTTACTACATCTTGGGAAATGGTAATCTTGCCTTCGTTTCACTTTAACTTTGTTTCAGTTTCAATTTCATTATTGAGCTACACATCACATTGCATTAATTGTTTGAAGTTTGTATTTTTGTGAAGTTATATCTTTTTGGGTCATCTCAAGTTTGATCATTTATCGTGATTACATGTCTCGTGAATAAAACTTTTATATATTCCATACTGTAGACTGTTTTCACTAAGATTGGTATATGCTTTTAAAAAGAAATTATTCAATAAAAAGAATTCGCTACATATTGATTTATGGGATAAGTTGAGAATCTCCTACATCACAGATCTTTGCTTATTATTAACCATAAATAGATACTGTTATAGTCAGAGCAGTATCAACATTCTGACAAAATGGAGGCACAGCGAGATATTATTAATTATTATTAATTATTAATTCTGACATTACACTCAGAATTAATGCCTTTGGGAATTTAAGTGTCCATCCTGAAAATCAAGTATTCCTCCCTCTTGATCAGGAGAGAAAAGCAGCTTCCCCCTCTCTAATTTAAACCTTAAAAAAGGTAAATCACCATTATGGTTTCCTACCTATCGCTCCTCCTCCTCCCCCCCCCCTTTATATTATATTCTTCTTTTCTTGGTTCCACAATATAAATTATCTGCTTATAAGGTTCTAGGATTTAGGATCTATTTTTCACATCTATTTTTCACAAATAATATTTTTTACATTGATTCCTTGTTTTTAATTGTAATAAAGTCCAGTGCTGTTAATGTAAGATTAAAATTATATAGAGGATAGGTGCTTGCATATGATTTTTTTTAATATTCTGTGGCTGTATTGTTTTCTTTTATTTAATAGATAAAAATTATTGAGACATATGCAACGTTATACTGTACTATTGTTTTTAGTGTCTTCTGTTATAAATAACATGTATTTTTGACTCTACTCTTTTATATCCAAAAATAACACATGTGGCCCTTTTGTGTGAAACATGTTGGGGGGGGGGGGGAGTCCCAAAGCTGAGTGATTGCTTGCTTCAATGTGATGCTATGGGAGTGCAGAGATAGGAAGTAAGTAAAAGGCAGGATTACCTGCTAGAAAAAAAAGTATGAAAAAGAAAACTAATGCAAGCAACACATCTAAGGACCATGAGCTGCATTACTATGATCATTTATCAGCACATCCTCCATTCATAGAGTGCTTTTTAATGATTGAAGCTATAGCTGAATGGAGAAGGGGAGTTGAAACAATTACGGCTCAACTATGTATGTGTGTCCGTTGGAGGGGGCAGTGGATGGGATGCTTAAACTAGGACAGATGACACCAGCATTAGAAACACTTCTCATTTAGGCCTAAATGTAGCTAAAATACTAAAAACAGAAAAATAAGCACAAGAGACATAACCTACAGCCATTGGGTGTGTCCCTTGTGCAAATTCCTCTACTGTTAGCAGAAATCTTCCACCTTTTATACCCCCCACCCCACCCCACCATAATCTTCCAGTGTGGCGGGGATTAATAGAAGGGGATGTCACAGGCACTCGCCAAGAGTACCTGACAATGCCTGCCCTTTCCACCTTCGTAGAAGCTGTAATACAGCTCCTATGAATGGAAAGCAATATATAGATAGAGGACAGGCAGATGATTGATTTATTCATAGATTGTATTTCATGCATAGAAGCTGTATTAAATGGCAGCAGTCTGATCCACAAGTTGCTGAATGATTTTCAAACCCTGTCTACTGTGCTTTTCTGTTGCTGTATTCTTGGAATTCCTGTTGCTAACCCAGTTTTCCCTTGGACCTGTCTTGGTTTCTCTCTTGACTCTGACCCAGGCTTGTTCATACAGACTTTGCTTACTGTCTGCTTACTGTGTAGGACCTTGGCTTGATCTTGACCTCGCTTCTTCTCCTGTTCCTGACTAACCTCCTGTGCATGACCATGCTTCAAGCTCCTGATGTTGCTTCCTGTTCCATTCGCCTGTCTAGATCCGCCAGTGCATCTAGAGTGACACCTGACTTATTAACACCACTGTATGTTCAAGATATGCCCATCTAGAGAGTCAACTGCCTTGCTGACACTGCAGCATGGTAAAGTCTCCTGATACCACATCCACTGTGATCCTCAAGCAACTCTGCAGTTGGAAACCCATGCAGCACTCCCTATCTCAACCTTAATGGGTGCTCTGCACTCAACCGCAAGGGAAGCCCTCTTATCACTTCAGCCTACGACCAGGTACGTGACAGGCACCGTTGAGGAGAGCATGTGACACCCCCTTATTAGTATGAACCCCCACTGTACCAAAAGATTATGGCAGCAGGGTTGGGGAGGGCAGGACATAGAAGGATTTCTACTAACAGAAGAAGAATAAGCGCAAGAAACACATCCAACTGACTGTAAGTTATAACTAAACTTAAGCTTTTACAAACCAGTGCATTCTAAATTCACGTCATACTGCAGAATCCCACTATATCTACTTGTTTATTGTTGGAGGCAACATGTAGTTTTAGGTGTTCTGGTATCAGATGCTTCTGGATGCTGGAAGCCTGACCACACCTGGCCTGGAATGCCAAGTACCCAACAGGACATTCCTGACAAGGAGTCATAAATGGGAATTCTTATCATCACAGGATGTTCTTGCAAAAGCCTCCTGTTGTGAGGTATGGGTGTAGAGGAGCCTCAGATAAGATCTCCTGGGGAGGTTATACAAACATCAAAGGCCAGTTGTTAATTAAAAGATGACTCAGGTCAAAAACAGTGATCCGTGGACAGATGGCGCCCCTAGTGGAAGAATATAACATGCTTCCTGGAAAGATGAGATATTTCCTGTTGATTAGGAAGGGGGCATATTATGAGCTGTCATTGGACAAGAAGACAGAGGGTGTTTATGTGTGGGTGGTGTCTGAGTGGGCTTTAACTGAGAATTACCAGGTAGAATTCTGTCTCTTACTCTTGGCTGCTGGCTTTCTTGGCTGCTGACTCTTGGCTGTGGGCTATCATGGCTCTTGTGCTCCTCTTTTTCTCCTTCCTGTGTGCTTGAGACCAGCTGAGAGTTATCGAATCCCGAGGACGAATATGTAACTTATTATCTGTAATTGTTTTGTCTTATATGCTCTGTAATATTCCTTTAGTGTTTTATGTTAGCATTTCTACTTTCTTTATAATAAATTAGATCCTTGTTTATTTAAGCAGTGTGTTTATTTTTATAGCTAGCATTGTTAGTATACCTTCCATTAACTTTATCAGAGCTTTGATAGACTATTAGAGGAATAGACAATAGAATACATCTCTATAATAAATTGGGGAGGTACAAAACCACCTCATATTTATTTCATTTATAAAGATACTTTTGTTTCTGTCAGCAAGTGTGACATCCAGGTCCATTGTTCCCACGTCAGAAACCATATTTCTGTCCTTTCAGCTTCACTTTATATGAGTTCCTTGTTAAAAGTTTTTAGTTTTGGGTTAACTTAACTTTTACGATTCTTGAAATATCAGATTTGTGACCACTAAATGTATTTTTCCACATCTAATTGTGCTTTGGGTCCCTCCTGAAAATGGATGTTTTGTGCTCTTACAGAAAATGCACCTTCATGTCATTTAGTCTTGCGCCTCTTGAGAAAGAGAGAGACTGAAAGTATTGATTGTTTCCAAGCCAACTGTTTTGCCTTTCACGTTCATGGCTTGGAACTTCCTAGAACACTTCAAACTGCACATGTCCTAAAAGACCATGAGCTGTGTATTTCTGAGAACTCTGCACACCGTGCCCTTCAAACTGAAGCAAAATAAAACTGCGTATCCAACTTGTTAGGTCACTGCAAGTGAACATACTATGTACTGACAATACTTCATAGACAGCTTTATGTATAATTTTAAAAAAGTTAATACAAACCAAAACCAACAAATGAATTTGTAAAAGCGCTGCGTTAAAATATTTATGAATAAGGTTAATGCATATGCTAAAGACCATTCTTTGTAGATGTTGTTCTTACATGGCAATGTAGATGTCAAAAAAGAGCTATATAGGTGCCCTTTATGCAAAAACTGTACTGCGCGACCGCTATGAAGTAGGAGCCGCTAGAACAAAAAGGTAAATATATACCTTCTTGTGTAAGATTCTGGTACCTCCGGTACCCTTAATCACCACTTTCCTCTGTAATGCGTCCCACCTTTCTCTTCAGGTGGTACGCATATACCTTTAAGAACGATGATGTCACTGCTGAGCGCCGCAGAGCGGCTATTTCAACCGCCGGCGGTCTCACTCACATTGTTCGTTCAACCTGCCTTGTTATCCACATGCTTTCAAGCCTGTCTCTCGATCGGAACCTCCAGCTATTCCCTCTACCTGGAGCAGACCGGAACCTCGCTACTGATCCCTGTATCTCGCTATCGGACCATCCCTTATCTACTGGACCTCTCTAAACTACTAACATTACAAGTGATAAGTACCCCGCAGGGGAACCCTCCATAACCTTATTGCACTATCTACCTATGCACATTAAGGACCGTTACTACCTATCTATACTATCCTATCATCTGCACTGTTACATAGATTGCTAGCTCTTCAGCCTACTACCATCTATCATCTGCACTGCTGCATAGATTGCTGGCTCTCCTGTCTATTACTATCTATCCTTGCACTGGGTTAGTCTATCCTGTATTTGTCATCTGCTGTCCTCACCACCTGTTAGCATACTCGATACTAACCTATCTGCATTCCTAAATACCATCTTGAACTCTCCTATACAAAACCTATCAAGTGATTACCATCCTTGTCACTGTTCACACCTGTCCCTTCAGCACATCACCTTCATACTATCATATACATCCTATCACTCCAGGAACATCTCATTGAGTGTGTATATATCTGTATGTTGAAGCTGACAGGCCCACGGTGATGAGTCCTGGAGAGTTGGATCTGGTATTCAACACATCTCTACATGACTACTGAGTGGAGATTTTGCAGCTGCAAATCCAGCCTATAATAAAAACGCAGGAGCGTTACACTTGACAGTGAAACAAAAATGAAAAAAAAAAGTGCAGCGCTAGTAAATAAATTACATATCGTAAATAGCAAAATGATAATAAGGATTAAATAAGTGTGCCCATAACACAAAAACAATTTGGAAAGTGAATGTCCAATCCTCTATGATAGTCCATAATCCACAGTGAAATAAACTATAATGTATAGGTGTCAAAACGCACACCCGAATGCAGTATAAACGAGTTCAGAAAAAATGGGTGAATCCACCTCTAGTGACTGTTGCAATCAGTGACAGTGCTCCTCCACCAACATACGTATGTGCTCACCAAGATATCCTGAGAACATGGACCTTGTTTACAATCCCATCAGAAACTTGAAAAACCCCTTGGAGGTGCAGGGAATTCTCGTCCTCTCAGCCAAAGAATGGTGGACTTGCTAAACAAATGCTCATCAAATGGAGCCAAAAAAGCTTGTACAGTGTAGTATTATTTTTTAAAAATGAGAGTAAAAAACATGTCAAAACAGGAAATGGCCAATAACTTACATCAAACAGACCGCCATTCCATAGCAGGGATACGGCAGTCGGATGCCAGAGTGTAGGCCTCCTCCAAACGCGTTTCATTTCAAGACACGTTGTCACAAGGATCTGGCTATCACTGGCGTCAAGATCTTACTGCAAATAAGTAGTAAAGAAGCCAGATGTTGACTTGCAATTGGCCGGAAGTGGTCCCACCGCCATACTGCAAGAGACTGGAAGTGATCAAGCCGCCAAGGGCTCTGAAGAAGAGGAATTCCTCAAAACGCGTCAACCCATGGGGTCTTCAGTCACTGTTACACCCATACATATTGATACATATACATATTGATACATTGGATGGAATGTACAGTGATCTGTGGTGCGCAATTTCTTGCTGTCTTTGTGAGTACATTACTTACTGTGCTTTTATCTAATAAATTATTTGTCTCGGGATAATGCACTAGGTTGGTGCACCCTCTGTGTGTTTTATATAGTTACCATATTAACAGTGACTGGAAGTGACAATGGCGCCGTACTACAGGCACCTAAATAATACTGAGCAGCCATAAATAGTGACATGGACTGACTAAGAAAAAAGGACCCGACAGTAAAATTCATAAATGAGCCAGTAAATGACACAGAAACCATGTAAAAATACCAATTATTGACTCTAAGGGCTATAAAAAGATGGAATTAAAAACCGTAACCACATCTGGGACCTTTACTATCATATACTTACACAACCATATTTGTGTGGACATCCAATATAGATGTTACAAAACAAATAAAAATTCAATAAAAATATAAGAATAAAAAAATAAAAAAAGGGGGGGATAACAATCCATATTGCTTCATATTTAACAAAAATGAAAGGTACCATACACAAAAAAAAATAAAATAAAATAACTAATAACTGGTCTCTCTGTTAAAAATGATCAAACAAATATAAGAAAACATTATAAAGAAAAAAAAAACACAAAAGAAGGGATGAAGAAGGAAAAAAGGGAAGAGGTTATCAAATGGTATATCCTCAATTGGTGTGCTGGGTATTAGGGGGCCCATATCATATAATTCGAAAAAATTGCAATACTGGATGTAAAAAATAGGGCAAACAAGAGTATAGCAGTCTTAGGTATCAGATCTAACTATTGTCCAAAAAACAATTGACATCCAAATCAACATTAAGCCTCCTAGACACCAAACTCCTCATCTCATAAATCCATTCTGTTTCCCTTCCCTTTTGTTAATACCTCTCCAATGATGCTCCACTATGTCTATTACAACAAATTTCAGTAAACTTGCATCCCTATTGTGAAATCTCCTAGAGTGGACAGACAAATAATGATCCCTAAAGCCCCTTTTAATTGTTGTATACATGCTCCCTTAGTCGGTCACAGAGACATCTAATCGTTCTACCTATATATTGTTTCCGGCAGGGACACTCTAGCATGTATACATGTGTAGTATTGCAGGGTATAAATGCATAAATAGGATACGTTCTCTGAATAACGTTTAGATTGAAATGTTGTACCTTTACGTATAGTAAAGGCATCCCAGTCTTAGTCCGTAGGGTTCAATATTAAGATGGCCTACCCTTGCAGCTATAACTGGGAAGGCTGTCCACAAGGTTTAGGAGTGTGTCTATGAGAATGTTTAACCATCCTTCCAGAAGGGCATTTGTGAGGTCAGGCTCTGATGTGGACAAGAAGGTCTGACTCGCAGTCTATGCTCTAATTCATTCCAAAGGTGTTCTATTGAGTTGAGGTCAGGACTCTGTGCATGCCAGTCAAGTTCCTCCACCCCAAACCCGCTTATCCATGTCTTTAGGCTACATTCACACCTGAGCGTAGCGTTTTCGCGCGTTTTTTACCGTGATTTTACCGCGATTTTTACCGCGATTTACAGGCGTTTTTTGTGCAGGCTTTTTTGATTGAATAGATACCAATGGAAAACGCCTGTAATCTGCCCAAAAAGAAGCTCATGTACTTTTTTGAGCGTTGGGCGTTTTGTATACAGCGTCAAAACGCTCAGATGTGAACAGGGGCCATTGAAATGAATAGGATTTGTCTTGTTGGGTGTTTTGAGAGCTGATCCTAGAGCAGAAAAACTCCCCAAAAACGCCCCAAAACGCCTAGATGTGAACGGAGCCTTATGGTAATATAGTGTATCTCCAAATGGGCAAATGGGGGCTTTGTTTTCAAATAAAAAAATGTAAAAGTAGATGTAAACCCAAAGTGGATTATATTTAGTTTGCTAAAGCACTGTGCATCATAAACAATTGTCATGTTTTTATTAAATACTTTTTTTTTTCATCTTTTTGGTAAACTCTTTTATTTTTGTTGTATCTCATTGCTGCTGCTCTTCTACACTTCTCTGCATCCACTTCATACACTTACATGCACCCTAGCAATAGCTGCATAGTAATTATTAAACCAGTCATACACAGTTAGTAACAGATTCCTCCATCAATACAAAGGAGCTGATATTTTTGTGCCTTGTCCGGTGTGATGTACCATCTTATCAAATATTTGTAATTCGTTTCTATCCTATTTATATCCACTACCAGCTCGTGTACAGCTCCCATTACTCTAGTCGCTTGTTTTTCTGTTAAACGTGACCCTAACTCCTTATTCCATTTTTTGATTAATGGGGGTATTTTTGGTTCCTCCAACATTGTGAGTATTCTATATATCTGGGATAAATTGTGTATCATTTTTATTAGTGAATTACAGTTTTTTTATTGGATTCAAGTTCTCCTTGGATCTAATTGGTTGTGATAATGTTGCCACAAAATGTTTTCCATTCATCTAATATTATCAATTCGTTTTTGTGCTTCAATTCCTGATATGTACAGATTTTCCCTTTTTTTATCATGTCTTTTAACTGTGCATTTTTAATCCATTCCCTAAAATGTGCCCCAATTCCGGGGTAAAAAAAATGTGTTCCAGCTAGAGAGATTAGTGGCGAATTATATTCCCATTTCTCTTGTCTGTAAATCATATCCCAAACTTTAAAAACAATTCTAGTCATTCCGTGTGTGTTCTTATCAAAGGTTCTTTATTTTTGTGGCATCCAGAAAAAAAAAAAGTGCTAAATTGCGTTCAACTTAGTATGTTTTCTATCATCACCCAACTTTTATCACTCTTTGGTGTACGTTTATGAAAATGTGAATTCCCTGGTGCCTGTTTAATAAGCAGTGATAGATTATCACTGCTGAGCACACGTGCGTTCGACCCCCACTAATGTTAATTAAATAATTAGTCCCCCTACATAAATATATATATATATATATATATATGCATATATATACACACGCACACACATACATTTTATATATATATATACACACACATTAAATATATATATACATGTATGTGTATATATATATATATATATATATATATATATATATACAGTATATACATGTATATATATATACATAAATATGGCAGGGGGACATGATTACTGTGTTGGGGGGTCTGAACGGGGAAGAAGGATGTCGATAATCTTCCTCCTTCCCCCTCAGTTCTTCAGTTCTCCCCCGATTCTGTCTTCTCTCCCCGATCCACCACCTCCAGGCTGGGGAGTCTGGAAGTGTGAATTCTGGCACAGATCACCAGTGAAGTGCGGAGATCGCAGCTTCATAAACTGGTCGTTTTTGCGTCAGTCAATGACAGATTCTCTGTGTGTAGAGATGATCAGCGGAGAACATGTTCTCCCCCGATCATCTCTATTTCATAAACCGATAATGATCCGAGATGAGCTGTGATCAGCAGGATCACTGCTCATCTCGGTTTCATAAAAGGACACCTCTGTATTGGACCATTCTGTCTGTGTTAATATTATAGCATTATGATATTGTTTATTATCTGGTGCTGCTAGTCCACCCTGTGCTTTACTTTTACTAAACACTGAGAACTGTACTGTAGGCTTCTTCTTTTGCCATGTGAACTTTAATACCATTATCCATATTATTTGAAAGATTTTTGGAGGTAAGGCAATTGGTAACATCTGAAACTTGTACAGTATTTTTGGTAGTTTTACCATCTTTATCCTATTGATGCGTCCCACCTACAACAATGGTCTTGTTAATATTTTTTTAATTTCTGTTTTTATCTCATTTAACAATGGGATATAATTTACCTGGTATAGGTTTCCGAGGGATGTTAAATTTATTATGAGGCATTTTAGTTCCCCCCCCATGTAAAAGGAAATTCCTTTTGTAACACTAGCTCTTCTTCTTTACTCAAGATTATATTCAAGATTAACGATTTTACATGTGAAAGTTCTCCATATATTTTCAGTTCTTTTATTAAGTTTGGAAGCGTAGTTTGGGGTTAGATGTATAAAACAGGACATCACCTGCGTAAGCCACCACTTTATGTTCTTCAGCTCATATCATCACCCCCCGTATGTCCAAACTATTTCGTATAGTGGCTCCAGCGACAGTACATATAATAAAGGTGATAATGGACATCCCTGTCTTTTTTCAGTGAACATTTCAAAGGGTGATGATAGGTTCCTATTCACTTTTACTAACACAGTGGGATGGTTATATAAGTGTAGCACTGTAGGGCTTGCTGTATGATGACTTGTTGGGCCTCCTCTGATTATCAGCATACAGTCACTTAGGGTACAGTTCACACATTCATCCTTACTCCCAATGCCTCGTTGCTCAATAAACAGTCCAGGGGTATTGGTGTTTAGTATTTATTATGGAACTTGGATGGGAGGAGGGAATAGTGGGATACTCCGACTGGAACTATGTATATTGGACAACTCTCACTTGGCCTCACCAGGTTGCTTGTGGAAGCAGTCTCACTGCTTAAACCATACTGCCACATGTATGAAAAGGGTTAACTCTCCTTGCTCTTTCTCTCCAGCAATTGACTTGGTGAACTACATTATCTTCAGGATACTCTCTAGCATCCCCTTTACTGACACCTGTCCACTGACTCTTCTAGCTGCAGGGGTGCCCCCCCCCCTCAGGTCAGGCCTCTTGACACAGATCTGTACTCACTGTACTGCAGAATCAAATCCTTCAGTGTCTACCCTCTCGGTCAGCTCCACAGGATCTCCGGCTTCAGTTCCTCTCTAGCTCTCTAGGCCCCCAGGTCAATTACCTGAGGCCGCATGGCACCTCTACAGGGGAGGAGGCAGCCGCCCCCTCCCTCAGGGACTCCACTATCCAGACAAAAGACCCAGAGCATGTGTACCGGGCTTTTATACAGTATCTCAGCATGCAGCAAGGTACTTTCCTCTGCCAAATAACCAGGGCTGCATTAAACCCCTGTGCACTCATTTGTCAGGTTTCCTCCCACTGTCCAATATGCCTCCCTATTGGACCAGTGTGAAACACTCTGCAGACAGACTAAGCAGATCCTGCTCTCTGGCAGGCATAGATTAAATATAGATTTGCCTGCAATCCCTCTGGTAAGCAGGCAGTATTCAAAACTATACTCTCTCTCTCTAGCACCTACCTAGGAGGGTGCTACATAAGATTTGTATCCTCTGAGCCATTATAGGGCCTATTCCCAACTGTTCAACTGTATCCATCATAAATCCCCAATCCACCATGTCAAAAGCCTTTTCGGCATCTATTGACAGGTATATAGTTGGGGATCTAGTAATCTGGTATTTTGTGCACTAATAATTATTATTATTAGTGCACAAAATTATTATTGTTCTGATGGTACTGGACTTTTGGGTTTTCGGTACCCGGACACGACCCGAACATTTTACTGTATATTGGGATACAGTCCGTTGTTCGGTTATCTTGGCGCGGTTTTAATGGCGCAGTTTGAACAGCTGCAGGGCAGCCAATCAACAAGCGTTTAACTAGTGTGCCCTTAGAAGCCATTACAGCCATGCCTACTAATGGCATGGCTGTGATTGGCCAGTGCAGCATGTGACCCAGCCTCTATATAAGCTGGAGTCACATAGCGCCGCACGTCACTCTGCTCTAACTAGTGTAGGGACAGGTTCCTGCTGCTGCTGCTGATTTGAGGGAGAGATAGGAGATTATTGTAGGGACAGGCTACATTGATCTACATTGATTTTATTGTGCGGGGGTTCAGTGCACAATCTTTTTGCCCTGATCTGAGCCCAGTGAGGAGGAGGGAGAAAAAAAAAACTTTTATCAGTCTGTTAGGTGGGCGGCGTGCGGTGTGCAGCGGACATTTAATGCAAGCTCAGTGGATATGTGTCTGCTTAATATGGATTTTTAAAGAAAAAACATTTTTTCCTTCATATTTTACTGTGACATACAGTGTTTATACACAGTGCTGTTCTAATCTGCTATTCAAAAATCACCAATTTAAGGGAAAAATAATTATTTTTCAGTTTTTCATTCATACGTTACTGTGACATACAGCCTTTACTCACAGTGCTGTTCTAATCTGCTATTCAAAAATCACCAATTTAAAGGGAAATGTTTTTTCAGTTTTACCTTTATATGTTACTGTGAGATAAAGCCTTTAGACATCCTACTCCATATGGGCCTCGTCCTCCTAGATCAAGATGATTATTTTTTATTTTTATGTTTTTTATGTTATTTTAAGTTATTTCCCTATCCACATTTGTTTGCAGAGCACTTGCCATGCTCTTAACAAGATTTTGCTGCCATTTGCAGCCCTCTAGCCCTTTCCATGTTTGTTTTAGAGCCATTTTAGTGCTCAAAAGTTCGGGTCACCCTTGACTTCAATGGGGTTCGGGATCGGGGTCAAGTTCGGGTTAAGTTCGGGTCACGAACCCGGACTTTTTCTTCAAGTTTGGCCGGACCCGCCAAACCCGGACATCCAGGTGTTCGCTCAACTCTATTCTTATACCGTTGACTTTACCTTCCCTGCCTGGAATAAACCAAGTCTGATCGGTATGAATCCACCTGGGCATTACTTCTTTTAACCTTGTGGCTAGGATTTTTGCATCTAATTTTGTATCAGTGTTTAACAACGCTATTGGTCTACAGTTAGAACACAGAGTTGCGTCCTTCCCTTCTTTAGGTATAATAGTGATATATGCCTGCAATGATTCATTCCTCATCTCTTCTCCCTCTCCTAATTTGTTCATATATGTACACATTTTTGGTATTAATTGTTCCCTATTATTTTTATAATATCGCATCGTGAATTCATCTGGGCCTGGGCTCTTCCCTGTAGCTGTACTCTTTATTGTTGCCCTGATCTCTTGTGTTATTGATTCCTCCAGCTCTAGCAATTTTTTTGATGCTATTTTAGGTAGATTTGCTTCCTTTGGATATTCTTGTGATTCTTTTTGCCTCACTGGGTATAGTGTACTGTAATAACTGTGGAAAACATTAGCAATATCTGATGTTGTATATACTGTTTCCTCTTTACTACTTTTCATTTTCTTGATATAGTTTATCGATTTTTTTATTTTTTAGTAATCTTGCTAGGTTTTTCCCTGGCTTGTTCCCCTATTGGTATCTGTCTTTGGCCATTGTGTTAAATACCTATCTTGTCTCTTGTTCCATTAGATCCTTCAATTCATCTCTTTTCATTACTAAAGCCTGTTGTATCTCAGAGTCTATTTTCTTTTTTTTATGTATCTGTTCCAGTTCATATATTTCTTTCAAAAGCCTATCCGTATTGTTTGACCTTTCCTTCTTTTTTTTTTTGAGCCAATTGTTATCGGTATGCCACTTACATAGACCTTGTGTGCTTCCCAGATTGTGGCCTCTGATACTCCGGGCGACTTCTTTAAACAGGAAGTATTGTTCTAGTTCTTTTTTTTATTTTATCAATTATTTCTATGTCCTGTATCAAATCTTCATTTAACCTCCAGGTGCATGTGCTAGACTGAGTACCTGTAAATTTAGGCCTCGCTATTACTGGCGCATGATCTGATATTGACGTTATTTCTTTGGATGTATTTTCCACAGACTCTAACAGTCTATGTTCCACCATGACGTAATCTATTCTTGAATACGTCCCGTGCACTGGGGAGTAGAACGAATAGTCCCTTGCCAAGGATGTTGGGCCCGCCATACATCTACCAGTTGACATTGGTGTAATTTCTTCTTCACTGCCCTTAATTGGGAGTTCCCAGTACCCAGTGCACTTGACGTACTATCCACCCATGGATTCATGCAGAAGTTCAAATTTCCTGCAAGAATTAATTTACCCTTTTTAAAATCCATTAGGTTTCCCAGGATTTCCTTCAAATACCCTTTTTTGCCAATGTGCACTCTGTCCTTTGCAGGTTTCCTTTTAAAAAAAATAAATTGTCCATCCGGGTCTACTTTGCTCTCCTCTAGCGAGAACTTTACTTCTTTTGCAAACCCTATTGCAACTCCTTTTGCTTTTTTAAGTGGGTGAGTCGCCATAATACCATGTAGAGTAAAACTTTGAGTATAGTTTAACATTAGTATCATGTGTTAAATGAGTCTCCTGTAGGAATATAATACTTGTGGCATACCGCTTAACTTTTCTTAATACCTTGTGTCTTTTTTCTGGGGTGTTCAGCTCTTTTACATTAAATGTGAAAAAATGTTGTCATATTGGCTTGCCCTTTCCTTTCTCCCATAATCCCCTCTCCCTACTACTGCTGTCCAATGGCGAACTCAAAATTCGGAAGAGCTCAAAAAGGAGAGGGCGAGACAAGTGACAAGAGGTGTTCCAAGTGCTCGGTGCTATCAGCTCTTCCCCCCCACCCCCCAAATTCCCCCAACATTTTCCCTCCCCCACTGTTCTGTTTTGGTAGCCCAGGTATTCTCAGGTTTTTCCTTCCGTTTCGGTTTTCCTGATCTTCCAGTTTATATGCCAGCTCCCTTTGCACAATGTTTAGAACTTTAGTTTCTCCTTTTAATACGTTTATTAGTTCTGTTTGGCCCTCTGATCTCTTTTCCATATCTTCTACTCTCAATAGAATATGTCCCAGATTGCTATGTATTGTTGCCATCTCCATTTTAAAGAGGTTGTATACCCCCCTGTACTGTTTGTACCTATAGGTAAGCCTAGAACAAGCTTTGGAATAGCAAAAATGAGGTCGTGAAGAGCTCAAGGCCAAAAGCTGGTCATGAAAAGACGAAATAGACGGGTGTAAGTAAAAAGGTGTCAATTTATAAAGTAACTGTTGCATTCAAATAGCCAAATAGGACAATTCCCATAATGGCTAAGGTACATAACACAGTATGTGGAGGGGTGGAGACCACTGATCCATCACCAGACAAAATTGACTATCCAACATATATACATGCATGGGACAGGAACACCAAAGGGGTGGGACCAACAAGAGACACAAACACAAAAAACAAAAGACAAAAAGTCACAAATTGGCGTCCAGACGCATCAAGGGTCAAATAACAGACATCCCAAGGGCAAAAACTGCCTGAATGTGTGCGGTGTATAAGGAACTGTCCATATACTGGCACTATGCCTAGCCTAAGTATACATCAAGCATTTGGAGGATGGAGCCCATGGAGGGACGTTGAAAACTAAGGGAACAAACAATGATGGTCACAAGTAGGGATCAGAATCAGTCACGAAAAGATTGGTATGCAGAGTTTGTTGCCATAGTTCCACACTTGGTTAAACAAACTGAAATTGTGCAGGGAGAGGAGCGGGATAACTATTGCAGCTTAGCGGGGCATGATGCAAACAGCAGAATGTTCAAATAAATGGCACATCTAGCATTGGATGATTGAGACATTGCAACATGATAAAAATGACAAGCAAGTGGTGTACAGAGAATTTCAAGTACTTAGCTTGACTACTGCAGCTCAGGATCATGCATCATCACATAAGTACTCCAGGGCTAAACCAGCCATCCATGGGGGACGGTGCAGTGCTTCCCAAACAAATCCATCAAGCACCTTCAATGACTCAGTCTAGTAGAATTTCACTGTCCCAATAAAGTCCACTGTTAGTTCACCGCTGCTGCTAAATAACAGTGTGGTATAGCGTGACGGGAGGGATGGGACTCCCACTCCGTATTATGCCATGTTCCTCTCTGAGTTCAAAACAGGCTTTGTGACGCTTGAGTGACGTCAACGCATTTTGCTACATGCTTGCGTAGCTTCTTCAGGATCAAGGCTTACCTATAGGTACTGTAAATATCTCCTAAACTTGCACCGCCCATGCCGTTTCTTCACAGCCCTGTGCTGTGACTGGCGGGTCCCATACGCATGCCAGTAGCACAGCCGGAGTCCGCAGACCCCGAAGTAAGACTGGCAAAAATGGATGTCCAGATGGATGTCCAGCGTGGACAGCGCGGGCTTCGCTTGCAGGCAAGTGTCACATAATGTCCTAGTATGCGTTACATACTAGGACATTATGCATTTACTTTGCAGGTAACCAAAAAGAAACATTTTATCAGGCTTTATTTCCTCTTTAAGGAGTTTTCTCATGCTGCGAACATGGCTGCCATTTCTCTTATTGTTGGCAGTTGGGCATTCATATTTTGTTCTTCCTTCTGACCCATCTCTGAGTCACTTTCCAGATCTTGTTCCATCTTTGACTGACTCAGAGAGTTCATACTTATTGTTGTTCAATTTTGTCCGTTCTTATCCTTTGCCTCTGTCTGTTTCATGCTATTTCCTTGTTGTTTTTCCGCCAGCTGCTTCTCTAAGCTTCTTTCTTGGGACATATACTTTTAAATTGTTCCTGGCCTTGAACTTAGTTTGGGGGACTTTGCGACCTGCTTCTCCTCTTGCTGATTTCCCTCTCATATTTGTGGGTCTCTCCATCTATTTTATTACCATCCCACGCCCCTTACTTGTTCACAGCCCCTTATGGTGTTTCCTCTATAGCCCTCCACATATATTATATGTGTGCGACACCAAGTTGGGATAGTCAATAATAGTATGTTACCAAGTTGCATGCAAAATAATCGCAGCAGATGTCATCAAAATAAATGTTCAAATAAGAAAAAGGACTCATCGTTTCAGGGCTGGAGTGTATTGATCTTTAAGGGGTCTGGTTCAGTTCCCCAAGGCCAGGGGGGATGTCGCTGTTTAAGCCTGGGGGCTTTCAAGTGGGCTTCAGGTGTATTCTGCCTGTCTGCTGTTTTTCCTCATCTCCTGCCGGAACCGGTCTCCCAGCATTCCCACTGGGTCCCAGCTTAACTGGCCAAGCCTTACTGTTTCAGACTCGGGCATCAGACCGGACCCTCCTGTGCTCCTCTTTCCCGAGCTCCTTCCGAGCGCTGTTGGGTGTTTCCGGCCTCCCTCTGACTTTTCTGCGCCCCAGCTGAGTCCCCCATTTCAGTCTGCCTCATATGAGCCTTCTGACCCCATCTGACGCTGCTTTCTCCTCTGTCATATCTGAGTTCCATCGGCTCCACTCTACACCTCACACAGCATAGGATGGTCCGAGGGCAGAGGTATACGGGGGAAGACAGGTAGAAACTACCGTTTCATGCTAGGATGGCTTCTCCTGGAGCTCCTAGCTCTGGACTTCTTCCCAGAGCCATTTGAAGGCTCCTCCCCCTCTCAAATGGGTCCAGCACATGTTTTGTTGTTTAAATATATAAAAAACTCTGCGCTCGTGGTCTAATTGGGTATAAAATATGTTAAAATGTTAGGCTGCAGCCTCCCTAGAATATAGTCCGAGAACTATAGATGAATATAAAGAGGGATAGGGGAATGGCGCTGCCTAGTGCGGTAAATGTTAAAGTGCTAATGAAGTGCTAATGTGCTAAATAAATATATTGCACTCTGGAAAGGGAAAAGGAGGGGATGGTGCTGTCAAGTGGTATAAAAGTGGTTTGATATGATGTTTAGAAAATGTAGAAAAAGCTATGAATCAAATAAATAGCGTAAACAAAATGTATAGGATAAACTAACACATGGTGTCCCCAATCTGATGTGCATATATAAAGTGACAAGTGCAAATACAACCGCTGGGTGGTGTAGCTAGTGAAGAAAGATATACAAATGGATATAAAGTATATACTTGTGATATAAATCTAAGTGCCAATAACTTAAGGTGTCATGTGCACTAATAACCATAAATTGTATTTACGAACACGGGACTCACGCAGTGAATGGATGGGTCCAAAAACAAAATTATACAATTTATAATTCCCACTAAGTTAAAGTGCTGTGCATAGGTGTTAGTGACAAATAAATACTGGTGATGAAATAAATAGGTAAACAGTGATCAAAAAAATGTCCAAATGTGACCATATAGTCTATATAAAACTATAAAAAGGTGAAGTGGCAATTATGGAGATATATGAATATAAGGTGATTAGAAAAAGTCCATAATAAACAGCCAGTAACAATCTTCTAGTATACACCTGTGATGGGTGATCCCGTGGTGGGCAGTGACCCCTCTAGTGAATAAAAAACACACACCAGAAGTACCCACCCCACACAGGGGTATAGAGCGGATATAGATGGTAATCCAATGGATGGATCCTGGTATCCTCCACCGGTCCTTAGTATGCACGTCTTGGGTGGTCCCTAGGTGGGTCCCGTGAGACGAGGATTCCTGAAGGGAGATAGCTGGAGCCTAATAGGATCCTAACCATAAGCAGTGGGCAATGGAGGTCCTGGATCCACGGGGTATCACTCGTGCCAATGGAACAGGGGTACCAAGATAATAAAAAGGCATATAGTGTGATATCGTTTTAACAGGGTTTATTCATCCATATAAAGTAGGAGAGGTACTCACAATATAGCAGGTTAATGCATTTAGATAACGCTGCGAGTGGAGCGCGATGCGGTACCCCTGTTCCATTGGCACAAGTGATACCCCGTGGATCCAGGACCCCCATTGCCCACTGCTTATGGTTAGGATCCTATTAGGCTCCAGCTACCTCCCCTCAGGAATCCTCGTCTC
Source organism: Pelophylax lessonae (assembly GCF_965119305.1). Lineage (NCBI taxonomy): Eukaryota > Metazoa > Chordata > Amphibia > Anura > Ranidae > Pelophylax > Pelophylax lessonae. Next base: position 133,018,107 of record NC_138770.1, read on the forward strand.
ACGGGACCCACCTAGGGACCACCCAATACGTGCATACTAAGGACCGGTGGAGGATACCAGGATCCCTCCATTAGATTACCATCTATATCCGCTCTATTCATTCACCCCTCTAGTGAATGAAACACTCACCAGAAGTACCCACCCCACACAGGGGTATAGAGCGGATATAGATGGTAATCTAATGGAGGGATCCTGGTATCCTCCACCGGTACCCCTCCACAATGGAACAGGGGTACCGCATCGCGCTCCACTCGCAGCGTTATCTGCCTGCATTAACCTGCTATATTGTGAGTACCTCTCCTACTTTATATGGATGAATAAACCCTGTTAAAACGATATCACACTATATGCCTTTTTATTATCTTGGTACCCCTGTTCCATTGGCACGAGTGATACCCCGTGGATCCAGGACCTCCATTGCCCACTGCTTATGGTTAGGATCCTATTAGGCTCCAGCTATCTCCCTTCAGGAATCCTCGTCTCACGGGACCCACCTAGGGACCACCCAAGACGTGCATACTAAGGACCGGTGGAGGATACCAGGATCCATCCATTGGATTACCATCTATATCCGCTCTATACCCCTGTGTGGGGTGGGTACTTCTGGTGAGTGTTTCATTCACTAGAGGGGTCACTGCCCACCACGGGATCACCCATCACAGGTGTATACTAGAAGATTGTTACTGGCTGTTTATTATGGACTTTTTCTAATCACCTTATATTCATATATCTCCATAATTGCCACTTCACCTTTTTATAGTTTTATATAGACTATATGGTCACATTTGGACATTTTTTTGATCACTGTTTACCTATTTATTTCATCACCAGTATTTATTTGTCACTAACACCTATGCACAGCACTTTAACTTAGTGGGAATTATAAATTGTATAATTTTGTTTTTGGACCCATCCATTCACTGCGTGAGTCCCGTGTTCGTAAATACAATTTATGGTTATTAGTGCACATGACACCTTAAGTTATTGGCACTTAGATTTATATCACAAGTATATACTTTATATCCATTTGTATATCTTTCTTCACTAGCTACACCACCCAGCGGTTGTATTTGCACTTGTCACTTTATATATGCACATCAGATTTGGGACACCATGTGTTAGTTTATCCTATACATTTTGTTTACGCTATTTATTTGATTCATAGCTTTTTCTACATTTTCTAAACATCATATCAAACCACTTTTATACCACTTGACAGCACCATCCCCTCCTTTTCCCTTTCCAGAGTGCAATATATTTATTTAGCACATTAGCACTTCATTAGCACTTTAACATTTACCCCACTAGGCAGCGCCATTCCCCTATCCCTCTTTATGTTTTGTTGTTTACTAGTACACAGATTTCAGGCACATTAACTTTTACTGTACGTGTTATAAACGTATTAACTTATCAACCCAAGGCCTCTACACCTTATAGTCACCTATTGATCCTCAGCCTCTACATAATCCCTAAACCTAACTCTTAACCTCAACTAGGCTTAACCTAAAACTAACTCCTTAACCAGAACTTAATGAAGCAGGTATTCTACACACCTGGAAGTGTGGAATACATGCAGTGGCCGGGGCATTTTAAAAGAGATGTTGGGGTGTATAGAAATAAAAATAAAATCATACTCCTTTAGATGACTGCAGCACCAATCCTAGCTACAGCTGTCCCCCCGCCAGCTCTACCCCAAGACCTGAGGGATCAAATACCATTGATCACTCAGTTCTCCCTCTCCGCTCTGAGCAGTTAGTAACAGACTCTCTATTTTGCTCCTCCAGTACTCACTGGAGCGCTGGGCTATGGAGGGGCAGAGGGATTTGCTCAGCGGCTGAGTCCAGTCTGAGTCAGCTGCTGGTCCAGGCACCTGGGTGAATCCCGGCTGACTGAAAATGGGTTACAGGAGTGCAGAACAAACTGAACGAATTGCACTCCTGTGATCCATAGGAGAAGTGTAGCCAAAATAGCTTTAGTTATATTTCTCCTTTAACACATGGGCCACCAGGAAAGGTAAATATATTACCTATTTTATTACTGACTGCCTTGTTTGTAAAAGTGACCCTTCTTCCTATCCAGAAAAATGGCATCAACAAGATCTGTTTCAATTATGGTTTCTAATAATACCACAGTGAACTGTTTGCAGTTGATCATTTTGATGTAAAACATTTCCTAAGCTTTACTCAGGGAACCCTAACAGTCAAGTCTAATAGCGCTCAGCACTGCAGAGTCAGCACTTACTTGAACATTGACAGTAAAACAATTTGCATTTGCCCTCAATCCCCACACTATCAGTCACAGTTGTGTCAGCCGTGATATTTTCAGCCGTGACACGCTCTCTCATTCTGCAAGACACAAAATGTAAATGATCTGTCAGCAATGAAGAGGACTGCATAACCGTGTTTTCCAGACTAGGCCCCTAGAAATATCAGTCTGACATGAAAAAAAGCATTCAACAAAGTAAATAGCACACAATGCAGATAGATTTTTATTTGCATACTGGCAAAAGTGCACCTGTTGTGGAATGGGCACATTTTGAGATGGTTTGAGCATAGTAGTGTCAGTGAAGGAGGTTATAGGTGCAATGGTTAAAGCAGGGGGTAGGAAGATTAGGTTCAGGGGCATTGGGTCTAAACGGTTAGAGGGGTGTGCTACCAGCAAGTGATGAGTAGCTGCAAGGGGGGAATGGATAAATTAAGCGTGGGGGGAAGCGTGCACAGGCTTGGTAGGAGAATAAATACAGGTACAGGGAATGTGCGCGTATGTGGTAGTGAGAAGAGGGGGGGAGGCATGCTGGTGCAGTGTTAAGAGGGGAGCACTTTGTGCAGGCATGGGGCAAGAGATGGGCCTACATGCTTGGTGGTAGTGAAAGCTTATTGATGAGTGGAAGGGTAGAGGCAAAGAGGTGAGAGCAGGAATGAGGGAGAGTGTAGAGATGTGAAGCAAAGGGTGGTACAGGTGCAGATGATGGTGAGAGAAGGCAGATGCAGGTTGTAAGAGAAGCTCAGTTAGAACCATAAAGCCATTACATGTTCATGCTCATAATTATGAGCAAAGGCTTACTACAGAATGGTCATTAGCGCGCATGTGCAAACATATTAGTGTGCGCTCAAGGAGAAATGTGCATGTGCATCAGCATGCGCACACGTCCACGTACTGGTGCCAAACGCCCTATTTAAGCAGGACTATGGCATGAACAGATTGCTGAGTGGTCTTCAGTTAGTTTCTGTTTTACCTGCGCCTTGACCTGCTATATTTGCCTAAATGTGCTTCGCCTAGCTTGCCCTTGACCAATCTCTGGATTCCTGCCTGCCTGTTGTGACCTTGGCTTGTACTCTGACTCTGCTCCTGTCTTGTGCTTCTGTGCTGTACACTGCCCGTCTGTGTACACACTGTAGCCTGTATCCTGACTCTGCTTCCATCTCATGTTCCTGTACCTTCGCTCCCCGGCTGTTGATGATCTTTTGGCTTGTGTCCTGGCTACGCTCCTGCCTGCTGATCAAGCTTCACCATGTTCCAAATCCTGGTTCCTGCCTGGTGATCCACAGTCATCTGCTTCCTGCAAACCTCAGCTGGCGCTGCCTGTTATACCGGCCCTCCTGCTACTCTGTGTCTTCACACCTCCTGTCATCACTACCAGGGGCGTTGGACAAGAGATGCAAGAGACAGCTCGAACTCTATTAGGTATGTGACACAGGTGTGGAGTGTCAGGGAAGAGAACAGAGTGCAGACACAATCAGTGGAAAGGGTGCTACAGATGCAATGAGTGTTGAGAAAAGGGGATGTGCAAGTGCAATTAATGTTCAGAAAAGGGGGCTGCAAGTGCATTGCGTGCAGAAAAAAGGGGGGCTACAGGCACAGTAGCTATTGAGTTAGGGAGGGTATAATGTGGTTATTAGTGAGGGATGAGGGTTTGCGGCATGGTATGTAGTGATAGAAGGGGGTGCAGGCATAGTGAATACTGAGAGAAGGAAGGCTGCAGGTGCACTGGATGGTTAGAAGAGCTGGGCTGCAAGTAAAGTGTATTCTTAAAGAGGTCGGGGGTGCGATGTGTTGGGTTCTGAGAGAGTGTGCGAGAGGAGGGTTTTGTTGAGTGCTGTGGGGGTCTGCCAAAGATTTTGGAAAGGTATAAGGGGATGAATGGGGTAGGGGGGTCTGGCTGACAGTGGTAACACATTCTTTTACACATGCCAAATGCTGGCCACCACCCACAGTTTACTTCTGCTGTACCTCCACACAAGACCTTATGAAAACTATATCTGGTGCTGTATAAGTTCCTCTTGATTTCTTCTTCCTACATCAGCAATCTTATTAAAATTTCCAAAGTAGGTAGGAATCTGTTTGGCATTTTTTTTTTTTTTTTACATCAATGTTCCTGAATGTGACTGGCCTCTAGTGTATTATTGCATCACTAGCTGGTATGTTCCAGCTCTACCAGACAATCAACAAATGGATTGGTACAGTAGAGATGCATCTTAAGGATACATTTTTTAGTTTGAGAGGAATAACAAGTCACATTTTTAGGAAAAACATATTCATGTGTAATTTATTTGCTGTTGCTTCTGAAAGGGTTCATGTGGAGAGATATGAGGTGGTGTGTAGAGATGGCCTTGCGGTTCGCCAGGGGATCGGTTTGTGGCTAATTTTGCTTGTTCGCTACCCGCCAAATTTGCGAACACATGTCGTCGTTCGCGGCGGCCATATTTGTTTACATTGGGGAGAACTTTGACCCATGACACAGCCGTCAGGTGGAACGGGACAGCCAATTGAAAAATTTCAGCACATGGACATGCCCCCTACCCTATAAATAGACCTGAGCTGTCGGCCATTTCACATTCCGCTTTCTGCCAGTGTAGGGAGAGGTCTGCTGTGCTCATGAGGGAGAGTTTGCTAGACACATATAGCGCTGTGAAGATCCACAAAAGTCCTTTTCAGGGCTGGTATTTCGGTATAGGTCTACTAGTATCTTTTGAGTTTAGGGACAGGTATCCAGTCGTTGCTTTAGGGGCAGTTAGAGATCGGCTGCAGTCACACAAATTGCTCTGTTAATGTCCACAAAAGTCCTTTTCAGGGCTGGTATTTCGGTATAGGTCCAGTCTCTCTTCAGTATAGGGACAGGTATCCAGTCTGTGCTGTAGGGGCAGTTAGAGATCGTCATCTGCAGTGACACAAATCGCTTTGTTAATGTCCACAAAAGTCATTTAAAGGGCTGCAATGTCGGTATAGGGTCTATTACAATCTCTTCAGTATAGGGACAGGTATCCAGTCTGTGCTGTAGGGGCAGTTAGAGATTGTCAGCAGTGACACAAATCGCTCTGTTAATGTCCACAAAAGTAATTTAAAGGGCTGCAAATTTTTTTGGTATTGCTGTGTAGTGCACTAAAAAGGGGGGGGGGGGAGTAATCCACAGTATAATATACTTGGTAGAAAGCATATTATAGTGGATTAGTAGTATTATTGTGCACTGTGCAGCATTGTGACAGGTGTGGTGGTGAGACTGAGCGTTTCTGCAGCAATACTACACACAGTGACAAAAGCACTTATAATGTATTATAACTGGTGTGATATACTAATTGCCCCCCCCCCCAATACCACATACTGAAGTGGGGTGTTATCTGAGTATACTTTTACATGTTTATTTGTGTCCTGCAACAATATTGCCTCTTTTACTGAGTTAAGTCTGATACACACAGTGCCAAACTCACTGCCCAATTTTTTTGAACTGCTGTGATAGACCAGTGGCCCCCCAATACCACATATTGAAGTGGGGTGTTATTTAACAGTATAATTTTCTAAGAGTGTATTTTAGTCCTGCAAAAATTTGGTCTCTTGCTGTGTAAACAGTGCTACACACAGTGACAACAGTTACTGGCCAATTATTTGTAGAACCGGTGTAATAAACTTGTGCCCCCCCAATACCACATATTGAAGTGGGGTGTTATCTGAGTAAACTTTAACAAGTGTATTTGTGTCCTGCAACAATATTGCCTCGTTTGCTGAGTGAAGTCTGGTACACACAGTGCCAAACTCACTGGCCAATTTTTTGAACTGGTGTGATACACCAATGCCCCCCCCCCAATACCACAAATTATAGTGGGGTGTTATCTGAGTAAACTTTTACAAGTGTATTTGTGTCCTGCAACAATATTGCTTTGTTTGCTGAGTGAAGTCTGGTACACACAGTGCCAAACTCACTGGCCAATTTTTTGAACTGGTGTGATACACCAATGGCCCCCCAATACCACATATTGAAGTGGGGTGTTATCTGAGTAAATTTTAACAAGTGTATTTGTGTCCTGCAACAATATTGCCTCGTTTGCTGAGTGAAGTCTGGTACACACAGTGCCAAACTCACTGGCCAATTTTTTGAACTGGTGTGATACACCAATGGCCCCCCAATACCACAGATTGAAGTGGGGTGTTATTTAACAGTATACTTTCCTAAGATTGTATTTTAGTCCTGCAAAAATTTGGCCTCTTTTGCTGTGTTAACTGTGCTACACACAGTGACAACAGATACTGGCCAATTATTTGTAGAACTGGTGTGATAAACCTGTGGCCCCCCAATACCACAGTTTGAAGTGAGGTGTTATTTAACAGTATACTTTTCTAAGATTGTATTTTAGTCCTGCAAAAATATGGCCTCTTGTGCTGTGTTAACTGTGCTACACACAGTGACAAAAGTTACTGGCCAATTATTTGTAGAACTGGCGGACTGACGGACCGGCAGATAGGGAGGAGAGGCAGGAAGAACTTGCATTGCACAAGAGGTACAAAGCAGACTGCAAATGTATCAGGAGCGAGCCATCAACCATGTACTGTCACATCTGGCGCTCCCAGGACGCCGTCACATGGCTCTGCAGTGTGGGCTTTTTTTAATGTGTCCGTTGCTGACAACACTGTTGCCATCTGCAGCCTTTGTAGTCAACGCATAAGTCTCGGTAAGCCCAACACTCACCTAGGGACCACCACCTTAAGAAGGCACCTGAAATAACATCACAGAGCCCAGTGGGAGCAAAACCGTCAGAACCCACAAAGCCACACTCCAGGCTCTCACCGTCCAGCCTCTTCTCCTTATCCTTCTCCTGTCTCCTCACAGTTGTCCAACACTCCACCTTCCATGATGCCGTCGTCATGTTGTTCTGGAAAGATGCAGGCTTCTGTGGCTCAAATGTTAGAGCGTAAAAAAAGGTGTCCGACTGCATCGGGTTAACGGCTTATGTGGACGCTCTGAGGAGTGATGAATCCCTGGACTACTGGGTGGGTAGGCTTGACCTCTGGCCAGAGCTTGCACAATTTACAATGGAACTGTTGGCTTGCCCCCCGTCTAGTGTCCTGTCCGAAAGGGCGTTCAGCGCAGCAGGGGGGATCGTGACCAATAAGCACACTCGCCTAGCTCATGACAGTGTAGACTACCTCACATTTATAAAAATCAATAAGGCATGGATCTCTGAGGAATTCAACACATGTGACCAGTAGACCATGTTTCATTGAAATTCCTCATCACAGGCCACAAATATCTGCCAGAATGCCATCCACCCACAACAATTCCTGGTCCTTGTCTTCGCTAAATACAGCGGCATAAAAGGCATTTCATGTCCATTGAATGGCAAATTTTTGGGGCCTATACAGGTCAACACTTACTGTTCTGTGTACTGTGAATGCCTAATGTACCTCCAGCCATCAAATACTAAGTTCTTTGCTGTCAGTTCAACCCATGTGAGCTAGTTTTTGGGGCCTATACAGGCTGACACTTCTGTATACTGTGTGAATGCCTAATGTACCTCCAGCCATCAAATACTACGTTCTTTGCTGTCAGTTCAACCCATGTGAGCTAATTTTTGGGGCCTATACAGGCCGACACTTCTGTATCCTGTGAACGTCTACCTCCAGCTATCAAATACTACGTTCTTTGCTGTCAGTTCAACCCATGTGAGCTAATTCTTGGAGCCTATAAAGGCTGACACTTACTTCTGTATACTGTGAATGCCTACTGTACCTCCAGCCATCAAATACTACGTTCTTTGCTGTCAGTTCAACCCATGTGAGATAGTTTTTGGAGCCTATACAGGCCGACACTTACTTCTGTATATTGTGAATGCCAACTGTACCTCCAGCCATCAAATACACTACGTTCTTTGCTGTCAGTTAATCCCATGTGGGCTAATTTGTGGGGCCTATACAGGCCGACACTTACTTCTGTATACTGTGTGAATGCCTAATGTACCTTCAGACACAGAATACTACGTACTTAGCTGTCAGGTAAACCCATGTGGGCTAATTTTTGGGGCCTATACAGTCCGACACTTACTTCTGTATCCTGTGAATGCCTAATGTACCTTCAGCCACAGAATACTACATTCTTAGCTGTCAGGTAAACCCATGTGGGCTAATTTTTGGGGCCAATACTGGCCAACACTTACTTCTGTATCCTGTGAATGCCTAATTTACCTTCAGCCACAGAATACTACGTTCTTAGCTGTCAGGTAAACGCATGTGGGTTAATTTTTGGGGCCTGGAATGGCCGACACTTACTTCTTTATCCTGTGAATGCCTAATTTTTCAGACTGGAAATGAAAAACAATTGGTCTGTAAAGGTTCCGCCAAATAGTGGAATGGATGCGGACCCATTTTACAGATGTGTGAATGTACCCTATATGTATTAGACAATGTATTTACCGGCTGCTGTCAGTTCTGGCTGATTTATGAAAAAAATATATATATTTTTTGCTGTAAAAAAAAAAAAAATTTAGGGCAACTTTTTCAATTGCAATACTTCTGTTAATATAATACATGGAGCAGCGCTAATTGTACAAAAAGCCAAACTTTATGCAGGCATAAGATGACAAAAAGTCCAAAATCATATCACAAAAAATGCAATTGAATCGTCAGCCTTGATTATGACACAGGAAGTGTGATGAAATGTTCAGCCTGTAGTCACCACAAAGTGAATCAGCACACAACAGAGGTGAAATCCCAGCCACCACACACTGACTCTTACCAGAGGATGGCGGGGGTACAGTCACAAGCGGTTATGGGACTGCAAAAACCCATTGCGATCAGAATCTCCATAAGGAAAAAAATGCAGCCTTATAAAACTCTCCACTCCTCAAATAGAATGTACTCAGCTGATAGCCAAATCCTCCTTGGATGGTTAAATTACCTCATAAATCAGGGAGAGATTAAGAGAAAATAGGCCCATAGTGCATTATCCTTTAAATAAACAACTTTATTAAAAGCATCTAGGGTAGGCACTCACCCAGGTACATAAAAGCAAGCAGATAAAACATCAAAAGAGCGGTTCCACAGCTATATGCGGTAGCGATGCCGTTTCTTGTAGCTAACCAAAAGGATGGCCGAGCTCCGGGGTTTCCGGGTGTGATGCAATGACGTTCGGTTAGCTCCTCCCGACGCGTTTCGTCATTACGACGTCTTCAAGGGGGGCGTACAAATTTTTTTTCTTATGGAGATTCTGATCGCAATGGGTTTTAGCGGTCCCATAACCGCTTGTCGCTGTACCCCCACCCTCCTCTGGTAAGAGTCAGTGTGTGGTGGCTGGGATTTCACTTCTGTTGTGTGCTGATTCACTTTGTGGTGATTACAGGCTGAACATTTCATCACACTTCCTGTGTCATAATCGAGGCTGATGATTCAATTGCATTTTTTGTGATATGATTTTGGACTTTTTGTCATCTTATGCCTGCATGATGTTTGGCTTTTTGTACAATTAGCACTGCTCCATGTATTTTAATTTCTTTTTAAAACATTCGAGTGTTTGAGTTAGCTGCTGATTTATGTATCCTTAGCTTAGGGCGCGGGTTATATACTTTCTTTTATAATACTTCTGTTATGACATTGTCCATGTGCTGGTACTATTTGTGCACAGCTAGTACGTCCTTTGTGGCTGCAAATATGACCTAAAGGTTTTTAAAGTTTGCCTCCCATTAAAGTCAATGGGGCCTGCCGCGAACTCACGGTCCGCGGACTTTTGAGAAAATTTGCGGCTGATGTTTGCGAATCGCCCTGGCCGATGTTCGTCCATCACTAGTGGTGTGCTTATTGATTGATAGGCCTTTGGGATCCTACTTATAATTGCATAGTAGTTACATAGTTAGTCAGGTTGAAAAAAGACAATTTGGCACAACCAATCAAAAAAACAAAAAACAGTAAAGAAAGCCCAACCATATAATCCCATATACACAATCCTATACCCGCTGTTGATCCAGAGGAATGCGAAAAAAAACCAGCAAAGCATGATCCAATTTGCTACAGCAGGGGAAAAAAATTCCTTCTTGATCCACCGAGAGGCAATCGGATATTCCTTGGATCAACTTGACCTATTTATATTAGTACCCATTTATATTATGTACACCCAGGAAAGAATCCAGGCCTTTTCTAAAGCAATCTAGTGAGCTAGCCAGAACCACCTCTGGAGGGAGTATATTCCACATTTTTTACAGCTCTTACGGTAAATAAATCTTTCAGTATTTGGAGACTAAATCTGTTTTCCTCTAGACGTAAAGAGTGCCCCCTTGTCCTCTGTGTTGACGTTAAAGTGCATATCTCAACAATAAGTTCACTATAGGGGACCCCTTATGTATTTATACATTTTGATAATATCTCCTCTTCTCAAGAGAGAATAAATTCAGTTCCTATAATCTTTCCTCATAGCTGAGCTCCTCCATGGCTCTTATCAGTTTGGTTGCCCTGCTCTGCACTTTCTCCAGTTCCCAGATATCCTTTTTAAGAACTGGTGCCCGAAACTGAACTGCATATTCCAGATGAGGTCTTACTAATGATTTGTCCAGGGGCAAAATTATATCTCTCTCTCTGGAGTCAATGCCTCAGTTAATATAAGAAAGGACTTTGCTTGCTTTGGAAACTACAGCTTGGGATTGAATGCTATTATTAAGCTTAGGATCTACTAGAACACCCAGATCATTCTCCACTATGGATTCCTCCAGTTCTACCCCCCTTGTATGTATGATGCATGCATATTCTTAGCTCCCAAGTTCATATCTTTACATTTATCAACATTAAACCTCATAAAAATTGTAAAAGGTATGTGTCTATTAGTTAATGAAAACATAACGCTTTTCACACATTTTCCAACCTTATTATATATATATTTAAATAAAATAAAATAAAAAACCTTTGCAAGTCTCATCAATGTTGATTGGTGTGGCTTATTGTAGATTGCTGTGAAAAGTTATATCACAAAATCTCGGATTTGGGCAATTTTCCTTAGTACACGGACTTATCTTATATCTTATTTTGAAGATATATTGAATTCTTATTTTGAAAACATGTGGAGTTTTCTCACTAGATGATGCTGTCGTGGAATTTTTCCTCAGGTACAAAATACCTGTTACCTGTTAGTCAGTGATACCTAATCAGACAATATATAGCTATATATATAATGAGATCAGACAAGACTCAAGATGGCTGAATCATAGTGACCTGATTTATTACAGCGTTCTGGAGTTTAAATATACTCAAAAATGGGTTTGTCATTACAATCTGACGTACAAGAAATGGGTTGTTATTAACATCTTTTGTCCAATCAAAGTTAACAACTAATTATAGTAAGCATTATGTCAATCTAGATTGTGATTATTTGTCATAAGGGAAATTTCCTTCGGTGACGCTGATCAGAAGGTCCCAAAGGGGCTTTTTGAAGATATTGTTGGCTTTGCGGTCCAGACTAAGTTCCCGTTATGACAGATCGGCCCGGATAGCTCAGCTGATGTATATTTTTAGCTGTTGCCAGCTCAATGACACATGTAAAGAAATCAAAGAGAAATGAGATTAATTAACTCAAAAACACATTTTGCTTAAGTCAACCATTTTGAATGCCAATCAAGGCATCCTGAGAAGTGAAGAAAAAGGTATCCTGTAAAGGCCAATAAGGTCAAGGTATGCCACGTCATCTTCCCCCTCTTGAGAATTTATTGATCACGCTAACTACCTATCCGCTTATCAGATTCCTCCAAGGGAGCAGCCCCTCACGCTTGGGACACTGGCCCAGAGGGCAAACCTCAGTGGGGGGTGTCCGAGTCTTGGTAAGGTTCTGAGGCGGAGATTACTTCATACATGGGGGTTTGAGGTGACAGAAGTCTCATTACAGTATACTCAGCATCATCAATCCCTTCTTATTTCCGTATAGAGTTGAAATAGGTTGTCTCCTTGGCCTTGGTAACCTTATCAACCAAACACATAATTATTTTAATTCAACAGAGAACTAGAGATCATAATTATCATAAACATCAATATAAATACATCACTTTCATTATTTTAGGAGCTAAGGCAAAACCTCCAAAGGCCTGTGTTCATTAGGAAGGGCGGACACCATTGGAAGTAAAGAGGCTATAGTACATGTTCCTGTGACACACTGAGAAAGTCAACTATGGGCCTTATTGACACAGACATAATAGATTCCCAACCCCGAATGTGACCACCCTGGGGTGAAAATGGGTATTAATAACTTTTCTGCCTAATACCCCAGTTGCTGTCTGAACAACAGAAACCTGAGGGCTTCTCCTAGGTGAGAAATGTCCATTTGGTCATTCGATATGGTTCATATTTTATGTTTAACAGTTTCATTTCTGTAATGCATGCAAGTTTCATACTATGCGCTGTTCACAGTCAGCTGTGGGCAGGATATGTTTATCAGTGCTTGTGAACAGTCCACCCTCCCTACATCAGTTTTATTTCCATAGAACGCTATACACACTGTAGAATTCTTGATTAGACCTGCAACTTTCGGGGGAACTAAGATGTCCTTTTGTGCCCTGGTAATGCTTCTATAGGATTTTGAAAACTCTGTCTGATTTAGATCCTCTAATGCAAGTGGGTTTACTAGCACAGGTATAGTCTGGGACTCTGGGTGTAATTGTGAACATGTCTAGCACCCTGAGTATCCTGACTCCCTGGCTACCTGGTATTTAAACTTAACAGTACATTGGGCCTTAGGTTGTCCGTCCCTTTTATTGTCCTGCCCCTTCATTATACCCAACATTCCCATACATATCAAAAATTAAAAGAAAATCATTGTACCACCTTTTTGCAATGACTGGCGTGAATCCATGTATCCCTTCTACCTTGAGGGATGTTGGTGTAACCAATTGCACTCTTAGTAGCCTTACTTTATGACTTTTAGTATCCTCATTTGGATCTGGTAGGAATGAAAACACACTATTATGCACTTTTGTCAAATGCTTTTGAAGCGCTGCAACACATCTAGGGAGATCTGAGTGTGTGGCTTGCAATTGCTGTGGTAAATAGAGACCTGCTTCAGGTACCCACACCTCTCTTGGGAGTGTTCCTGACAAAGGAAAAAACGTAAAACAATCTACCTGTTTCTGCTATTATTTTACTCAACTTGTGTTTTTTTTTTTTTTTACCATACAACCTTTTGTACCTTTCCGCTACTCTGTGAGTGATGTAGAGTGTGAAAGGCTTCCTCGATATTTAGTGCGGATAGGACCTCTTGTAGAACCCTTCCTTTAAAGTGAGTACCCCTGTCACTTTCCATAGTTTCTGGAATTCCATACCTGCACATTACCTCGGACAAAAGCCTTTTTCCTGTGGTTTGTACTTTACCCTTAGAGACTGGCCAGGCCTCAGGCCATCCTGAAAAATGTCTATACAAACCAAAGCATGTGCATAGGGACCAGACTGTGGGAAATCAATGTAATCTATTTGAATTCCTGGAAAGTATAGTCTGACTTAGGCGGTGCTTTTATGGGGTGCTTTTACAGCTCTACCAACATTGTACCTAGCACAGGTAAGACAAGAAGCAGTATATTTTGCAGCTACTCCAGGAAAACCTGGTGCTAACCAGTGTTGCATTACCAAGGTGGTCATTAGAGTTTTTGAGATATGACACGATCCGTGAGCTGCCGCTGCCACCCTCGGGTATAGGGCCTGAGATCAGACAGGAATGCTCCTTCATCCTCCAGCAACCAGTTACATCCTGTGTTGCACTTTTCTCCCGCCACTTCTCACACTCCTGTGAGGGGACTTTTTCTGCAATGATATCAAGATTGCCATACTTACAGGAGTTGGTTGCTTTCCTGCGAGTGTCAGTACTCGTATAGGGACTTGTTCTAGTGCAGCCTTCTTCACTTCTCTGTCGGCCCTTGCGTTTCCTGCAGCTTCTTCTGTGTCTTCTCTTGCATGTGCCTTGGTTTTTTTAATAAATGGCCACCTTGGTGGAACACTGGAAGACTAAGAACAGTCTCTATTATATCTGCATGCTTTATTGGCTTACCAGCTGAGGTCAAAAAGTTACAAGCTTTCAAAAATATGACCAAAATCATGTCAATGTAAATGTTAACTCTGTGTTAAAATTCACAGGCCTTTGCCAAAACCATCAGCTGCTTGTGCTTAGAACTTTAGATTTAATGCCTCTGCATTCCTTTTGTTTATTTATTTATATATTGCTGTTACTACTGCATACCCAGTTACAGGCTTACCCTCTCCTGTGTATAAACATGATCCATATGCATAAAAGGACTTTAGAGAGGAGCCTTTTTGGCAGGGCTCAACGATTCAGATTCTGCCATCATCAGCTCAAAACAGTCGTGGGGGTTATTTAACAAACATTTTTTCCCCTCCCCCTCTAGTGCCTGCTCCTGTACTGGAAGTAAACTGGCTTAAATATATTGCACCTGTTTTATCCAGCAGCTCCTTGCAGGCTGCGGCCCGCACACAGCTGAGGATCCTTTTATCACTGGGTCAAGCTGGCAAGAGACATATGCTAGCGGCCTCTGTTTGCCCCCGTGTTCTTGTGTGAGAACCGCGGATGCGTGTCCATTCAACTAAGTAAAAGGATTTATCACTTTTGGGAGAGAAAGGGCGGGAGCAACCTGTAACCCCTTCTTCAGTTCACCCAGACAGACTATCTCTTCCTGATTTAAAGAGACATATGCTACACACTGGATTAATGGGCACTTCATCTGAAACTGAACACTGAAATTTTAACTCAACACAGCATCATTTTTTTAAATGACTTCCCTTTTCCTTTGAAGCCAGGCAGGAAACCACTCCCACCCCTGCTACTGTTATTCAGTAAACCTTTCGGACTGCTTCTGATGGGACATGCGGACACAGGTTAGCTGAATACCTTATTTACTGTCTATCTTCTGGGGGAGAGGGGGTGGTTGCAATTCTTTGCTCTAATGTCCTGTCTTTACACTATTTGTAGTAGGTCAATTTTTATACACCCATAATGACAGGAAGTAATTTACTTTTATCTTTCAAACAAATATCCTCTAAAAACTTTGTCCCAAATTTCAAAAATCTGATCAGAGGTTCCCCTTTGGTTATGGAGGATGCCCCTAAAATACCACTTAAATACCATAATTATATAAAAAGTTATTCTATTTTTAAAAACTTTTGGCTCAGTGCCAATAGGGTTCAATGGTCACGTTAATTGCGGTAACCCTTAATGTCTAAAAATTAATTCTATAAACAAAGATAATTACGTTTGAACCCCTTTGGCAAGCAGCCAATTTTCAAAATTTTGCACCAAAGATTCCCTGTTTCAAGGGTAACATATTATTTTTTCATCTTAGGTTTTTATTTAATAGAAAATAACCCCAAAAATATCATATGCCGTTCATTTATCAGATAAAGAAACAATATTTTCTCCGTGCTTACAAACTCAGAGAAATACTTCCTCTTTTTATATTAAAGACACAGCCTGCTTTATACATTCTGTCTCAAAAGAAACCACAACAGGCTTATGAATTAAAGGCCAATGATCATCCTTACATTCTACTTATGAATACAAGATTGCTGTGTTTTCTCATGAAACAATTCAACACACCCCAACTCATTTACAATACATCAATACTCATTCAACTTCATACTCTCCTGCTTCCATATTTCTGCAACTGATTTTAAGTTTGTTCTTGCCAAATCTGTTTCATACATTTTACAAAAAATCTGCCAAATCCTAGTATCAAAGGTACCTTCTTGTCTTATCCTACAACTAGGATTATTAGCTGTCCAAATACAGAAATTTTTGATTGGCTGTGTAGCCCACTCACCATGCTTCCGAAGCATGTAATCTAAAGCGATGGTCCTTGTGACCTTTTTCATCGACCCCTGGTCGGTATCTACGGAAACCCAGTTTCCCATTTCACTGTTATCCAAAAAATAGAATAACTGCCTATTAGGGATGATCGAACAGTTCGGGTCGACCATCGGTTCGGCCCGAACATTGGGTGTTCGAGGTTCGGCCGAATTTAGAACTTTTTGCCCAAAAAGTTCGGAATTTGGCAACCAGAACCGCCCAAAATGCAATGCTTCAGGAAATGGGCTTTAAAAGGCCGTGATTGGACCAGAACCATTAGCAAAAGCCAATTGAGGGGGCAGGAGAATGCTAGGAATGTGATTGGAGTGACTAGGGGGTCCCTAGACCAATCATTAGTAAATACGCCCCCCAGTATATAAGATCGCCCCGCCATATTCCTAGCATTATTATACTGGACATGGAAGAGAGTGGAAGCAGTTCTGTTAATTTTACTTTAAAAGTGTCATTTAGCTATTTATTAGTGTGAGGAAAGGGATATCTAGTGTAGTTAGAGTGCTCCTTTACACTTAAGTTAGCTTCAAAAATTTAGTTTCTGTAGGGAAAGTGTTAAGTGTAAGGGGACCGTAGTGTAGTGTAGGGTTAACTGGCAGTGACTGCTATGGCAGGGTGACAAAGCCCTTCCATAGCAGGGTGACCGCTATAGAGCAATGATCATTTCTCTGAATTGCTTTGGCACACCCATATGGCTTCTCACCAGCCAAGCATTTTTTATGCTGCAGGGGCTGCCACTGCCAGTGCTTTTTTGAGGACATGTTTGATGTCAGACATGACATCTGAACATGTGTATAGGGGGTATATATACACATATATGTCTGAATATATACCCCTAGACATATATAGGTGTGATAGTAGCAGAAATAAATGCTTGCGCTAATGAAATCATTTACAGTAATATATTCCTGCTACTATCACACCTATATATGTCTAGGGGTATATATTCAGACATATATGTGTATATATATACCCCCTATACACATGTTCAGATGTTTTGCCTGCCTCAAAAGAACCCAAAAAAATGCCAAAAAAACGCTAGCGTCAAAAAAAAAAATGCCCAGGTGTGTTTTTGCTGGCATTTTTTGGGGGGTTTTGGAGGCAGGCAAAACATCTGAACTTGTGTATAGTGGTGTATATACACACATCCATATATTTATATACACACCTAGACATATATAGGTGTGATAGTAGCAGAAATATATGCTTGCACTAATGAAATCATTTACAGTAATATATTTCTGCTACTATCACACCTATATATGTCTAGGTGTGTATATAAATATATGTATGTGTGTATATATACCACTAAACACAAGTTCAGATGTTTTGCCTGCCTCAAAAGAACCCAAAAAAATGCCAAAAAAACGCTAGCGTCAAAAAAAAAATGCCCAGATGTGTTTTTGCTGGCATTTTTTGGGGGGTTTTGGAGGCAGGCAAAACATCTGAACTTGTGCACAGTACCACTATACACAAGTTCAGATGTTTTTCCTGACTGCAAAGAACCCAAAAAAATGCCTTCTATTAAACCGGCAAGGTGTTACAGCAGCGAAGCCAACCCCCTGAGCTGAAAGTTTTCTAATACAAACAATCTTTTTTTATGGTTTTGGACATGCTACAGAGCTGAAACTTCACATGTACACTTTTTAGACCCCCCAGATACTAAATCCAAAGTAAAAATCAAAAAATCTCTTTTTTTTTTAATTTTTTCAATAATTGGCTTTTTTATCAAAAATGACAATTTTTAAGAACTTTTGGGGGGTCTAAAAGGTGTACCTGTGAAGTTTCAGCTCTGTAGCATGTCCAGAACCAGAAAAAAAAAGGATTGTATGTATTAGAAAACTTTCAGCTCAGGGGGTTAGCTTCTCTCCACACCTTGCCGGTTTCAAAGCAGGCATTTTTTTGGGTTCTTTGCAGTCAGGAAAAACATCTGAACTTGTGTATAGTGGTACTGTGCACAAGTTCAGATGGTTTGCCTGCCTCCAAAACCCCCCAATAAATGCCAGCAAAAACACACCTGGGCATTTTTTTTTTGACGCTAGCGTTTTTTTTGGCATTTTTTGGGTTCTTTTGAGGCAGGCAAAACATCTGAACTTGTGTATAGTGGTATATATACACACATACATATATTTATATACACACCTAGACATATATAGGTGTGATAGTAGCAGAAATATATTACTGTAAATGATTTCATTAGCGCAAGCATATATTTCTGCTACTTTCACACCTATATATGTCTAGGTGTGTATATAAATATATGGATGTGTGTATATACACCACTATACACAAGTTCAGATGTTTTGCCTGCCTCAAAAGAACCCCAAAAAATGCCCAAAAAAACGCTAGCGTCAAAAAAAAAAATGCCCAGGTGTGTTTTTGTTGGCATTTTTTGGGGGTTTTTGGAGGCAGGCAAAACATCAAAACTTGTGCACAGTACCACTATACACAAGTTCAGATGTTTTTCCTGACTGCAAAGAACCCAAAAAAAATGCCTTCTATTAAACCGGCAAGGTGTTACAGCAGCGGAGCCAACCTCCTGTGCTGAAAGTTTTCTAATACAAACAATCTTTTTTTCATGGTTCTGGACATGCTACAGAGCTGAAACTTCACATGTACACTTTTTAGACCCCCCAGATACTAAATCTAAAAAATCTCTTTTTTTTTTTTTAATTTTTCAATAATTGGCTTTTTTATCAAAAATGACAATTTTTAAGAACTTTTTTTGTGTGATTTTGTGTCTGGGGGGTCTAAAAGGTGTACCTGTGAAGTTTCAGCACTGTAGCATGTCCAGAACCAGAAAAAAAGATCATATAGGTGTTAAAGTTAAAGGAGGGTCCCGACCCACATCCCTGTTCTACTGAAAAAATATCTTTTTTTTTTCATGGTTCTGGACATGCTACAGAGCTGAAACTTCACATGCACACCTTTTAGACCCCCCAGATACTAAATCCAAAGTAAAAATAAAAAAAATCTCTCTCTTTTTTTTTTTTTTTTTTTCAATAATTGGCTTTTTTTATCAAAAATGACAATTTTTAAGAACTTTTTTGTGTGGTTTTGTGTCTGGGGGGTCTAAAAGGTGTACCTGTGAAGTTTCAGCTCTGTAGCATGTCCAGAACCAGAAAAAAAGATCATATAGGTGTTAAAGTTAAAGGAGGGTCCTGACCCACATCCCTGTTCTACTGAAAAATTATCTTTTGTTTTTTTCATGGTTCTGGACATGCTACAGAGCTGAAACTTCACATGCACACCTTTTAGACCCCCCAGATACTAAATCCAAAGTAAAAATCAAAAAATCTCTCTTTTTTTTATTTTTCAATAATTGGCTTTTTTATCAAAAATTACAATTTTTAAGAACTTTTTTTGTGTGATTAATAGTTAATGGGGCATGACCCAGAACCCTAGGCACTTTTTAGGGGCATTTATTGGGTTTTAGGGCTTAAAAATTGTGTTTTTTGATTACCGAAGTTCGGGTCCCATTGATTTCAATGGGGTTCTGAAATCCGAACCGAACTTTTGGGAAATTCGGGTGTTCTGGTCGAACCGAACTTTTCAAAAGTTCGATCATCCCTACTGCCTATAACTTCCAAGTCCCTGACCTGGACTTCGGCCCTAAGCCGGTAACCTATAACTTCCAAGTCCCTGACCTGGACTTCGGCCCTAAGCCGGTAACCTATAACTTCCAAGTCCCTGACCTGGACTTCGGCCCTAAGTCGGTAACCTATAACTTCCAAGTCCCTGACCTGGACTTCGGCCCTAAGCCGGTAACCTATAACTTCAAAGTCCCTGACCTGGACTTCGGCCCTAAGCCGGTAACCTATAACTTCCAAGTCCCTGACCTGGACTTCGGCCCTAAGCCGGTAACCTATAACTTCCAAGTCCCTGACCTGGACTTCGGCCCTAAGCCGGTAACCTATAACTTCCAAGTCCCTGACCTGGACTTCGGCCCTAAGCCGGTAACCTATAACTTCCAAGTCCCTGACCTGGACTTCGGCCCTAAGTCGGTAACCTATAACTTAAAATCAGCCTATTACCATATGCGTATGTTTACATATATACTATAACATAGAGATAGAAACCTTTAGATGTATATGAAATGTCAGGCTAAACAGTCATATACATTCAATGCTTGCTACGTCTCAAATGGACACTCCGAAATGAGACCACTTTACCAGAACACAACTGGGGGTCACGTTCCTGCGTGTCCAAGACACCCACAGCAGTGAGGGTTGACCCAACCTCACCTTTCGCAACAAGTGTTAGTAGCAACAATATATACACCGACTAAGGGTTTAGGTTCTTTTAAGAGGGTATTACGTCAAAAATAAAACAGAGTTACCTGGACGTCATTGGATGGACTGAAAAACATTGTAAGCGGACAATGGACTTACCTGGCCAGATATTTTCAGTGTATCCAATGCAGTCCAGATGTCTCACTCCGTCCGCAGATGACGTCACCTCTCCTGGCTGGCTCGCCAAACTGTCGTGGAATTTTCCTCAGGTACAAAATACCTGTTACCTGTTAGTCAGTGATACCAAATCAGACAATATATAGCTATATATATGAGATCAGACAAGACTCAAGATGGCTGAATCATAGTGACCTGATTTATTACAGCGTGCTGGAGTTTAAATATATTCAAAAATGGGTTTGTCATTACAATCTGACGTACAAGAAATGGGTTGTTATTAACATCTTTTGTCCAATCAAAATTAACAACTAATTATAGTAAGCATTATGTCAATCTAGATTGTGATTATTTGTCATAAGGGAAATTTCCTTCGGTGACGCTGATCAGAAGGTCCCAAAGGGGCTTTTTGAAGATATTGTTGGCTTTGCGGTCCAGACTAAGTTCCCGTTATGACAGATCGGCCCGGATAGCTCAGCTGATGTATATTTTTAGCTTTTGCCAGCTCAATGACACATGTAAAGAAATCAAAGAGAAATGAGATTAATTAACTCAAAAACACATTTTGCTTAAGTCAACCATTTTGAATGCCAATCAAGGCATCCTGAGAAGTGAAGAAAAAGGTATCCTGTATATGCCATATAAGGTGGTTTGTGAGGAGTAATTTTATCAATCTATGTTTGTGCCTGTATGTATATAGTGCATAGGCTGACTTAACCCAAAATAGCATATGAACAAAGTATCTCTGTATAGGCCACAGAGAAAAGGAGGTTAGTTAGTCAGCAAATGACATATCAGGCTCTGTGTAAAGTAAACATAGATATTTTATTAATAAATTTATAGGGTATAGTAACAACCGTGCAATAAAATCGTTGGATAGATACAATCAGTGCAAAAACGCTTTTTGCACTGATTGTATCTATCCAACGATTTTATTGCACGGTTGTTACTATACCCTATAAATTTATTAATAAAATATCTATGTTTACTTTACACAGAGCCTGATATGTCATTTGCTGACTAACTAACCTCCTTTTCTCTGTGGCCTATACAGAGATACTTTGTTCATATCCTGTATATGCCAATAAGGTCAAGGTATGCCACGTCAATGCATATTTTGGTATAATTTGGTATTTTATTTGTAATCAGCATTTTTACACATGTGGCATTGGTGAGACTTTTTTTTTTATCTATGTAAAAAAAATGTATACAGTATAGTACACTTTATGTGTTAAGGTTGGAAAATTTGTGAATAACTATTTTTATTAAATATTGAGCAGCTTTTCAGAGGAACGAGGGAATAGTAAAAATAGCTCTGGGATTTGAATTTATTTACATTTTTATTAAAATGTACTCCAAAAGTCTGGTAGTTGGCTATTGATTGAAGCAGTATATGCAAAGTCCACATTGCAATAAGCATAACTGTACTTTCATGAATAGTACAGTTATCCTTTTGCCCCTCACTTCTTGACCTAAACTAACCCCCATCCCCCCTGTACCATATGTATACTTAGCTAAACCAAATGATGATAGCCTATAGCAATCTTTAGCATTCTCCTAAAAATGAAATCCTCTTCTAACTGTCTGTGCCTGTCCAGTAGAACACCACAGACTTACATGAAGCCCTCTATCAATACAGGAGCCACATGGGAGACAGCATGAGGGCAGGGCTAGTGAAAATATTTTTTTGCCTCCCTAGGCAAAATAAAAATTACTGCCCCCTCCCCATATGCTCTCCCACCCCCCACCCCAAGTTGCTAAAGGGATTAAAACCAGTGGCGACTGGGGCTCCATCAGTCCACACCATATCCCCCCGGGCGCCAGTTCACTTACCTTGTACCTCCGGACAGCGATGGCTTCCCGCCTCAGTCTCCTCCATCTCCCCTCTTGGCGGCCTTCGCCTCCCTCCTCCTCCACCAATAGGATGCCTTCTTCTTTGGCTTATTGGGAAACAGGTCCCCGGACCCGCTTCCTGATTGGCCGGGAGGAGAATCATTGAGGCAATAGCAAATATTAATTTGCTATTGTCACACAACTGGGGGTGCTCAGGGCCCAGTGCACCCCGAGCCCACCCTTTTTTGAAGCCTATTAGAGCCTCTGGCTCCAATCACATGCTTGAAAAAAAAAAAAAAGAACCCTCATTGAAATCCATGCATCTGGCGCCCTGCATGTAGATTAAAGGGCTGGACGCATGGATAGGGGGGGCGGCCGCCACTGGTTAAAACCCCTTCAGTAACTTACGGTAAGTCACTTACCTCGGGTCAGGCTCCGCCGGTGCCCCCTGCTATGTTGCGTCCTAGGCGGCTCCCTATGTTGCCTTACTGGTAGCACCGGCCCTGCATGAGGGGCATGGTAAGTACAGTCATCCTTTAAATTTTTACCTTTCTTGAAGATACTACTGCTCTTGGATTCTCTCAATGTTGGTCGCATGATCAAATGCCTGATTGCATCATCTCAGAAATACTGATATTTCAGATCCACTAATTATCTGGCTCTAAATGGCAGTCCTCTAAGCTTCTTTGCCTTGCATGATGTGGCCAAAGCATCTACATCTAGCAACAAATAAATTGTGCAACTCAAAAAACTCAAACTTAAGTGCAGCAACTGATAGTAATTGGTTGGTTTTCGCTGTACAGTACACCAGTGTAAAGTATAATCTTTTCATTACTACACTTTGAACCATGTTATATTTTATGAAATAAAAACAAACATATCTCCAAATAGCTTTAGTTTTAAACACATTTTAGAGTGGCCATATTTGCTGAAATAAAAACCATAAATCAAACGACAAGTTCAGTGATCTAGAAAATACAAGAGTAACGATAAATTAGTTGTAGAGGAGATAGAGACATATGTATGTCAGAGATTACTTTAGGCATCACAATGGAACCAGAAGATGACTACCCTCTCATAGCTGGCCCCATTAATCTTTTTGACTTGCACAAGAAAAAAATCTCACCATCTATAAAATTTGCTCATCTGACAATAAACATTTGAATGCTGCAGTACTTGGCATCAGATAAGATTAATAGTACTGTCAATAGTCTATTACAGTCTTTCTCAACCTTTTTACCCGGGTCTTGGGGAACCCTTACTAAAACCAATCCTTTTGAAGTAAATGGGGCAGACACTCCTTAAATCCATCATGAGTAGTAAGTTCGACTCGAACATCGGGTGTTCATGTGTTCGCTGAACACACGAACAAATGGGGCACTCAGCGGAAAGTTCACCCGCCGATGAGCGCCCCATAATGCACTGCGCGATTGCAGTGCATTAAGTGCTTGTGACTAGCCAAAGCATGCACCTGACCTGTATGCTTTAGCCAATCACAGCACAATGTCCTGTCAGAGCCATGACTGGCCAAAGGCATAGTGCCTTTAGCCAATCATTGCTCAAGTCCACGCCCCAACACTATATAAGGCTGTTTACACGGCAGCCTTGTGTAGTGTGTTAGGAGTGGAGATTAGGCAGGGTAGTTAATGGATTGTGCTTTGATGTTTAATGCAGTCAGTGCAGTGTAGTGTAGGGCTGATTCTTGTGTAACACAGTGTATTGCAGTCAGTGTATTGTAGTGCTGTGCTGATTCATCTTGTGTAACACAGTGTACTGCAGTCAGTGTAGTGTAATACTGTGCTGATTCTTGTGTAACACAGTGTACTGCAGTCAGTGTAGTGTAATACTGTGCTGTGATTCTTGTGTAACACAGTGTAGTGCTGCCACTGAAGAGTGTTGGTGTATACATGACATCTGTGTTACCCAACTGATCTCATTTTTTTTTTTCATTGATATTTTTTTTTTTTTGCAGCATCAAGTTCTGTTGCTGCAATATTAGTACTCCCCCTTCTGTGTCACAGGTGCTATTCCTTCAGCGTCAGCAATGTTTTTTTTTTTTTTTTTTCGTGGCACAGCAGGACTAATAATATTTAGGGCATAATTGCTGTCCCCCCTTCTGCATCACCGGTGTTATTCCTTCTGCGTCAGCAGTGGGGTTTTTTTTTTTTTTTTTTCGTGGCACAGCAGCACTAATAATATTTTGGGCATGATTGCTGTCTCCCCTTCTGCATCGCAGGTGCTATTTCTTCTGCATCAGCTGTGGGGTTTTTTATTTTGAATTATTTTCATGGCACAGCAGTACGAATAATATTTAGGGCATGATTGCTGTCCCACCTTCTTCTGCATCGCAGGTGCTATTCCTTCTGCATCAGCAGGGTTTTTTTGTTTTGTTTTGTGCCGCAGCAGCACTAATTTTATTTAGGTCATAATTGCTGTCCCCCCTTTTGCATCGTAGATTCTATTTCTTCCAGGGGTTTTCCATTTTTCCCTTTATTATGTTTTTATTATTAAAAAAAACTTTAATAAAACGGTTTATAGTGCACCAAGTACAAAAGTATTGCACCCAAGCACCACATTTCCCTTACCACACTTTATAATAAAAAGTTATAAAAATCTCTGCCAAAAAAAAAACAATAATAAAACGGTTTATAGTGCACCAAGCACAAATGTATTGCACCCAAGCATCATATTTCTATCCCACATTCTATGATAAAAAGTTATAAAACCCCCCCAAAAATCCCCATCATGTCCGAAAGGCCAAAAAGGAGAGGCAGATGCTCACAGGCCACTAAAAGAGGGCAAGCAGCCTCTGTGTCCACAGTGAAAAGTGGTGGTCACGGACATGGTTAGGCAGCCACGCTTGTCCTTTTTTTCCGGTGATGGCTGTGTTATTGAGATACAACATGCAGAAGAGTTGGTGGAGTGGATAACTAAGCCGTCCTCATCCTCCTCATCCTCTGTCACCCAGGCTCATACTAGTTTGCCTTCCACCGCAGCTGCCAAATGCAGCCACCCTATTGCATCACACCACAGAGCTCCACAGGTGCAGGGCACTGCTAACTCTCCACTGACTTCCAAAAGTCCATTAGTGTGGGCTTTTCTCAACACATGTGCAGCAGACCACAGTGTTGCTGTTTGCAATCTCTGTCTTAAGCGGATTAAGTGTGGCCAGAACACCAGCTGCTTGAGCACCACATGCTTGACAAGACATATGACAACCTGTCATGCAGTCCGTTGGCAACACCTGAAAGACCCACATGATAATAAAATGCAGACTTCTTCTCGCTCCTCTTCTGGGATCTCTACACCTACTATACCTCAAAACATACACTGAGATGGATGATGGTATAGCAATGGGTGCCACAAGTACTTGCACCCAATCTGCTAGCAGTACACCACCTGTTAATTTGATCAGCAGGCAAATTTTCCTAAACCGTATAAGAAATACTGTCCCAGCCATCCACATGCTCAGTGTCTAAATGCTAGCTTGGCCAAATTGCTGCACTACAATTGCTGCCTTTTCATCTGGTAGACTCTGCCCTCTTTCGTAAATTTGCGGAATGTGCTGTACCCCAGTAGAAGGTTCCAAAAAGAAGTGTATTTTCACGTAAGGCCATTCCAGCTCTGTACCATCATGTGGAAGGCAATGTTGTGGCCTCGTTGGACAGAGTGGTCAGCAGGAAAGTTCACATTACTGCTGACTCGTGGTCCAGCAGGCATGGTCGGGAACATTACATTTCCTTCACGGCGCACTGGGTAACTCTGCTGGCAGCTGGGAAGGATACAGGACATGGTTCAGTGCTGAAGCTTGCTCCGCCACCATGCCTCCAAAACATTGATGGTGATTCTGCTCCACCCCTCCTCTTCTTCTTCCTTTATGGCGTCTTCTACTAAATTGTCCTCTGAACAAGCAGTGCTCCCTAAGTGTTCAAGGGGCTACGCAAGCAGTCAGGCTAAAATATGTCATGCAGTGCTTCAGTTGGTCTGTCTAGGGGACAGGAGCCACACTGGGCCAGAGATACGGTTGTCCTGAATTTGGTGGTGAAGCGTTTCTTGAACAGGTACCTGAGCTTACAAGATCTTCTGAGGCAGGCCAGAAAAGTCTGTGGCCATTTCTGGCTGTCCTACAATGTCAGTGCTCGGCTGGCTGACATTCAACGGGAATTAAACCTGCCCAACAACTGCCTCATTTGTGACATGCCCACCAGGTGGAGCTCAACATTGGCAATGCTGTAGCGGCTGCACATGCAGCAGAGGGCCATCAATGAGTACCTGTGTGAGTATGGTACAAGGACAGGCTCAGAGGAGCTTGGCTTCTTTTCACTACACCAGTGGCTGCTGATAAAGGATGCATGCACTGTCCTGTCACCATTTGAGGAGGCCACAAGGACGGTGACCTGCGACGATGTATGCATCAGTGACACTGTCCCTCTAGTCTTCCTGCTGGAGCACATGCTTCATGGAATCATGGAAAGGGTATTTGAGGCAGAACAGTGGGAGGAAAGGGTATGGTTTTAATTCCCCAGAAACCCCAGAAGTTGTACGTGGCTGGGGAGAGGTTGCTCCTGACAATGTCATCCTTAGTGACCCAGAACACACAGCCACCCTGCACTTTCTTCAGGTATGGGTGAAACACCATGAATCCAGGGCTGAAGTTGCCAAAAACTGTAATTGTCGCAACAACCTCCGAATCCTCGACCTGCCAGAAGAAATGGAAGGTGCTGATTCCTTACTGAATGGCATCTGTGTACCCTCATCCCCCAGGCGGCCTTTTCATCCTTCTTTGCAGTGGAATGAGCCCACAGGATGCCCCCTACCTGTGGACCCCCAGGGGCACCACACGCACTTTTTTTTCAGGCTATTAAATTTCAGAGACCCCCCTCCAGTCCAGACCAGGAGTCAGAAGGGGGCGGCTCCACTGGGTGATGTAACTGGGTGTCTCCGCCCTTTTCTTATAAAAGACCTGTCATGGCTCAGGCGGCTCTATGCCGGGAGGTGTGCGAAGATGCGGGAGCATATTTTTCGAGTGCGGCGGGCGACGTGATTGCTAATGGATTTACATCAGGAGAAACTATTTTTTTATTTTTTAATAAAGGATTTTCAAAAACTGACTTTTGTGTTAATTTTTTTTGTACACCTTTTTGGTGAATGGATAGGGGTACAATGTACCCGATATCCATTCACATGGGGGGGGGCGGGATCTGGGGGCCCACTTGTTAAATTCCAGATTCGAATAAGCCCTCCACCTACAGACCCCGACAACCAAAGCCCAGGGTTGTCCAGAAGAGGCCCTTGTTCCCATCAACATGGGGACAAGGTGCTTTGGGGGGCCAATCGGGAAACAGC
Source organism: Pelophylax lessonae (assembly GCF_965119305.1). Lineage (NCBI taxonomy): Eukaryota > Metazoa > Chordata > Amphibia > Anura > Ranidae > Pelophylax > Pelophylax lessonae. The sequence goes on from NC_138770.1 coordinate 133,045,788, forward strand.
GGCATCTTGTGGACAATCAAGCAAATAACACAGAGCAGCTCATAATACATATAAAATAACACATTTAAAATGCAAGTAAAACAACAATAAAAATGTACAGCTCACAGTAGAAATGTAAACTTGACTGCTAAAAAGACAGGGAAAAAAGGGAGGGGGAGGAGGAAGGTAATATGAATACCTATCCATTTGCTATAAAGGCATTCACATCCCACTCCACATGTAAACCATGCAGAGCATAAGTCTTAGCCCTATAAATCCAACGTACTTCTAGTCTGGAGATCTCCCTAACCATATGGCTGCCTCGCCAATCTGCCACAAATTTATCAATCCCAATGAACACAGTCCCCTTGGGATCTTTATTGTGGCAGAGGGCATAATACTTTGAAAGGCTATGGCCCGGAAAGCCCTTACGGATGTTAGCCAGTAGCCCCATGTTCGGTCAGTCTGGTTACCAACATCCTCTTGGTACGGCCGATATATTGTAAGCCACAAGGGCAAACAATAATATAAACCACGTACCTAGTTAAACAAGTAATGAACTGTTTGATCGCAAATTGTTGATGTGTAGAGGAGGACTCAAAACTTTGAAATCTCCTAGGACGATGTGCATTAAGTAAACAGATAGAGCACCTACGACATGGAACAAAACCTACCATATTTTGAAAGAAAAAGGAGGGTTTTTTGGGTGGATTGATCACATTTGGGGCTCTTTGAAGCCTCAAAGGAGGCACTCCTTTACAAATGACCAAAGGGTTCTCAGGAAGTTGTGGTCCTAAGACAGAGTCATTACGGAGCACCTTCCAGTGCTTCCGCAAGATTCTTTTTATTGCAAAATGCTGATTGGAGAAGGTGGTGAGAAAGGAAAAATCAAAACCATTAGTTGTCTCCCTAGATCTTGGGGCTAATAGTGATTCTCTATCCCTATTATTTGCATCTGTCAAGGCCTGATCTATCTCTAGAAGATCATAACCCTTCTCTAGAAATCGTGTTTTTAGAATCTCAGACTCCCTCAGGAAGTCTTCCTGATATGTGCAATTCTGACGTAACCGAAGGAATTGACTTTTTGGCACAGACCTAAGCCATGACGGATGATGGCAACTAGACATATCGATATAACCATTCCGATCCGTCTCTTTGAAAAATGTAGAGGTACGGATGGAATGTCTAGGTGATGAATCTCCTTCTCACTTGCCTTATACTGCAAAACAGATGCCTGTCATTGTTATTAAGTTCTATAAATTCTACAATTCCTGAAGGGACTCCACACTACCAGCCCACAGGAGGAGCACGTCGTCAATATACCTCCGCCAAAGACGCAACTCCGGTCTGGGTTTGGCATAGACAATGTCCTCCTCCCACTTGGCCATGAACAAGTTCGCCATGCTAGGTGCGAACTTTGTCCCCATGGCCACACCCTTGTTTTGCAAATAATATCTGCCGTCAAACCAGAAAAAATTGTGAGACATGCAATAATCAAGCAAACTCATAACAAAATCGTGTTGTTTAGGGTGTAAGGCACCCCCTCTTGACAAAAAATATTCAACTGCTTGACGTCCATGTTCATGGGAGATAATAGTATAGAGGGAGGTGACATCCGCTGTCACCAAAAGACAGCCCTCCTCTAACTGTATCTCCTTAAGGATATTAATCACTTGCATGGAGTCTCTCAAATAAGAGGGAGTCTCAATAACCAGGGGCTGGAGAAAAAAGTCAATATATTTACCTGCTCTAGATGTAATAGAATTAATCCCACTGACGATCGGCCTGCCAGGGGGATCAATCAGGGATTTGTGAATCTTGGGCAGGAAATATATGACTGGTACCCTTGGTACGGATGGTACAAGGAAATCCCTTTCTTTTTTATTAATGATGTTATTTTTAAACCCTTGGTCCACCAGATTACTAAGCACTTTCCTAAACGTTATCGTGGAATTGCCAGGAAGGGGGTCAGAAAGGAGGCGCTGCATCTCAGCCATGTAAGCCTCTCTGTTCATGACCACGGCACCACCCCCCTTATTGGCAGGGCGAACAACTATATCTGCCCTTTTCTTCAAAGAGGCTAAGCCCCTTTTAAACCTCAAATCCTCCCAACTTTGTTTGAAATTCAGAGCCTCAATATCCTTAGCCACAAGGTCTCTGAAAACAGTGACCGCTGGAGCAACCTGCTGTTCTGTGGTATTATTATTCAGGGGTAGGGAGGAGCACCAGGCTGGAGTCAAATTGGGAAGTTGCAAAAGGTGCGTTCAATTACGTCAAAGGACGCCCCAGACTTGGTTGAGTGGCTCACTCAGCCTTCCTCTTCCGCACCCTCCTCATCCTCCCTATCTGCATCCTCTTCACTTTCTGCAGTGTGCACCCCCGAAGACACCACCACCAACACCACCACCACATATACCCTCCACTTGAGTGACAGGAATTATTTTCTGATCCATCACAAGACATTTATGATGTGCAGCCATTCTTGGCATCGGATCAGGAAGAGGAGGTAGCAACAGCCGCGCACTTTGACAACAGTACCCAGATCAGCCGAAGGAGGTTGGTCGCCGCTGTTGCTGCCTACTCCGAGATCTCTAATGTTAGTGGTGGGGAAGGTGACATCGATGATACAGAGGCAAAATTTCTGCAGTACCCAAATACACTATTATAAAAGTATATTGTTATATAACACCCCCGCTTCAATCTGTCGTTTTGGGGGCCACTGGTCTATCACTCCAGTTATAATACTTTTTTCTAATTGCGTTTGTCACTATTTGTAGTTGTAGTATCACTGCAGAACCACTCACCAGTCACAATGCTGCGCAATACTAATCCACTATAATATGCTTTCTATATTCATCCAGCATTGCGACTTCCTCATCTTCCTGCTTCTGCTCCTCGACAGCTTGATCAATGACATGACGCAATGCACGCTCCAGAAAGAAGGTGTAAGGTATGATGTCAATCATGGTGCCCTGGCTGCGACTGACCAGTTTGGTGATCTCATCAAATGGCCGCAGAAGTCTGCATGCATTGCGCATGAGCAGGCACTGGCGTGGTGAAAAAAACCCAAGCTCCCCAGAACCTGTCCTGCCGCAGAGTTCGTACCGGTAGTCGTTAACTGCACGTTTCTGCTGGAGCAGCCTATCAAGCATATACAAGGTTGAGTTCCTTTGCGCCGGGCAGTCACAAATAAGACATCTGACGGGCAGGTTGTGTCGCCGGTGAATGTCAGCAAGGCGAGCCATGGCTGTGTAAGATCTTCTGAAATGGACTGAGATTATCCTGGCCTGCCGCAAGATGTCCTGGACCCCAGGATATTTGATAATGAATTGCTGCATGACCAAGTTCAGGACGTGTGCCATGCATGGCACGTGTGTAATTTTGCCCTGTTTTAGCGCGCTCAGCAGATTGGTACCGTTGTCGCACACTACTTTACCGACTGTCAAATTGATCGGCGTTAGCCACTGATCTGCCTGTGAACGCAAAGGTGAAAGGAGTGCAGGACCAGTGTGGCTTTTGGCTTCCAGGCACAACAGATGCAGCACAGCATGGCAACGACGCACCTGGCATGCCGAAAAGGTTCTGGGGATCTTGGGCGGCGCAGCGGAAGAGACGATAGCAGCAGAAAAGGAGGAGTCAGCCGAGGAGGAGTGGGAGGATGGAGTAGGATATTGCACTTTTCCACTGCGAGTACTGGCTTGGCTCCACTCGGCACTGCTTGGCCCTGCTCGGCTCGGTTTGCTTTTCGCCTGCGTGGTATGAGTCAGAACCTTTCGGCACTGTATAGGCTCTACTCGGCTCGGTTTGCTTTTCCACTTAAGTAGTAAGTGGGTGAGATTACAACGATTCTCTGACCAATCAGTGGCTAGTGGTGACAAACAATCAAGGCTGCATGCAAAGGATTGTGGGATATGGTATAGGTATGGCCCGCTTGGAACCCCAACCGAGGTGGTACTGTTTAAGCGAGCCATACCGAGCCGTACCATGTAGTGGAAAAGCATCACTGTACCAAACCGTACCGAACCGTTCAAACACGTACCATGCGGTACCATGCAGTGGAAAAGCGCCAAAGCGAGCCATACCGAGCCGTACCATGCAGTGGAAAAGCCCCATTAGTGTGCCCTGAGGACCGAAGTTGAGAAACACTGGCCTAATGTACCTCCAGCCACCGAAAACCAAGTTCTTTGTGGTCAGGTGAATGCCTGTGGGCTAATTTTTGGGGCCTGTACTGGCCGACACTTACTTCTGTATCCTGTCAATGCCTAATGTACCTCCAGCCACAGAATACAAAGTTCTTTGCTGTCAGGTGAATACCTGTGGGCTAATTTTTGGTGCCTGTACTGGCCGACACTTACTTCTGTATACTGTGAATGCCTAATGTACCTCCAGCTACAGAATACAAAGTTCTTTGCTGTCAGGTGAAAGCCTATTGACTAATTTTTGGGGTCTGTACTGGCCGACACTTACTTCTTTATCCTGTGAATGCCTATTTTTTCAAACTGGCATTGAAAATCAATGGGTCTGTAAACGTTCCGCTAAATTGTGGAACGGATGCGGACCCATTTTACAGACGTGTGAATGGACCCTATATGTATTTGACATGTGTTTACCAGCTGCTGTCAGTTCTGGCTGATTTAGAAAAAAAGAAATACATTGTTTTGTTGAAAAAAAACTTTTCCAATAGCAATAATTCTGGTATGTCAGTGTCCATGTTGTGGGACTACGTGTGCACAGCTAGTAAGTATTTTGTGGCTGCAAATATGACCTGGAGGTTTTTAATGTTCGCCTGCCATTAAAGTGAATGGGGTCCACCGCAAACTTGCGGTTTGCGAACATTTGAGAAAGTTTGCGGATCGCGTTTGCGAACCGCCCCGTCTGATGTTCATCCATCACTAGCAGTGAATGAATGTACAGGTTACAGCATTCATGTTTTCAGTTCACCAGTCACCTGATTGAAGCTTTTGCAAGGAAAAAAAAAAAATGTAAACTATCATTATAGGCAATCAGAAGCTCAAAATTTCTCTTTGAAGAATTCTGGCTGGTTACAAAGGCACAAAATACCAGTCATCAAGGGGTTAATCTATGGCTGTAATCTTTTTTTATATTATAATTTAATTAATTACTACACAGTTTTTGAAATCTAAAGGCAGAAGGGGTGCCTACAGACTCATCTGAAAGAAATAGAAAGGACAAAGAGTTGGAGTCATGTTTATTAATCAAAACCCCAACAGTGACATGTTTCAGGTTATTACGGTTGCATGGTCTCTAGAAGTCCACACAGAGAATGGCAGCTGCAGGAAACATAGTCTACATTTTATGGACCACAGCTTTTTTAATTTACTACTTCATTTTATGCACTTTTACATTGATTTACATCGGTTAACATCCATTTACATACATTTTCATCACTTTATATCTGTTACAGAGCTTCCCTTTCTCTCTGCTTTTCGCTCTTTCAGCTTTATTATGTAATGAATAGGGTTGAGCGAACACCTAGATGTCCGTGTTCGACGGGTTCGGCCGAACTTTAAAAAAAAGTCCGGGTCCGTGTCCCGGACTTTTACCGAACTTTTCCCGGACACCGAACCCCATTGAAGTCAATGGGGACCCGAACTTTAAGGCACTAAAATGGCTCTAAAACACCAAAGGAAAGGGCTAGAGTGCTGCAAATGGCAGCAAAACGTAATTAAGAGCATGGCAAGTGCTCTGCAAACAAATGTGGATAGGGAAATAACTTAAAACAACAAAAAAAAAACAGAAAAATAAAACAATGTTCTTCTTCATCTCTGAAGGACGAGGCCCATATGGAGTAGGAGGGAGGTTGAGGTGGTGGTGGATGTGGCGGTGACATAGGCGTGCGCACAGGGTGTGCTGGGTGTGCCTGGGCACACCCTAATCACCTAGGGCACATAGCATTGCCAGTGAGGAGATGGGAAAGATCTCCCTGGGACCTGCTCTGCTCTATTTCTCCTTGCCTACAGGTACATGGCCCCGATACATTACTCTCCCTGCTGGCAAACACATGCATGTGTATTTCAACTTTGGGGTGCACACCTTAATGCAATAGGCTGCGCACACCTATGGGCGGTGTAGGTGGAAGCGGCGGTGGAGGAGGACCAGGGCCGGATTAACAGCATCATGGGCTTGGTGCTGAGGATTTTGAAGGGCCTTAAGGGCCGTGCCTTGCCATGCACCCAGAGGAGGAAGGGTGCAGCCATGCATGCCTAATTCAACATGGGATGCTGTCTCTGAAGCCCATAAACACATCCATGCATCGCCAACTGTCCCTCCTTGTCCGGCCTTCACGCTGTGTGGGGAGGTTCTGAGGGTGCTGCCTGGGGAAGCGAGCATAGAAGCCAGACTTCTGTGTTTACAAGTGACAGAAGAGCGGTAACAGTGAATATGGCCAACCCGGGGCCTATATAAAAGGTAGGGGCCTGGAGCTGCAGCTCCAATAGCCCCTACATTAATCTGGCCCTGAGGAGGAGGACGAGGTAGCCAACACTGCTTCTTTTCAAAAATTTTAAATGAGGGTACACCCCAAAAGAGTGAGAAAGAGCAAAAATGGAACAATGGGTGGGTAAGGTCGGTATCCATTGCTATTCTGCATAAGGTACGGAAAAGTCCCGTGGGATCCATGCCTGGTTCATTTTAATGAACGTGAGCTTGTCCACATTGTCTCTGGACAGGCGGCTGCGCTTGTCTGTTATAACGCCCCCAGCCGTGCTAAATACCCGTTCAGATAATACACTGGCTGCAGGGCACGCCAGCACCTCCAAGGCGTAAAGGGCAAGCTCAAGCCATGTGCCCAATTTGGAGACCCAGAAGTTGAAGGGGGCAGACCCGTCATTCACTACATGTAGGCGTGTGCACACATACTGCTCCACCATGTTGGTAAAATGCTGCCTCCTGCTAAGACGTTCCATCTGAGCTGCTGGTGCTGCTGTTTGTTGTGGCGTGCTGACAAAGCTTTTCCACATTTCGGCCATGCTAACCCTGCCTTCTGAGGTGCTGGCGGTGCCCTGGTTGCGTTGGCGACCTCCTCCTCCTCTGCCTTGTGCTTCCACTGTGGCCCCGCTGTCAGATGGGAATGCCAGCAGCATGGCGTCTACCAGCGTGCGCTTGTACTCGCGCATCTTGCGATCGCGCTCCAGTGAGTGAATTAAGGACGGTACGTTGTCCTTGTAACGGGGATCCAGCAGCGTGGCCACCCAGTAATCAGCACAAGTTAGAATGTGGGCAACTCGGCGGTCGTTGTGGAGACACTGCAGCATGTAATCGCTCATGTGTGCCAGGCTGCCCAGAGGCAACGAAAGGCTGTCCTCTGTGGGAGGTGTATCGTCCGTGTCCTCTGTATCCCCCCAGCCACGCACCAGTGATGGCCATGAGCTGGCCTGGGTGCCACCCTGCTGTGAACATGGTTCCATCTCCTCCTCCAGCTCCTCCTCCTCCTCATCCTCCTCATCCTCCAGAACTGTGCCCCTGCTGGACAATTGCGTCCCTGGCGTTTGCGTGTGCAGGAACCCACCCTCGGAGCCCCTTGCGAATGACTGCCCTGAAAGCCTTGGAAATGTTACCTCTTCATCCTCCTCCTCCTCCTCATCCTGTGCCACATCCTCTTCCATCATCGCCCGAATTGTTTTTTCAAGGAGGCATAGAAGTGGGATAGTTAAGCTGAGAACGGCGTCATTGCCACTGGCCATGTTGGTGGAGTACTCAAAACAGCGCAACAAGGCACACAGGTCTCGCATGGAGGCCCAGTTAAATTAAATAGCGGAATAGAAAATATGATCCAAAAAAAGTGTATGTATATCACACGTACACAACCACACTGGGCCCCAATTACTATTGTTTGTACCCCTAAAAGGCTAGATGAGGAGTAGGGGGAGTATGGAACAGGCAGCACCCTCAAACCTTCAGAAGTATGAGATGAACCCCAACAACTTGGAAAGGTGGATCTCTCTCACACGTACCGACACAGACTATCCCGCAATTCAATTGATCCTCAAAGGTTTTTATTGAATAGCGGAATAGGAAATATGATCAAAAAAAGTGTATGTATCTCGCACGTACACAACCACACTAGGCCCCAATTACTATTGTTTGTACCCCTAAAAGGCTAGATGAGGAGTAGGGGGGGTATGGAACAGGCAGCACCCTCAAACCTTCAGAAGTATGAGATGAACCCCAACAACTTGGAAAGGTGGATCTCTCTCACACGTACCGACACAGACTATCCCCCAATTTAACTGATCCCCAAAGGTTTTTGATTAAATAGCGGAATAGAAAATATGATCCAAAAAAAGTGTATGTATATCACACGTACACAACCACACTAGGCCCCAATTACTATTGTTTGTACCCCTAAAAGGCTAGATGAGGAGTAGGGGGGGTATGGAACAGGCAGCACCCTCAAACCTTCAGAAGTATGAGATGAACCCCAACAACTTGGAAAGGTGGATCTCTCTCACACGTACCGACACAGACTATCCCCCAATTTAACTGATCCCCAAAGGTTTTTGATTAAATAGCGGAATAGAAAATATGATCCCAAAAAAGTGTATGTATATCACACGTACACAACCACACTGGGCCCCAATTACTATTGTTTGTACCCCTAAAAGGCTAGATGAGGAGTAGGGGGAGTATGGAACAGGCAGCACCCTCAAACCTTCAGAAGTATGAGATGAACCCCAACAACTTGGAAAGGTGGATCTCTCTCACACGTACCGACACAGACTATCCCGCAATTCAATTGATCCTCAAAGGTTTTTATTGAATAGCGGAATAGGAAATATGATCAAAAAAAGTGTATGTATCTCGCACGTACACAACCACACTAGGCCCCAATTACTATTGTTTGTACCCCTAAAAGGCTAGATGAGGAGTAGGGGGGGTATGGAACAGGCAGCACCCTCAAACCTTCAGAAGTATGAGATGAACCCCAACAACTTGGAAAGGTGGATCTCTCTCACACGTACCGACACAGACTATCCCCCAATTTAACTGATCCCCAAAGGTTTTTGATTAAATAGCGGAATAGAAAATATGATCCAAAAAAAGTGTATGTATATCACACGTACACAACCACACTAGGCCCCAATTACTATTGTTTGTACCCCTAAAAGGCTAGATGAGGAGTAGGGGGGGTATGGAACAGGCAGCACCCTCAAACCTTCAGAAGTATGAGATGAACCCCAACAACTTGGAAAGGTGGATCTCTCTCACACGTACCGACACAGACTATCCCCCAATTTAACTGATCCCCAAAGGTTTTTGATTAAATAGCGGAATAGAAAATATGATCCCAAAAAAGTGTATGTATATCACACGTACACAACCACACTGGGCCCCAATTACTATTGTTTGTACCCCTAAAAGGCTAGATGAGGAGTAGGGGGAGTATGGAACAGGCAGCACCCTCAAACCTTCAGAAGTATGAGATGAACCCCAACAACTTGGAAAGGTGGATCTCTCTCACACGTACCAACACAGACTATCCCCCAATTTAACTGATCCCCAAAGGTTTTTGATTAAATAGCGGAATAGAAAATATGATCCAAAAAAAGTGTATGTATATCACACGTACACAACCACACTAGGCCCCAATTACTATTGTTTGTACCCCTAAAAGGCTAGATGAGGAGTAGGGGGAGTATGGAACAGGCAGCACCCTCAAACCTTCAGAAGTATGAGATGAACCCCAACAACTTGGAAAGGTGGATCTCTCTCACACGTACCGACACAGACTATCCCCCAATTTAACTGATCCCCAAAGGTTTTTGATTAAATAGCGGAATAGAAAATATGATCCCAAAAAAGTGTATGTATATCACACGTACACAACCACACTGGGCCCCAATTACTATTGTTTGTACCCCTAAAAGGCTAGATGAGGAGTAGGGGGAGTATGGAACAGGCAGCACCCTCAAACCTTCAGAAGTATGAGATGAACCCCAACAACTTGGAAAGGTGGATCTCTCTCACACGTACCGACACAGACTATCCCGCAATTCAATTGATCCTCAAAGGTTTTTATTGAATAGCGGAATAGGAAATATGATCAAAAAAAGTGTATGTATCTCGCACGTACACAACCACACTAGGCCCCAATTACTATTGTTTGTACCCCTAAAAGGCTAGATGAGGAGTAGGGGGGGTATGGAACAGGCAGCACCCTCAAACCTTCAGAAGTATGAGATGAACCCCAACAACTTGGAAAGGTGGATCTCTCTCACACGTACCGACACAGACTATCCCCCAATTTAACTGATCCCCAAAGGTTTTTGATTAAATAGCGGAATAGAAAATATGATCCAAAAAAAGTGTATGTATATCACACGTACACAACCACACTAGGCCCCAATTACTATTGTTTGTACCCCTAAAAGGCTAGATGAGGAGTAGGGGGGGTATGGAACAGGCAGCACCCTCAAACCTTCAGAAGTATGAGATGAACCCCAACAACTTGGAAAGGTGGATCTCTCTCACACGTACCGACACAGACTATCCCCCAATTTAACTGATCCCCAAAGGTTTTTGATTAAATAGCGGAATAGAAAATATGATCCCAAAAAAGTGTATGTATATCACACGTACACAACCACACTGGGCCCCAATTACTATTGTTTGTACCCCTAAAAGGCTAGATGAGGAGTAGGGGGAGTATGGAACAGGCAGCACCCTCAAACCTTCAGAAGTATGAGATGAACCCCAACAACTTGGAAAGGTGGATCTCTCTCACACGTACCAACACAGACTATCCCCCAATTTAACTGATCCCCAAAGGTTTTTGATTAAATAGCGGAATAGAAAATATGATCCAAAAAAAGTGTATGTATATCACACGTACACAACCACACTAGGCCCCAATTACTATTGTTTGTACCCCTAAAAGGCTAGATGAGGAGTAGGGGGAGTATGGAACAGGCAGCACCCTCAAACCTTCAGAAGTATGAGATGAACCCCAACAACTTGGAAAGGTGGATCTCTCTCACACGTACCGACACAGACTATCCCGCAATTCAATTGATCCTCAAAGGTTTTTATTGAATAGCGGAATAGGAAATATGATCAAAAAAAGTGTATGTATCTCGCACGTACACAACCACACTAGGCCCCAATTACTATTGTTTGTACCCCTAAAAGGCTAGATGAGGAGTAGGGGGGTATGGAACAGGCAGCACCCTCAAACCTTCAGAAGTATGAGATGAACCCCAACAACTTGGAAAGGTGGATCTCTCTCACACGTACCGACACAGACTATCCCCCAATTTAACTGATCCCCAAAGGTTTTTGATTAAATAGCGGAATAGAAAATATGATCCCAAAAAAGTGTATGTATATCACACGTACACAACCACACTGGGCCCCAATTACTATTGTTTGTACCCCTAAAAGGCTAGATGAGGAGTAGGGGGAGTATGGAACAGGCAGCACCCTCAAACCTTCAGAAGTATGAGATGAACCCCAACAACTTGGAAAGGTGGATCTCTCTCACACGTACCAACACAGACTATCCCCCAATTTAACTGATCCCCAAAGGTTTTTGATTAAATAGCGGAATAGAAAATATGATCCAAAAAAAGTGTATGTATATCACACGTACACAACCACACTAGGCCCCAATTACTATTGTTTGTACCCCTAAAAGGCTAGATGAGGAGTAGGGGGAGTATGGAACAGGCAGCACCCTCAAACCTTCAGAAGTATGAGATGAACCCCAACAACTTGGAAAGGTGGATCTCTCTCACACGTACCGACACAGACTATCCCGCAATTCAATTGATCCTCAAAGGTTTTTATTGAATAGCGGAATAGGAAATATGATCAAAAAAAGTGTATGTATCTCGCACGTACACAACCACACTAGGCCCCAATTACTATTGTTTGTACCCCTAAAAGGCTAGATGAGGAGTAGGGGGGGTATGGAACAGGCAGCACCCTCAAACCTTCAGAAGTATGAGATGAACCCCAACAACTTGGAAAGGTGGATCTCTCTCACACGTACCGACACAGACTATCCCCCAATTTAACTGATCCCCAAAGGTTTTTGATTAAATAGCGGAATAGAAAATATGATCCCAAAAAAGTGTATGTATATCACACGTACACAACCACACTGGGCCCCAATTACTATTGTTTGTACCCCTAAAAGGCTAGATGAGGAGTAGGGGGAGTATGGAACAGGCAGCACCCTCAAACCTTCAGAAGTATGAGATGAACCCCAACAACTTGGAAAGGTGGATCTCTCTCACACGTACCAACACAGACTATCCCCCAATTTAACTGATCCCCAAAGGTTTTTGATTAAATAGCGGAATAGAAAATATGATCCAAAAAAAGTGTATGTATATCACACGTACACAACCACACTAGGCCCCAATTACTATTGTTTGTACCCCTAAAAGGCTAGGAGTAGGGGGAGTATGGAACAGGCAGCACCCTCAAACCTTCAGAAGTATGAGATGAACCCCAACAACTTGGAAAGGTGGATCTCTCTCACACGTACCAACACAGACTATCCCCCAATTTAACTGATCCCCAAAGGTTTTTGATTAAATAGCGGAATAGAAAATATGATCCAAAAAAAGTGTATGTATATCACACGTACACAACCACACTAGGCCCCAATTACTATTGTTTGTACCCCTAAAAGGCTAGATGAGGAGTAGGGGGAGTATGGAACAGGCAGCACCCTCAAACCTTCAGAAGTATGAGATGAACCCCAACAACTTGGAAAGGTGGATCTCTCTCACACGTACCGACACAGACTATCCCGCAATTCAATTGATCCTCAAAGGTTTTTATTGAATAGCGGAATAGGAAATATGATCAAAAAAAGTGTATGTATCTCGCACGTACACAACCACACTAGGCCCCAATTACTATTGTTTGTACCCCTAAAAGGCTAGATGAGGAGTAGGGGGGGGTATGGAACAGGCAGCACCCTCAAACCTTCAGAAGTATGAGATGAACCCCAACAACTTGGAAAGGTGGATCTCTCTCACACGTACCGACACAGACTATCCCCCAATTTAACTGATCCCCAAAGGTTTTTGATTAAATAGCGGAATAGAAAATATGATCCCAAAAAAGTGTATGTATATCACACGTACACAACCACACTGGGCCCCAATTACTATTGTTTGTACCCCTAAAAGGCTAGATGAGGAGTAGGGGGAGTATGGAACAGGCAGCACCCTCAAACCTTCAGAAGTATGAGATGAACCCCAACAACTTGGAAAGGTGGATCTCTCTCACACGTACCAACACAGACTATCCCCCAATTTAACTGATCCCCAAAGGTTTTTGATTAAATAGCGGAATAGAAAATATGATCCAAAAAAAGTGTATGTATATCACACGTACACAACCACACTAGGCCCCAATTACTATTGTTTGTACCCCTAAAAGGCTAGGAGTAGGGGGAGTATGGAACAGGCAGCACCCTCAAACCTTCAGAAGTATGAGATGAACCCCAACAACTTGGAAAGGTGGATCTCTCTCACACGTACCAACACAGACTATCCCCCTATTTAACTGATCCCCAAAGGTTTTTGATTAAATAGCGGAATAGAAAATATGATCCCAAAAAAGTGTATGTATATCACACGTACACAACCACACTAGGCCCCAATTACTATTGTTTGTACCCCTAAAAGGCTAGGAGTAGGGGGAGTATGGAACAGGCAGCACCCTCAAACCTTCAGAAGTATGAGATGAACCCCAACAACTTGGAAAGGTGGATCTCTCTCACACGTACCAACACAGACTATCCCCCAATTTAACTGATCCCCAAAGGTTTTTGATTAAATAGCGGAATAGAAAATATGATCCAAAAAAAGTGTATGTATATCACACGTACACAACCACACTAGGCCCCAATTACTATTGTTTGTACCCCTAAAAGGCTAGGAGTAGGGGGAGTATGGAACAGGCAGCACCCTCAAACCTTCAGAAGTATGAGATGAACCCCAACAACTTGGAAAGGTGGATCTCTCTCACACGTACCAACACAGACTATCCCCCAATTTAACTGATCCCCAAAGGTTTTTGATTAAATAGCGGAATAGAAAATATGATCCCAAAAAAGTGTATGTATATCACACGTACACAACCACACTAGGCCCCAATTACTATTGTTTGTACCCCTAAAAGGCTAGGAGTAGGGGGAGTATGGAACAGGCAGCACCCTCAAACCTTCAGAAGTATGAGATGAACCCCAACAACTTGGAAAGGTGGATCTCTCTCACACGTACCAACACAGACTATCCCCCAATTTAACTGATCCCCAAAGGTTTTTGATTAAATAGCGGAATAGAAAATATGATCCCAAAAAAGTGTATGTATATCACACGTACACAACCACACTAGGCCCCAATTACTATTGTTTGTACCCCTAAAAGGCTAGGAGTAGGGGGAGTATGGAACAGGCAGCACCCTCAAACCTTCAGAAGTATGAGATGAACCCCAACAACTTGGAAAGGTGGATCTCTCTCACACGTACCAACACAGACTATCCCCCAATTTAACTGATCCCCAAAGGTTTTTGATTAAATAGCGGAATAGAAAATATGATCCCAAAAAAGTGTATGTATATCACACGTACACAACCACACTAGGCCCCAATTACTATTGTTTGTACCCCTAAAAGGCTAGGAGTAGGGGGAGTATGGAACAGGCAGCACCCTCAAACCTTCAGAAGTATGAGATGAACCCCAACAACTTGGAAAGGTGGATCTCTCTCACACGTACCAACACAGACTATCCCCCAATTTAACTGATCCCCAAAGGTTTTTGATTAAATAGCGGAATAGAAAATATGATCCAAAAAAAGTGTATGTATATCACACGTACACAACCACACTAGGCCCCAATTACTATTGTTTGTACCCCTAAAAGGCTAGGAGTAGGGGGAGTATGGAACAGGCAGCACCCTCAAACCTTCAGAAGTATGAGATGAACCCCAACAACTTGGAAAGGTGGATCTCTCTCACACGTACCAACACAGACTATCCCCCAATTTAACTGATCCCCAAAGGTTTTTGATTAAATAGCGGAATAGAAAATATGATCCCAAAAAAGTGTATGTATATCACACGTACACAACCACACTAGGCCCCAATTACTATTGTTTGTACCCCTAAAAGGCTAGGAGTAGGGGGAGTATGGAACAGGCAGCACCCTCAAACCTTCAGAAGTATGAGATGAACCCCAACAACTTGGAAAGGTGGATCTCTCTCACACGTACCAACACAGACTATCCCCCAATTTAACTGATCCCCAAAGGTTTTTGATTAAATAGCAGAATAGAAAATATGATCCCAAAAAAGTGTATGTATATCACACGTACACAACCACACTAGGCCCCAATTACTATTGTTTGTACCCCTAAAAGGCTAGATGAGGAGTAGGGGGAGTATGGAACAGGCAGCACCCTCAAACCTTCAGAAGTATGAGATTGTGTTCACTGTACCCCACAAAGATTGAGTTCACTGCACCCCACAATGATTGTGTTCACTGCACCCCACAAAGATTGTGTTCACTGCACCTCACAAAGATTGTGTTCACTGTACCCCCCAAAGATTGTGTTCACTGCACCCCACAAAGATTCTGTTCACTGTACCCCACAAAGATTGTGTTCACTGCACCCCAAAAAGATTGTGTTCACTGCACCCCAAAAAGGATGTTGTTCACTGCACCCCAAAAAGGATGTTGTTCACTCCACCCCAAAAAGATTGTGTTCACTGCACCCCACAAAGATTGTGTTCACTGCACCCCAAAAAGATTGTGTTCACTGCACCCCAAAAATGATTTTGTTCACTGCACCCCAAAAAGGATTTTGTTCACTGCACCCCAAAAAGGATGTTGTTCACTCCACCCCAAAAAGATTGTGTTCACTGCACCCCAAAAAGATTGTGTTCACTGCACCCCACAAAGGATTTTGTTCACTGCACCCCAAAAAGATTGTGTTCACTGCACCCCAAAAAGGATGTTGTTCACTGCACCCCAAAAAGGATTTTGTTCACTGCACCCCAAAAAGATTGTGTTCACTGCACCCCACAAAGGATTTTGTTCACTGCACCCCACAAAGATTGTGTTCACTGCACACCAAAAAGGATTGTGTTCACTGCACCCCAAAAAGATTTTGTTCACTGCACCCCAAAAAGATTGTGTTCACTGCAGCCCAAAAAGATTGTGTTCACTGCAGCCCAAAAAGATTGTGTTCACTGCAGCCCAAAAAGATTGTGTTCACTGCAGCTCACACACAGAAAAATGGATGTGGATCACTGACACCTGCCTATCTCCAATCCCACACCACACAGCAATATCGATTGTAGTTTGTAGAACACAGTTTCCCTAAAATTCAGCAGACTCTGTCCCTAACAGGATTGAGAAGAGATCGTAGATCAGGATTGAGTGCAGATTCACCCCACCCCCCACACAGCAATATCGATTGTAGTTTGTAGAAGACACTGACCCTATAATTCAGCAGACTCTATCCCTAAAATGCCTACAACTCGCCCTGCCTAAACACTCCGACCTGTCCCTCAATTCTATCCGGACACAAATGGTTTTTTCCTGCCTATCTTTCCCTAATCAGCAGCCAGCACATTGATGTGTGCTCTGTCCCTGAATCTAAGCAGCATAATGACGCCGCTGCGGCTGCCTCGAACTTATAAAGACTTGGTCACATGCTTCAGACGGCCAATCACAGCTACTGAGACATTTGCAGGCATGGCTGGGATGGCTTAAGGCACACCAGTTAAACGATTGTTGATTGGCTGTTGAAAGCCCGCCATGAAAAGAGCGCCAAAGCATGCAAAACCCGGAAATAAAACGACCGAACACGGATTTTTACCCGAACATACAGTAAAGTGTCCGTGTCCGTGTTCGGGTACAAAAAATCCAATTATTCGGTACGAACACGAATAATACAGTCCGTGTTCGCTCAACACTAGTTCTGAATCATTCCGATCTGCGCCGCTCCCTACCTGTGGGCGTGAATCATGTACAGGAATGTAATTCCATGCAGAGAGGCTGCTCTGCTGCAGTAAATGTACGTGGGGTGGTGCAGAACTGGTTAAAGTGGTTATAAATCTCAGACATGAAATATGAACAAAGCATATCCCTCTATTGTGTGTACTTGTCCTAATTAAGAGCACTAAATGGCACTTTTTACTGCTGCTTCGTTCCTCTACTATCAATATTAATCACTTCTGACACATTTCCTGAAACCAAGAGAAAAATGGTAACAGGGGAGGGATCTCCAACTGATTGACAGCCTCAGCTCTGTTCCTGTGTGCTGTTTGGAGGGGGGGTGTATCCCTTCCCTCCAATCAGCTGTCAGAACTCTCCCCACTGACCTATGCAGAGTGTAACTTCAGCTCTCCACCCCCTTTTTTTCTGAACTCTCAAACAAGCTTTAAAATGTAGTACTTTGAACAGATGTAGAAAAGGGCCCCATATAAAAAGGTAAAACTTATGTAGGAGGATTTGTTTCATCTCTGTGTATCAGTAACTTCACTGAGTATTTGTAAGGGTTTACAACCACATTAATCTAAGGCCTCAGTACTCATGTGGGTCTACTTGTAATGCAGTCCTCACAGAGGCCCATGATACACATTTGCTCAGTGGCAAGGGTGGTGTGACAAGGGAAAGCTGTTGTCCACAATCCCAGACCTATCCCTCCGCCATTACATTATCACTACTCCAACCCCAGTCACTACTCCTACCCCAGAAATGCTGCTTTCCCATGTTATTGGCTGTGAATGATTAAGTGGCTATACAAATGCTGCACCAGATTGATTGTCTTGCTTAGACAGGCTGCCTACAGCCTTACAGCAAATGCATCTACTTGATATACATAGGGCTTCAACCACATCCCACAGAGATGTGAATTTTTGCAAAATAGTTTCACTTTACTGTAATTTAACACAAACAGACCTTGCAATTGGTACAGTAGCATGTTTCCATATACATGGTAAAGAATAGATTATAATTTAGCAAGTCCTTAATCCACATTGTTGGTAATTGGCCCCAGGTAGGGTTTAACAAAGAACAATTGTTCACAATTGGAGTGCAAGGAGAGGATATTGGGGTACTTACACATCAATAGAAAAGCCCTCTACTTGGGGCTTATGTCTTTCCATGTTTAGGTCTGAGGCCTTCAGTCTCAGTTGAGGTACCGCAGAGGAAAAAGCCCCTTTTTCCAATTCAAGCATGTTGGGCTCCTTCTTCTAGACTCAGAACTCCTTTTTAAAGCCCCTCCCATCCCTTGCATTCTATGGGGGAGTACTCAGACAGGGTACATATAGCCAAGGGCTTTAACTTTACTATACAAGCTGAGTAATAAAGATTCTAGCAGACATTTGTTTGAAAACATTTCAATCTTTGAGTTGTTGGTGGGATCAAATTGATTTTTGTTTTCATCAACAGTGACGAGATAATTTGAAGGAACAGGATGGAATTTTTTTTCCATTTTTTATTTTGGTTCTTTATAAATAGACAGGCTGAGATAAATGCCAGGCAGAGTGCTCAGTTCATGTATGCTGTAGAACATGGGTGCTCAACCTGTGACCCTCTAGCTGTTCCAGGACTATGAGGCATTGCAAGCTGCTGAAAGTTACAAGCATGACTCCCAAAGGCAGAGGCATGATGGGACTTGTAGTTTTGCAACAGGTTGAGCACCCATGCTGTAGAAGGTGGAAAAGTTATAATAATTGCAGGTGTAGCTTGGTCCTTGGCTGGAGACAGAGAGTGATTTAGGACACTGTGCTGCAGTGCTCTCTGTGCTCCCAATAGACTTAAGCTGAATGGGTTAACACTACCTCACCTTCATCCACCAGGGGGAGCTGACAAGAAGAAGGATATCAAGAGTCTTTATAGTTGGCAGCACTGAATCATGGGAGATAAAGTTCAGGAAAGAAACTTTACTATGGCAGTCTTTGGACCATTGGACTACTCCATGTGAGGAGACCTAGGTGTATACATCGCTGCTCCTGTGTGCACATCAAACTACCACAAGCCTGCAGCAATATGCTAATTACTGGAGTCGCTCCAGGAAGATCCTGAAGTGAGCTCACATCTAAACAGTGAGACCCCTGTTGCTGTATTGCTGGGACTGGTGAGAGGACACTGCCATAATTAGCCTGTTGCTTCCAGCAGAGACAGAGCACATAGGAACCAGTGGCGGCTGGTGAAGTTTTAAGATGGGGGAGCGCAAGACCCCGCCCCTTCCATTTGACCCCTCCCGTTTCTCAGAAGCCACACCCCTTATAGACTCCACCCATTTTGTCCCCTGTATTTTGCTTGCGTGAACCAATTCTGCCAATATATCACATATTAAGGGGTCCATCAGTACTAGTATATCCCATAATAGGGAACAGGGGCCCTATTATGGGATATACTGTGAGAGACATCCTATTATGGGATACATGGACTGAGAGTGGCACAAACCCCACAGTACAGACCCCCCCAGCACAAACCCCTCAAGCACAAACCCCGCACAAACAACTCAAGCACAAACCCCACAGTACAGGCCCTCTAGCATAAACCCCACAGTACAGGCCCCTAGCACAAACCCCACAGTACATGCCCCCTTCAATATAGTGACCAGTATAAATGCTCCCTTTCAATGTAGTGACCAGCATACATGTCCCCAATGCAGTGACCAGTATACATGTCCCCAATGCAGAGCTATGCGTGCGTGCCTCCAATGCAGTGACCACCAGTGTACATGTCCCCAATGCAGAGATATGCGTGCGTGCCTCCAATGCCGTGACCACCAGCGTACATGCCCCCAATGCAGAGCTATGCATGCGTGCCTCCAGTGCAGCCAGTGACCACCAGTATACATGTCCCCAATGCAGAGCTATGCGTGCGTGCCTCCAGTGCAGCCAGTATACATGTTCCCCAATGCAGAGCTATGCATGCGTGCCTCCAGTGCAGCCAGTATACATGTCCCCCAACGCAGAGCTATGCGTGCGTGCCTCCAGTGCAGCCAGTATACATGTCCCCCAATGCAGAGCTATGCGTGCGTGCCTCCAGTGCAGCCAGTATACATGTCCCCCAATGCAGAGCTATGCGTGCGTGCCTCCAGTGCAGCCAGTATACATGTTCCTCAATGCAGAGCTATGCATGCGTGCCTCCAGTGCAGCCAGTATACATGTTCCCCAATGCAGAGCTATGCGTGTGTGCCTCCAGTGCAGCCAGTATACATGTTCCCCAATGCAGAGCTATGCGTGCGTGCCTCCAGTGCAGCCAGTATACATGTCCCCCAATGCAGAGCTATGCGTGCGTGCCTCCAGTGCAGCCAGTATACATGTCCCCAATGCAGAGCTATGCGTGCGTGCCTCCAGTGCAGCCAGTATACATGTCCCCCAATGTAGAGCTATGCATGCGTGCCTCCAGTGCAGCCAGTATACATGTCCCCAATGCAGAGCTATGCGTGCGTGCCTCCAGTGCAGCCAGTATACATGTCCCCCAATGCAGAGCTATGCGTGCGTGCCTCCAGTGCAGCCAGTATACATGTCCCCCAATGCAGAGCTATGCGTGCGTGCCTCCAATGCAGCCAGTATACATGTTCCCCAATGCAGAGCTATGCATGCGTGCCTTCAGTGCAGCCAGTATACATGTTCCCCAATGCAGAGCTATGCGTGCGGGCCTCCAGTGCAGCCAGTATACATGTTCCCCAATGCAGAGCTATGCGTGCGTGCCTCCAGTGCAGCCAGTATACATGTTCCCCAATGCAGAGCTATGCGTGCGTGCCTCCAGTGCAGCCAGTATACATGTTCCCCAATGCAGAGCTATGCGTGCGTGCCTCCAGTGCAGCCAGTATACATGTTCCCCAATGCAGAGCTATGCGTGCGTGCCTCCAGTGCAGCCAGTATACATGTTCCCCAATGCAGAGCTATGCGTGCGTGCCTCCAGTGCAGCCAGTATACATGTTCCCCAATGCAGAGCTATGCGTGCGTGCCTCCAGTGCAGCCAGTATACATGTTCCCCAATGCAGAGCAATGCATGCGTGCCTCCAGTGCAGCCAGTATACATGTTCCCCAATGCAGAACTATGCATGCGTGCCTCCAGTGCAGCCAGTATACATGTTCCCAAATGCAGAGCTATGCATGCAATGCGTGCCTCCAGTGCAGCCAGTATACATGTTCCCCAATGCAGAGCTATGCGTGCGTGCCCGACTGAGAGCAGTGCACTTACCTGTGAATCACGGCGGCTTCTCCCTCTCCTCTTCTTCGTTCGGCGGCGGGAAGGTGAGCGGTGCTTCTCCCTCTCGGCCTCTTCTGCGGTGGGTGATGGGCGGCAGGAAGGTGACCGGAGCCGGCTTCTTCTCCGGACTGGACTCCTCTTCGGCGGCGGGAAGCTGACCGGGCGGTGACGGTGAGTGACTGATGCACGCACCGGCACCGCCCCCATTGCGACGTCAGCGGCGTCACAATCGGATGTCCTGGATGATGATTGGTCCAGGCTGGAGACTGGACCAATCACAGCCAGGATATCACGAAAGTGGGGGTGTCCAAGCGCAATGACCTGCGCCCAGGTTACACCCCCAGAAGGCAGCCAATCGGCGCCTCTTCTGGGTCGTAAACCCCACCCCCCCCCCATAGCCACCACAGGCCGGCGAACACAATTTTTTTTTAAACTTTATTTGTTCTTTTTGTAATTTTTTCTTTTTTTTTTCTTCTTTTTAGGGGGGGGGGGGCGGCGCCCTGGCGCCCCCTATGCACCAGCCGCCACTGATAGGGACTGACTATCTAAGCAGCAGCATTATTTACTGCATGCAGACTTTACTGGGACTATACTCATGTGCACCACTGTAAGGACTGAGCCCCAATGCTAGCCGGATAAAGAACTAAGGCTAAAGCCTGCTTACTCCAATAGTTGCTACTCATGAACTTTGCCTATTGTCCATAGTAAGATATACCTCTTTAAATTTCATTGCTGCCATTCATTTTGTGTGCTCTCTAAAGTGGGTATAGCCTACTTTTTACAGAGTAGTATTGATTATCATTGCTGTTACTGTTTTCTAATGCCATTACTTATTGCTGATTTTGTGTATTACCAGGTTTACTTTAATTTAGCTGCACAGAACTCTTCTATATACTGCTATAGCCTAGTGAACATATTGTCTAGTGAACTGTAATTGACCCAATCCTTTACTTACTCGCTTATGCGCATACTGCTATTTACTGCAACCCATGACGACATATATTGGATTTATTTATCACTAACCAGTCTGATGTTTGCTTTTTGATACTGAACCTTAGTTGTGTGCAGGGTATCTACTGTATATGTGTGCTCCCAGTAACAGTGCAGTATCTATTTGCTTAACCTGGTGTGTCAGTGGGGCTGAGGTTGTTCTGAGAGTCGATACAGAAGAACAGAGAACCCAATCTACCATAGGGCTCCTGCGGGGGAAGTACTACACAGGCTTGGAAAACATAGTCACATTCCTTAAGATAAACAACTATATTAAGGTAGAACCAAAGTTTCTAAAGAGAGAAAAGATGTTATTTGCTGGCATTGGCCATTGTTACTGCTTAAATAGTATTATTATTTTTTTTTCAAAAATAAAACATTTAAGAACAGTAAAAACTGAAAGGTTTCAATCAGTCCCTCACTGTGCTGTTTTTGATTGGCTTTTGTTAATAGTGCATGTTAATTTTCCGAAAACCTGGATGGAAACACTTAACCCAGCTGGGTGTCAGTAGGCAGGTTACTTTCTAATCAATATTTAATGTCCTGTATAATTTGTAGTTCTTGGAAATTTCTCCAGGATGTGAATTATTGGAAAATTCGAACTTAGCAGTGACATTTATATCCTCTATATAATCCTCTAAAAAACATGTCTACAAGGTGACCCACAAAACAAGATTAATTTGTCAGTCATGGTGTTGCACTGGCGTGTTGAATGGATATAAGTCTGGAACCTCTCGAAGGACACTGACAATTATGTGTACAATTTAAAAACCACAATCAATTAAAAGGAACAAGAGTAACCGACTCACATTGCAGAAATTTATTTGGTGCTTCAACAATGATACAATTATATACTACATATTGGAACCATACCCAGACACATGGGTTTGACAGACCTTTTTTCTTTTTTGGAAGTGTGGTGCCCAATTTGCTAGATATAAATCATATTGTCTTTTAAGAGTCTGTTCCTTTTGAAATATGTCAAAGTGACAGTAGAAGTCTCGGGCTTGTTCAAATTGAGACACTTATCAACTTCAGGAAAGGGGTTTGTGACCCATGCCAAGTGTCACTGAAATAACGGTTGCAATTTAAGGAGCTGTGCCAAACAGCTTACTTCATATAGGCAGTTGACAGACAGGGAAATGCAAATCAACAGCCCAAATTTTTAATGTGATACTCTCAGTGAGTTGAAGCGTTTTCACCGCAGGAATTAGAACACCAGGGTGGATGTAGCTAAGGGTACGAATAAGAATATATGAAACAATTGATACCTCTCATTTTCTTCTCAATGGCTCTGTGTCCAGTGAAATGAACAAAACTCAGAGTTTTCATTTTATTAAAGTTTTTTCAAAAAGCAGTTAAGACTGGCGTTTTAGTAAAATGCATTGGAGTCACTTTCAGAAGACGAAATTAGGGGGATTTTTAAGAGTACAATGGGCTTTAAATTATTCCTGGGGATTTTGAAAGTTGCTTTATAATTTTTTTGCAACAACTTTTAAGAAAAGTGTTTTTTCTAGGTGCACATCAATTCAACCTATATAAAACACAGTAGCAGTTATCAGTGACAAAACCATGTGATCAAAATGTCAGCACTGTGATTAAGTTATAAAACAAAACCATATGATCCTCAGGTCAGCACCATGACCACGTTGTAAAACAAAGCCATGTGATCACCATGTCAGCACTGTCACTATGGTATAAAATAAACCTATGAGATCACAATGTCCACACCATTAAAATGTTAGAAAACAAAGTCATGTGATCAAAATTTCAGCACTGTGACCATATTATAAAACAAAGCCATGCATAGCTCATGTCAGCTCTGTGACTTTGTTTAAATCAGTGCCATGTGGTTACCATGTCAGCACTGTGATCATTTTATAAAACAAGCATCATGATCAGCATGTCAACACCATGGTCATGTTATAAAACAAAGCCATGTGATGACCATGTCAGCACTTTGATCATGTCGCAACACAAACCCATGTGATCACAAAGTCAGGACCCTGACCTTGGTTTAAAACAAAGCCATGTGGTCACCATCACAAACATACAAATTTCCCAGCACACTTACCATATAGCTTGCAAACAAACCAAATTGACCCTGTCTAACAATTCACGTTAAAACAGAGAGTTTTGTTGCACACATTTCCAAGTATATGTGGAAGTTGCAGTACCCACGTCAAGGCTCCTCTGAATACTGCGGTCCTAGCTCTATAGTTTTGAGACTCTCCAAGCTGGAGCATATGTAGCAGTTGATAAATTAAGGGCAGGTTTGCCTGGAAGGAGCTCACTCCTCCACTGGACGCCCAGAAAGAGCACAATGGCAGCTGAAGGCGTCAAATGTGTCCCCACACCAAATCAGCGAACAAGCTTTACAAAAATATGGCAATCACTCCGATTTGTAATTATGATGTGCTCACCATGTTGGCACCATGACCTTATATTAAAACAAAGCAGTGTGATCCCCATGTCAGGACTGTGGGCATGTTTTAAAACAAAGCCATGTGATACCCATAGCAACATTCTGACCATGTTATAATTACCGTATATATGTTTTTTTTTTTTCTTTCAAGCAAATTAAGCCTATTCAATGGTTCATCTGTATGATGTATACAACTTACTGCAGCAAAACCACCATTTTCACAGAAAGAAAATGCAGTTTAAATTGACAGTAAATGATAGCTCCTAGCTCCTTTTAAACAAAGCAGCCAGAGATTCCTTTCATTTATACCACACCCTTATCTTAGAAGAGGGTCTGGTATAGAAGGTTAATGGGGGATCCTACACAACAAACAGTGTGAAGATCCCCCTAAAAATACTTACAAGACCCTTATGCTTGATGAGGGTCTTGTATAGATGATAAGAAAGAATACACACACACACAAATTATGAGTAAGATGGATTTTAATGGGGGACCCACACAAAAACAAGGAAGAAAAAGCATGGGGTCCCCTTCAAAATCCATATTGACACTTATCTGAGCACGCAGCCTGGCTGGCATGGAAAAAGGGAGGCTTCACCCTCCTGAACCATACCAAACAACATGCCTTCAACATGGGGAGAGTACCTTGCCAAGGGGGACCTCCCTGGTAAACTACCTTTTCCCTGTGTTGATGAGGAGAGGGGCCTCTTCCCCACAACCCTCACCTGGTCTTATTGGAATCTGAAAAATAAGGGGGCTTCCGATACCACTCCTCTCCATGAGAATAGGTAAGGGGAACATAGAACCCCTACTCATTTGTAAAAAATGTGAGTTGTAAATAGACACACACAATTTTTGACAAGTACTTTATTAAAAAAATATAAAAAAGGCCTTATAATGTAAATCCATTCTCAATCACGTCGTCCAGCAATGCAAATCCCCATCAATCACAATATATGCTTAAAACAACTTACAAGAAAGCAGTAGTAAAATCGCATATAAAACAATCAATCACACGCAGGCACCTCAGTGGGTGTGATAAAGTCGCCGCTGTAGCTCCTCCTGACTAGTTTCGTTCAAAAGAACATTAGGGGTAAAATAGTGCTCCTTTTGAATGACACTAGTCGGGAGGAGCTACAGCGATGACTTTATCACACCCTCTGGGGTGTCTGCATGTCTGTTTTATATGCAATTTTACTCCTGCCTTTTTGTAAGTAGTTTTAACCTTCATTAAAAAGCCAGGATTTTTAATTACTACAATATGAGTTCCTCCTTGTCTCTCCCTTTTGCTGAGTCCACTGTTGAACATCCTGGTTGTATGGTAACCCATCCTGGAATCTTGGCGCCTGATATCCATCCACCCCATGAGGATACTGAGATAAAGTGCAGCCAGACCCCCATTTTGGGGTCAGAGTAGCTGAGCCCACTGTTGAACATCCTGGTTATATGGTAACCCATCCTAGAATCTTGGCATCCATCCCATGATGAATCCCTAGACCCCCATCTTGGGATCAGAGTAGCAGGTAAGCGGCTTGAGAGTTGGGTGTGCACTATTGGGTGTAAAGATTTTGCTATCCACACTGAAATATGTTTTTTTTTTTTTTGTTGATACACAAGTATAAATTAACTTTTTGTACCAGCGCGCTTCTCTTCCTTTTTTTCTGATGGACTTTACGGGATTATTTATGAATACTTTTTAACACATTCTTATTTACAGTTTTTGATAAATATGAATTTCTTACTTGATTGCATTTATGCACTTTATGTTGATAGCGGAACATGTTTTTCATTATTATTAATATGTATATTGTTTATGTGGACATTCGGTGAGTGTAGCTGTCACTGAGAAATTATTCTTTTTCACTATTTGGTGACACTTTTTGCGTAACTTTTTTTTGTTTAGTGTTTTTCGTTTACACCTCATATACAGCCTGGCAGAATGCTGGGTATCTTCTTCTTACCAGGCTCCCCCTCCTTTTGTGTCATGTGACACCTCAGAGCCAAGGAAAATCCTATGGGCAGATTCCCTCAGCTATAAAATCTATCACTCTGACAGGCAGCTGGTGTGAGAGATACCGACTGCTGCAGTGGTGGACCATCATGGTGTTGGAAACCCAGGGCACCCTGTAGGAGGTGGGGGACACATGCCCTAGGTGCCCGGCGCTAGCGAGGTCACTGCGTTAGTGTATTTATTTATTCTCACAGACAAAACACTACTCCTTCTGACTGTGCCTTCATTTGGTTTTATTCTCCGAAGGATAGCTCTATCTTTGCTAAGGTATCATTCAGCCCGGTTCACACTTATGCGATGCGGGAAGGCTGCGAATTTGCAGCCTGTTCCCGCATCGCAAACGCACCCCGGCAGTTCACACTGCCATATGCTATACGCTGGGGGTGTCAATGTAATCTTAACGACACCCCCAGTTTGATCGCATATCGCAGTGCGATCTTGCAGTTCGCACAGGATCGGATCGCACAAGTGTGAACCGCTGTGCGATCCGATCCTGATGCGGCTGCAAAAAAGGGTCCTGTGCGTGTTTGCTGCAGGTGCGGTGCGAATTTAGCCATACAAAGTGTATGGCTAAACTCGCACCGCACAGCCGATCGCATGTAATGAAGGAGCAGTGCGCTCCGACATTACATGCGAATGCCGCAGCCGCATGAGTGTGAACCGGCTCTCAGGGTCAACATCTACTTCCTGGACAGAGATTACACAATCATGTACTGTAATTTCTGGTGCCTGTGCATTACTGGCTGTGTTCACAAATGCCTGAAACAAAAAACCTTTCACTTTTTGACTTGTTACAAAGTTACAGTCTGAACTCAAGGAGAGAAGACTGAGGAAAATCTTCCTTCTGCCTGCAGCACACTAATGAATTATGTAACACCCTGAATGACTTTTCCATGTTTCAGTATAATGCTAAATTTCCCAGTTCTAAAACCGAATAAATATACCAGCTAACTGCATTGAGCTTATTCTTCAGCTTCACCAACCTATTGTTCATCTGCCGATTGGATGCACATCCATGACCTAATTGCTATTTATAGTAATACTTAAAATAAAAAAGAGGTTATACTTATCTGCTCTGTGCAATGATATTGCACAGAGCGGTCCCTACCTTTTCTTTGGTGGTCATCCACCAGCGCTGTCCACTCATCTTCGCCTTAGCAAGTCGGGTGCTATAGGGTCACCCATGCATGTGCTTCTGATCTGAACTGCATGCGTCCATAGACACACAAAGCAGGTAAGCCCTGCCCCCTATCTCTCCTCACAGAAGTTTGACTGACAGCAGCAGGAGCCAATGGCTCCCACTGCTGCTTGTGTCTTCTGTGAGACCAGGGGGGAGAGAAGCAGTGCTGCGGCCAAAACAATGCTGGATCAGTGATTCAGTCAGCTAAGTATTTAGGGACAGGGGTGAGGGGGTAGAACAGGTAGGGGAGGGTCTTAACCCTAATGCAGGGAATGCATTAAGGTGAAAAATTGTTTGGAGTTTGGAACCACTTTAATGGTTCTCTCTGAGACAGCATCCTTTAAATCCTCCTTTAAATTCTTCATTGAGAATCTATTGGAGGTCTGGTGCCAGCAATTCCAACTCCAACAGCAAATATTAATGTTGTTGCAGCTAAAAAGCTTGTAGTTGGATCTTGGGATTCAGCTGGTGGTCCGCTGCGAGGCAAGCTACTGCATGTTCCAGCTCCTGCCCCTCAGCGTCTCCTCGATGCTCTTGACTGAGTGTTGCTTTGGGGGCCTGATACTTCAGCTAGAAATAATGGAATAGGACTCTGGTTATAATTTGTTGGTTTTGAGAACTAGGGCCATAATTAAGAGGGATGGCCATAGGCAATTATATTGTGTGAAATCCTTAGACTAGCATAAGCTTAAACCAAAGCCTGGAATGTTTTCATTAAAAAGGCCAATTTTAGAGAGATCATAGATGTTAAAGCAGTATTAAAGTCGATTTTTCATATCCGGATAAAAAAGTAGTTATACTTACCTGCTCTGTGCACAGAGTGGTGGCTTACCTCTTCTTTTTCGGTTCCCTGCCAGTGCTGTCTTTTCCTCCTCTTCTATGGGTGCTCCCTTAGCAAGCCTTGCAGTAGTGTTAATTTTTACGTCAAATTTCGATTTAGTTTTATCTTTTGACTAAAATGTCATTTTAGTTTTTGTCATGTTTTAGTCATCTGAAATATTTTAGTTTTAGTCGTGTTTTAGTTGGCTAATATCTCCAGTACATTTTGGTCAACTAAAATCTAATGGGTTTAGTTATATTGTAATGCAGTATTTAAGTATTTCTCTAGAATTGCCAAACTCATGATCCTGGAGTAAAAATCTGATAACATATTATTTATGGTATTAGGGTTTAAACATGCACTACAGACACAGATTTAGCCATTGTGATATACTGTATAACATCTTTAAAAATAAAATCAAGTTTTATAAACAAACAAACAAAAATATTGCTTTTTGACAAACAAAAGTACAATTTTAAAATATAAAAAACAAAAAAACAAAATTGAACTGCCATTGCAAATATTACCTGAATATATTACCAACAATAAATATTAAGAAAAAAAAAAGCCTTTTTCCTATTTTTTTTCTTTAACCACTTTACCACCGGAGGATTTTCCTGCTAAAAGACCAGGGGTTATTTTGCGATTTTTTACTGCGTGACTTTAACGGACAATCGCGCGGTCGTGCGACGCTGTACCTAAACGAATTTCACGTCCTTTTTTTCCCACAAACAGAGCTTTCTTTTGGTGGTATTTGATCACCTGTGCGATTTTTTGATCACGCGCTATAAACAAAAAAAGAGCGTAATTTTTGCAAAAACAACAATATTTTTCACTTTTTTTTATATGAAATTCCCCCCAAAAAAAATGTAAAAATCAAAATTTTTTAAAATTTTCGGCCAATTTGTTTTACGCTACCTATGTTTGGTAAAAAAAATCGCAAAAAGCGTATTTTGATTGGTTTGCGCAAAAGTTATCGCGTTTACTAACAAAGGGAAAGATTTTTGTCATTTTTGGTGTTTTTTTTTTTAACGAGTAATGGCGGCGATCTGCGATTTTTTTTGCGGTACTGCGACATTGCGGCGGACAGATCGGACCCTTGACTGACATTTTTGACACTTTTGGGGGTACCAGTGACATTACTGCAGTAATCAGTGCTATATATATGCACTGTTACTGCAAAAATGACACTGGCAGGGAAGGGGTTAACAGTATTGGACAGGGAGGGGTTAAGTGTGTCCTAGGGGCGTGATTCTAACTGTGTAGGGACATGGCTACTAGTGTAAAAACAAAGATCAACAGTTCTACATAGTAGAACTGTTTGATCTTCACTTTTACACAGGGAGAACTGACAGGTGGCTTGTTTACACAAGCCGCTCTGTCTTTCTCCCGCTGTAGCGGCGATCGTAGTGTGACCGGCGGACATCGGGTCCGCCAGTCACACTCCCGCACTCCTCCGTGAACGAGCCGAGGCGGGCGCGCGCCTCGGCGGGCGCGCGCCCGCCCGCTATTGGCTCTGGAAGGAGTGACAGGCGAGCGACGTAGACCTACGTCACTCTGCCTGGCCGGGGCCGACTGCCGCAGTAAATATACTGTGCGCAGTCGGCAAGCGGTTAAGAAGCTTAGTAGATGCCCTTACTTATTCTTATGTGGTAGAGCAGTGTTAATTTTGATGTCAAATGCCATTTTAGTTAACTAAAATAGTGTTAATTTAGTCGAAGAAAATATTTTAGTCTATGAAATTAACACTGCTGCACAGGCATGCTCCCAGGCTTGGCCACGCCTCATTTTTTCACCCTTTACTGTATTTGATTGACTGCAGTAGCTGCCACTGGCTATTGCTGCCTGAGTTTCCTGTGAGAAGAGGAAGAGAAGGGGAATCGTGCTGCAGACGGGCACAGCGCTAGAACAAGAGAGGAGGGTGTTTAGGGGTGGGGGGACGGATATGGGAAGGTTTTTTACCTTAATGCAGAGAATGCATTAGGGTAAAATATTCTTCGACAATAAATATAATAATAGATAGATTTAAAGCAGAATTCCAGCCTAACACTAACTATGTTTAAAAACATTCCCTCCCCCCTTCTGCTACCTATGCTGACTAACTTATGCTAATAAGAGGTGTATACTTACCTATTTTTAGCCTGCTCTTGTGCGGTCATATAAACCATAGCTCTGGCTTCCCTGTGTCAGGGGAAAGGAGGGAATGCTGACACTGGGACATGTGAGTCTATGAATGATGTCACGGCTCCAAGAATTCACAGGCATTGTTGAGCGCTTCCTCCATTCTCCTGTAGCGGCCACTCACTGACAGAGGGGATCACGTGACCGCATCAGAGCAGAGTATAAATAGGTAAGTATACATAACCTTTTTTCACAGGTTAGGCAGGGTAGGTAGCAGGATGAAGGGGGGGGGGGATTTTGAAACATAGTATAAGGCTAGAATTCTACTTTAAGACACACACAAAAATAATAATCTATGAGCAATACATTTTATGGCTTTTCATGCTTCTGACAGTGTACTATGTGTACTAACAGCACTACATGTGAGAAATCCTAGTTCAACCACTTCAGCCCCGCCCACCGTTCATTTACTGTGGCACTCTGCCGCTGCTGGGAAAATCGACGTAGGGCTACGTCGCTCACTCAGTCGCCTGTGGGGGGCGAGCTCGCGCCGCGGGGGCGGCGCGCTCCTGCCCCTGCTCATTCCCTGGGGAGCCAGCACATGTGACCGGCAGCTCCGATGGCCGCCGGTCACTCACGATCTCCCGCAGCAGAGGGAGAAAGACAGACGGCTGATGTAGACACAGCTGTCTGTCATTCTCCCTTAGATTATCACAGAGGCTATGCGATCCTGCTATATAGGATCGCATGTCTCTGTGATGATCTCACAAGCCATGCCCCCTGACAGTTAGAATCACGCCCCTGGGACACACTTAACCCCTTGATCACCAGTAAAGTTAACCCCTTCCCTGCCAGTGTAATTTTTACAGTAACAGTGCATATTTATAGCACTGATTACTGTAGTAATGTCACTGGTACCCCCAAAAGTGTCAAACATGTCAGTTAGGGGTCCGATCTGTCCGCCGCAATGTCGCAGTCCCGCAAAAAAATTGCAGGTCGCCGCCATTACTAGTTAAAAAAAAAAAACAATAAAAATGACATAAATCTTTCCCGTAGTTAGTAAACACAATAACTTTTGCGCAAACCAATCAAAATGTGCCTATTGCGATTTTTTACCAAAAATATTTAGCAGAAAACAAATTGGCCTAAAATGTTAAAAAATTTTGATTTTTAATTTTTTTTTGAGAATGTCATATAAAAAATGTGAAAAATATTGTTATTTTTTCAAAATTGTCGCTCTTTTTTTGTTTATAGCACAAAAAAATCAAAATCACATAGGTGATCAAATACCACCAAAAGAAATCTCTGTTTGTGGGGAAAAAAGGACATAAATTTCATTTGGGTACAGCTTTGCACGACCGCGCAATTGTCCATTAAATTCACGCAGTGCCGAATCGCAAAATAGGGCCTGGTCATTGAGCAGCCAAATCCTCCGGGGCTAAAATGGTTAATGAATATGTATATCTGTGACTTATTTTATGTTTTAGATAGATTAGGGAATGGTTAACCCCTGTCGTGTTATCTGTTATTGTCTGTGTCCTTTTGGAAGATTTGCCTCCATCTCCTTTCCTGAACACACAATAAGAAGAGACCCCCCTCCCCCCCCCCCCCCACATAGAAAATAAATACTTCATTGGAACACTTATTCCTCCCATTTGTCTAGGTAACAGCTGTAAAATATTCGATTTCCTATCACCGTTTGTCCTGGAAAGAAGGGTCACCAGTTCACAAAGAGAGGGTAAATCTCCCCATTGGAGACACAGACACCAATTCAAACTTGAAAGAGGTTCTAATCCTTGAAAACATAATGGTTTGCCCAGGAGATTCCCAATCATTTCAAAAATAGGATTGATACAATTCATGATGGGATCACCAGTGTTCAGCTTTCTCCTTCAACCAACATACTAGGTCCAACACCTCCCTCAATACTTTCCTCCTTTGACCTTGCTATCACTGAAGAAGTTGTTAAACTCCTTTCTGAGGCCCATCTCTCCACCTGTCCCCTTGTGCCTGTCTCCCCTACTACAGTTCTTCCTGCTCTGTCCTACACCCTCTAAGCCAGCCCTCAAAATTACCACTCGCCTGCTCGCATTTGGCAAGTGGAAAAAACTTGAGGGTGAGTGTGGGGCTACCTTAGAGGGGGGGAGGGGAGGGTGCCGCTGGCTTACACAGAGCGGGGATCTCCTGCTGTGACACAGCTAACACAGTCCTGCTTCCTGGATCAGCTCTTGTGATAGACAACACACTGGCAAATGCTGGGGAATTGAAGTAGTGTGACGTCTATCATAGGAGCCAGTCCAGGAGAGGTGAATTTGTTTGACTGCAGCTGCTGGGAAATTTAAATACAAGCTGTGTCACAGTGGGAGATCCCTGATCTGTGTGATCTGGCCGGCTCTCCTCTCTCTAATCCCCGTGCACTGTTGAGGCTGCATTGATGGGCATTGGTGAGGCTGCGCTGATTGGCACTAGTGAGGCTGCATTGATGGGCATTGATGAGGCTGCATTGATGGGCACTGATGAGGCAGCATTGATGGGGACTGATAAGGCTACATTGATGGGCACTGGAGAGGCTGCATTGTTGGGCACTGATCAGGCTGCGTTGATGGGAATTGGTGAGGCTGCATTGATGGGCACTGGTGAGGCTGCATTGATGGGTACTGGTAAGGCTACATTGATGGGCACTGATGAGGCTGCATTGATATTCACTGGTGAGGCTGCATTGATGGGCACTGATAGGCTGCATTTATGGGCACTGATAGGCTGCATTAATGGGCACTGGTGAGGCTGCATTGCTAGGCACTAGTGAGACTGCATTGATGGGCACTGATAGGCTGCATTGATGGGCACTGATGAGGCTGCATTGATAGGCACTGGTGAGGCTGCGCTGATGGTCACTGGTGAGGCTGCATTGATAGGCCACAGGCACTGATCAGGCTGCATTGATGGGCACTGGTGAGGCTGCACTGATGAGCACTGATCAGACTGCATTGAGGGGCACTGGTGAGGCTGCATTGATGTGCATTGATGAGGCTGCATTGATGGGTACTGCTGAAGCTGCATTCATGGGCTCTGATGAGGCTGCACTGATAGGGCTGCATTGATGGACACTGATAGGCTGCATTGATGGGCACTGGTGAGGCTGCACTGATGATCACTGGTAAGCTGCACAAACTATACTGCACCGGTGGGCACTGATATGCTGCACTGATGGGCACTGATAAAGTTGTTGTTAATATTTATTTTTGTAACTTAATTCTGCATAAAACATTTAACAGTGTCATTTCATGCGATAATTTATGAGGACATGTTTAGGGGTGAAATTAGGGGTGCAGCAGGGTAGGGGTTGGGTGGGGCAACTGGTGGCAAGTAACTCTTAAGGCAAAAGTGTGGCCAGGATTGGTATCTACCAAACCCTGGAAATGGGGATTTGAATGTGCCTATATAATATGAATATTAAGAACCACAGGTTTGAAAAAAAAAAAAATGATATAATTTAATACAATGCAAAATTTATGCATATCATTTTTCTACTTATATAAACATGACAGTATATCTGCAATCCAAAGAATGCTCTTCTAATGGACCAATGTGTTTCACTGTAACAGCTTCCTCAGGGTCCAAGTCATATATAAGCGTTAAACAGACTTTCAGAATATCATGATATCTACAATACAACAATACAGTTAAATATACAGCATGTACAACATTTCAGATCAACACTGATCATAACCAAAATAAATATATCAATACATAATGAAAAAAAAAGGGGAATAAATAAATAAATGAATAAATTAATCATAACACTGGGGATGTAAGGAGTCAGAATGCGCCAGATCAAAGGGGGGAGGATTTCAAACAAGTTGAAGGATGGGGGAAGGGAAAAAGATCAACCACCCCATAAAGTGAAATTAACCACCTATGTCTTTACTTACCAATCAATAAAAGCAAAAATAAGACCTTTAACCACCTCCCACCCGGGCCATAGTACATATACGGCTGGGTGGGAGTCTCGTCCTTCTGAATGGACGTTCCGGAACGTCCTTCAGAAGGAGAGAGATCGCGCCGCCGCGGGCACGCGCAGCGGCGCGATCTCGATCTGCCTGTGTCCCTAGGACACAGAGCAACAAGACTCGGCAGGAGGGCCCTGTGATTGGCCCTCCTGATCACATGACGGCTGTGACCAATCACAGCCGTCATGTAATGTCAATACAGCCGTTGTAACGGCTTCGATCTCTTCTCCTCCTGACAGATGCTGTCAGTGTGAGGAGAAGGAGAGGATCGATTCTGCAGCCGGGGTGATCAGTGAGTATTTCTAATTACTCACTGATCACAGGGGGGGTCTGTGCTGGTAATCAGATGATTGATTACCAGTGCAGCCCTGGGGGGAGGGGATGCCACTAGAGCCATCAGGGATGCCCACCCATGACCACCAGGGATGCCCACCATGGCCACCAGGGATGGCAAACAGGGCTCAGAGAGCCTGCCAGTGGTGCCCCCTTATCAGTGCTGCCCACTAATACCATCTATCAGTGCTGCCTACCAGTGCCCGTTATTGCCCACCAGTGCTGCCTATCAGTGCCCCCCTTCAGTGCCGATCAGTGCCGCCCATCAGTGCCACCCATCAGTGCCCATCAGTGCCGCCTATCAGTGCCCATCAGTGCCCATCAGTGCTGCCGATCAGTGCCAATCAGTGCTGCCTATCAGTGCCCATCAGCGCTGCCTATCAGTGCCCACCAATGCTGCATATCAGTGCTATCTATCAGTGCCACATATCAGTGCCCATCAGTGCTGCATATCAGTGCTACCTATCAGTGCCCATCAGTGCTGCATATCAGTGCCACCCCATCAGTGCCACCCCATCAGTGCCACCCCATCAGTGTCTCCTCATCAGTGCCTGTCAGTGCGGCGTCATCAGTGCTCATCAGTGCAGGAAAAAACTTATCTATTTACAAAATTTTATAACCTAAACAAAAAAACTTTTTTTTTTTTTCAAACTTTTCGGACTTTTTTTATTTGTGCACCAAAAAAGAAAAAACCTGGCAGTGATCAAATACTACCAAAAGAAAGCTCTATTTGTGGGGAAAAAATGACATAAATTTGGTGTAGGTACAGTGTTGCATGACCGCGCAATTGTCATTCAAAATGCAACAGTGCTAAAAGCTGAAAATTGGTCTGGGAAGGAAGGGGGTTTAAGTGCCCAGTATTGAGGTGGTTAAACATAGTATTATGGTGGGTGATATGGATTTAGCGCTGTATATAAAATAGCTAGAATTATATATGATACTGGATAAAACAAAATATACCAGGAGAGACCCAGGTGATGATGCACAAGAAATATTTTATATAAAGGTGATATATATAGACTAAAGGTGTAAAAGCGACAAAGTGCTTAAGAACCCATAATTTGGGTAGTAGAGACACCAGGTGTCATAGACGCATGTGTAAAAGAAAGAGTGACCAAGGGAGACAAAGTGCCCAAAATAAACTGGATTCAAGAAGTAATAGGAGGTGTAACGGATCTTTGTACCCCAGGTGGGCACATCCGCCGGACCTGTGTCTCCTGTCCTCCAAACGCACCCACAGCCTGCGGAGAAGACATACCCAGCCCATAACCCCTCAATCACGAGAAAATCCACACAGGTGTTGAGGGTTAACCATGCAGAGCTTAAACTAGTTTATTAAATTCCAAGACATACAGTTTTACACACAGTTAGGGAAACTCCCATTAGCCTTGCCACAGAAGGGGGGAAGGGGACAAAGACCAGCCAATGGTAATGGAACATTTGTACATTGAAACAGGCAGTCTTGATACACACCCCCTGTGGAGAGATATCTCCAGCCCAGACCAGACCATTGTCTGTGTCATGATTCCACACAATTAGACACAGAAACAGGAGGGGGGTGGGGATGGGGGCAGAAGGGCTGTAGCGTTACATTCCAAACACTTGGTTCTCAAACGTATACACATGCAATAAACATAATGCATACATGAAGGACAATATACAGTGGCTGTGTTTGCCACAATGCTCCCCCAGAACCAAGCCGGCATACACAGTCTGATCCTAACGGATCGGCTTGGGGATGTCCGGGGAGTACTCACGGATCATTTGTCTATGTCTGTTTGCCTGGATAATGCGTCGGCGTTGCCATTTTGCTTCCCAGGGCAGTAGTGGACGGTAAAGTCAAAAGGCTGCAGCGCCAAACTCCAGTAGCTTCTGGCCCATAGTCTGTCGGTAGGAGGCTTGCGCACAGTCCCCTCCAAAACTCACAGTGACAGTGGGTTCTGTCACATTTCTCCCCTTTTAAAAACAGACTAACGAGGTTCCTGACCCTCAACTGGTCTGGACCTGCGTTAGTCACAAACTTCCACCCCAGGAAACCAGGAAAAGTAAAAGTACGACTCTGGCGCTGGGGAGCAAAATTGCACATAGGGTCTCCCATGAATAAAAACAGCCGCTGCAGAGTGGGAACAGCTGTCTGCACTCCTCTGATCCAGGGCAGGGTTGCAGATATTGGGGGGAGCTGAATAATCCTCTGCCCTGATGCCAGCGCTTCCGCTGGTAGGGAATGTAGGCTGGTAGGGATATGCATTTGGGGAGAAAAAGGTACTTGCTTTTCCCCTGGTGTAGTTACCAGCCGCTGAGAAGGTATCTTGCAGGGACTGTCTCCCGGATTCTTCATCTCTGGTTCTGATGCTGGGCAGAGACTATCAGCGCTCTCTCCTGTAGTCAGCGCTTTTGGCGGGGGCATTAACACTGGGGTAGTGTCCAAGTGCTGGGGAAACGGCTCACTGAGGTCATCCCTTGGACTCCCTGGATCTAACTCTGAGGGTGGGCAGAGGCCAGCGGCACTCTGCCCCGTAGCCAGCGCTTCTGCTGGGGGGATAAACATTGGGGTAGTGTCCAAGTGCTGGGGAAACGGCTCACTGAGATCATCCCTCGGACTCCCTGGATCTAACTCTGAGGGTGGGCAGAGGCCAGCGGCACTCTGCCCCGTAGCCAGCGCTTCTGCTGGGGGGATAAACATTGGGGTAGTGTCCAAGTGCTGGGGAAACGGCTCACTGAGATCATCCCTCGGACTCCCTGGATCTAACTCTGAGGGTGGGCAGAGGCCAGTGGCACTCTGCCCCGTAGCCAGCGCTTTTGCTGGGGGGATGAACATTGGGGTAGTGTCCAATTGTTGGGGAGGGAGAATTGCTTCCTCTACTCCCGGTGGGGATATCTGCTGTTGGGAAAACAGCTCACGCAGATCCTCTCTCAGACTCTCCGGATCCAACTCTTTTTCTGATGCTGGGCAGATGCCAGGGGCACTCTGCCCTGTAGCCAGTGCTTCTGCTGGGGCACCAGATGAGATACTCTGGACTTGCTGCTGATCACCATTTCCCAGCCTTCCAGCACCTGTCTCAACTCCCCCTTCTGAGACCTTCATGCTATTAGCTTGTCTCACTGCCTGGGGGACCTCCGGTGTGTTCCGGCATTCTAGCGCTCGCAGTGCCCTCTGTATCATCGCTGCTTCTTCCATTGCAGTTATTATGGGAAAACGCAGGGTCACCCCTGGCCCCATTTGCTTCTCATCTTTGTGACTGTCTGCTATTTCTCTCGGACAGTCCCAGGCAACGGGAGCCATGCCAGGCTGCTGATCACCGTCAAACAGCCACTTGTAGGCAATCTCGAGCTCCCATTCCTGCTCAACCAGGAACTCCAATTCCTCCAGGTTAGAGATGTACCGAACTGTTCGCCGGCGGACAGTTCCCGGCGAACTTAGCATGTTCGCGTTCGCCGATGCGGGCGAACATATGCGATGTTCGGTCCGCCCCCTATAATACATCATTGAGGCAAACTTTGACCCTGAACTTCACAGTCAGCAGGCACATTTCCAGCCAATCAGCATACCTCCCTCCCACACCCTCCCACCTCCTATAAATAAGGAAGGGCAGCATCCATCTTAGATCATTCTGAAGCAGTGTGTTAGTGAGAGCAGGGAGAGTGTTGCTGCTGCTGCTGCTGCTGTTAATAGCTAGGGACAGTTGTTAGTCAGTGTTCCTGGTCTTGCTAGTCAGTGTTCTTGGTCCACTACTGCTGTAAGGACAGCATCCTGACAGCACCCCAAAAAGCCCTTCTAAGGGCTGGTATTTGTGTAATTTTTATATATATATATATATATATATATATATATATATATATATATATATATATATATATATATATATCTAGTGTCCCCAAAAGCCCTTTTAAGGGCTGGTAATTGAGTATTTTTTTTTTATTTATATATATATCTATTGTACACTGCAGTTGCCTGCCCGCTGTGTGTGAGAGGCCACAGACCCACCACAGACTGTACTGTGTGCACACCACACTCATTTTGGGTGGCACAGGCACAGTACCTTGCATTTTAAAAAATATTTTTTTTTTCCCTCTGTCATAATTGCAGTGAGTGCTGTGTCAGGTCCACAGAGTGCACTGTACCCACTGCAGTGCACTGCCCACCACTGATATATATATACGGTGGCACAGCATCTTGTTGCAAATTGAAAAAAAAAAAAATATTTTTTTTTATTCTAAAAAGTGTACCTGTAAAGAGTGTACCTGTGAAGTTTCAGCTCTGTAGCATGTCCAGAACCAGAAAAAAAGATCATTTTTCAGTAGAGCAGGGATGGTGGGAACCCCTTTTACACCTATATGATCTTTTTTTTCTGGTTCTGGACATGCTACAGAGCTGAAACTTCACAGGTACGCTTTTTAGACCCCCACAGACACTAATCCAAAAAAAGTCATGCCTGCCACCGTATATATCAGTGGTGGGTGGGCAGTGGCACTGCAGTGGGCACAGTACACTCTGTTGACCTGACAGTCACTGGCACCCAGGCAACTGCAATTATAAAAAAATATATATATTTTTACTTTGCAAGCTGCTGTGCCACCGTATATATATCAGTGGTGGGTGGGCACGCAGTGGCACTACAGTGGGCACAGTACACTCTGTGGACCTGACAGTCACTGGCAGCCTCAATCACGAGACAATCCACACAGGTGTTGAGGGTTAACCATGCAGAGCTTAAACTAGTTTATTAAATTTCAAGACATACAGTTTTACACACAGTTAGGGAAACTCCCATTAGCCTTGCCACAGAAGGGGGGAAGGGGACAAAGACCAGCCAATGGTAATGGAACATTTGTACATTGAAACAGGCAGTCTTAATACACACCCCCTGCGGAGAGATGTCTCCAGCCCAGACCAGACCATTGTCTGTATCATGATTCCACACAATTAGACACAGAAACAGGAGGGGGGTGGGGATGGGGGCAGAAGGGCTGTAGCGTTACATTCCAAACACTTGGTTCTTAAACGTATACACATGCAATAAACATAATGCATACATGAAGGACAATATACAGTGGCTGTGTTTGCCACAGGAGGGTATACACTTAACACCCAAGATGTGACATTCCACAAAGAGTGAGAGGGATAGAAGGGAAGAGAGCACCTGAACCAGTGAACAGAAAGGACATACCGCAGATACCACGCTATAGCCAGCAAACAAACATTAAATAAACTCACCAGCTGACAAAATCCACTTATATAAAAAATAATCCCAAGATAAAATGCAGCAAGATCTAAAATGGGGAGTAATACATCCGATCCAGAGCCCGAGAACGAAGGACGAGAGATCGATCAAAAATCTCAGATCCCAGATATAATAGTAGAATGGGGGAATGCCCAAATGGTTAACAAGGGCACAAACTCACAGCTGTCAGAAGTGAAAAGGAAGAACCAAATGGAATTCTAGTGAGTAAAACCAATGCTCAGCACGGTACATCAAGATACAGCAGCCTGTCACATCTATTACTAAACAAAGCTTACCTTAACAGACAAATTCACATCATCTTAGCTTAACCTCTGCAGCAAATGTTACCCGGATGTAGACTGAAGAGACACAGAAAGATTCCCATGGTTTACATGGAGAGGAAAGAACCTCCCCTTCCGCTCGCCTACCGCCTCCCACATCCCCCCGCCAAAACCGCCGCTAAATGTGTGCGTGCGGGGAGATGTTCCTATGATCTTCCATGTCAGTCCTTGTATGAACATACCCAGAAATGACGTAAACGGCGACCCGCAATACAGCTAGAGGAAATCCCCAACAGCTACAAGCATGTTGGGAAGTGGCAGGGGCCGGAAGAGAGGAGCGTGTGTAACTAACTCCTCCCCACAACAGCCCGATAGCAAGCATTATCACATATACACACATAGCCACAAGGGACAAAGGCAAACCACCCTTACCTAGTAACACCAATAGGGCAAGTGGAGCACAAATGCAGAAACCTTCTGCCATTGTGGATGGGTAATAAGAATAATCATTTAATGAACAATGCAAAAAAGCATTAATTACCTCATTTATGTGAATGCTGCTGTATGGTGGTGAATTGATAAGGATGTATATCCCAATCACTCACATAAACGGTTGCCAGATACCGGAAGAGATAGGACAATGGTCCACTACATCTAAGGCCACACAAACCCAGGAAAAAAAAAAAGGGAAGGAAAGAAAGGAGGGAAAGAAAGATATGCAAACGACAATAAGCATATCTAAATGCATATGCATGGTAATCACACTTTACATAGGTACATTATTCCCTCCATATATAATAAAAATAAGAATATATAGATATCATCCAGGATATTTGCTTGTAATCAAAAGACCATGCTCTCCGGAAAGGGAAAAGGTTGGGATGGTAATCTCAGAGTTATAAATGGAGATTGTATGGAGAGAAATGGTCTGACTAAAAGCTTGCACCGTCCCCTAAAATAAATGTAGAGTAAAAGTGTGGCCAGGATTGGTATCTACCAAACCCTGGAAATGGGGATTTTAATGTGCCTATATATTATGAACATTAAGAACCACAGGTTTGAAAAAAAATAAAATTAAGGCCTGGCTAGTACCTCAGGACTTGAAATTTTGAGCCCTTCTCTAACCCACATCTTCCATCTCTCCCTCCCATATTCATTTGAAAGGGCTAAAATTGCACTGCACTGCACCGCACCGTACCGCACCAAAAGTAGTGCATAAACTACTCTAAAAAACATACTGCAACCATAGAGTAGAGGCAACGCACTAGAAAAAGTAAAAGTAGAAAGAAATAGAAAATAGTCTTTTATATTTAACCAATGATTAGGACCATTCACTCCAGAACACAATGTGGGAAGCCCACGTTTTATGCTCATATCCTGAACCGGGTTCCAAACTCACTGCCCTTGAGATCTACGGCAGGTGTCAATGCACAGCTAATAAACTGGGTTTGCAACCTGCATTTGGAGTGTCGTTAGCATTGCATTGACACCTGCCGCAGATCTCAAGGACAGTGTGTTTGGAACACGGTTCTGGAAATGCGCATAGAAGGTGGGCTTCCCGCATCGCGTTCTGATTTGAATGGTCCCTTAATCAATGGTTAATTATAAAAGATCTGTAATCTCTATTTTTTTTTCTGCTTTTAGGTTTGCTTTAACAATGTCTAAGAAAAAAAGTAACATATATTTTAGTGGCTCATCACAGCTGCAGCCAACTGCAGTCCAAGCTGAAATGCCTTTAGGCTCCCTCTCTCTGACTGAAACTTTCTATTGCACTGTATACAGCAAAAGGAAAGGAGATGAAGGAAAATGAGTAACTGCTCAGACTTATTCACGTGTGTGTAAAATAATACTTGAGCTATTTAGCTTTGTTAAGAATAGAACAAGAAAGAATAAATAGATTAAATGAGAAAACTTTAAAATATGCTCATGGTTGCACCCACTGAATATAAATGAAAATATTTTTTTTACATATACCTGAATAAAAATAAACAAATTACTTCCAAAATAATTATTTTTTTTAAATCCTGAGCATAATAAATAATCAAGAAGAAAAACCATGTCAGCCAGTGAAGACAGTCTCCTAATTAATAAATTGAAAAGCATAGTGATGTTTCCAGGTCATGTCCTCCCCAAGGTGACAAGGTGAGCACTACCAATAAGAGGTTAATATATTCTCCTCTAAATGTAATTAACAATAGTTGACTTGAGTTTACCAATTGGAAGGTGAAACTAACTTAAAAATCTTTAATCTACCTAAGTGAAACTAACAAAACACGGTTTACAAATGAAAAGTGAAGCTCTACTGCTGTGATGACAATAAAACATTAATGAGACTCAGTCTGCTTCTCCCATGGTGCCAGAAAGATATGGGACCCATAAGAAACAAACCCTTGCATCGCTGTTATTTATGTTAATTGCGTTCCCATTACTGTTGAGTTCATAGAGCCGGCCTCCAGTATATCTCCTTAGATCGGCTTATCTGTATGCAGCCCATGCCTAGGAACTGCTGCAGCGGTGGGGGATGTGGAGGATGGGGAGAAGCACAACGATAAAACACAGAAGATTGAAGACAACTGGGAAATGACTGCGCAAAAGTACATCACCACCTTCCAACAGACGCTTAAGAATTGCTATTTTTGTGCTAGTATAATATGTGCCTTAACACGCACATTCAAAAGTTTTTTAAAAAAGAAGAATTTAAAAAAATCTTGAAAAACTGCAACACTGGTTAAAATTTTAAAATAAATGTTAAAGCAGACCAGTACTAAAACAGCAAGGTCTGTTTATTAACGGAATGTTCCTTCCATATCCCAAAATGCTGACCAAAAATGAAAAAAATAAATAAATAAATCCTGTGGGTGAATACAAATGAATTAACTTATTTAGTTTTCCCTTGCTTTAGTCCATGGTGTCTTGGCAAGAGTAATATAACCATTCTTCCAAAGAGATCCTGTGGAATGCGGAGTAGCCTATATCTTGACAGAGGATGTTTCCATGGCTTATTGTGTCCTTACCGGCTTTGAAATGACTCTGAAAAGCAACTCACTGAAGTTCGGTATTCAGCAAGGTTTGACGCATGTTCAAACTTACGGTAAGGGAAGGTTAAAACCCTTGTCAGCTTTTTATTGCTGTTTTAGAAAAATGGCCTGACATGTAACGAGACATGAGAGCACTTCGTAAGATTATGAGTGGTTTCAGAAATATAAAGAACTATAACACCAAAAATATTCTTCCTACCCCAGGCTATCCAAAACTAAACAATACGTTTTTGATTAATATACAGTTTAATGTTATTAAAAATCAACACAATAGTACTTTAGCTTGCCCTTGGTATTTTGAAATGGGGAGAAGTGTCATCTAACCCAATCAGTTCTGTTAGTAAATTTGTTCTATAAATGGTTGGGAATAGCTCATATTTACCACTTGCAGCCTGCAGATGGCAAGCTTCAGCAGACAAGCAGCTTTCTGCTAACCTGAAAAACAGAGAGATCAAACTGATCAGACTGCTGAGTGACAAATGGTATGCCCCTTCCGCTCTCCTAAAATAAATGGCACTATAGACTGCCAACAATCATGCATAGGTGGCGGTTCAAAGTAGACAGCCCAGTTTGCAGTGTGAAGGAAGAGTTGTCCAACCCAGTGTCCAGGTCTTACTGAAGACCAGCAGGTTGAGTGGGTAGGTGTGCTCACAAGTTACAATGACAGGCTTGAGCAAAGCTCAGAGCTCCCATTGGAGACAGGTGTGCACTGTTCAGGAGATACATGCTGAAGACAGGAGAATTCTT
This sequence comes from Pelophylax lessonae, assembly GCF_965119305.1. Taxonomy (NCBI): domain Eukaryota; kingdom Metazoa; phylum Chordata; class Amphibia; order Anura; family Ranidae; genus Pelophylax; species Pelophylax lessonae. Next base: position 133,090,170 of record NC_138770.1, read on the forward strand.
GTGAAAAAAACCTGGGAGGGTTGAGACCGTTAAACAAGTCTGAAGGATTGAGAAAGTCAAGACGACTAGGCAAGTCCAGAAGACTGAGGCAATCTCAAATTTTCTGTTGAAAAATGTTGCTGGAAATTACTTAGAACCCCCAAACATTCTTTTTTTTTAAGCAGAGACCCTAGAGAATAAAATGGTGAGTGTTGCAAATTTCATGTCACACGGTAGTTGCACAGTGGTTTTTCAAATGCAATTTTTTTGGGAAAAAATTAATTTTAGTGACCACAAAACAAAATATATTACCCAATTTTTTTTTATTTTTTTTTAAAAGGGACCCCCTTCCATTGCTTGTAATAGTAATCCAGTGGCTGTATAGCCGCTAGGATTATTTTTACAATGTAGGGATTCACTCACTGTAAAAAATGATACCGGCATCATGCCTGCCCCCCAAATATTACAATATATAAAGCCTAACCTTAGTTGCTTTTCAATAGCTTAAGTTCATACTTATTTACAATATACTACTTTTCTGCTGCAGAACCTTGCCGTCTGCAGGCTAGTTATCTGATTAAGGGAATAAAAACACATTAAAACATTGGTATACAGTATATATATATATATATATATATATATATATATATATATATATAAATATGTATATATATATATATATATATATATATATATATATATATATATACATATATATATATACAGTGGATACGGAAAGTATTCAGACCCCCTTAAATTTTTCACTCTTTGTTATATTGCAGCCATTTGTTAAAATCATTTAAGTTCATTCTTCTTCCTCATGAATGTACACATAGCACCCCATACTGACAGAAAAACACAGAATTGTTGACATTGTTGCAGATTTATTAAAAAAGAAAAACTGAAATATCACATGGTCCTAAGTATTCAGACCCTTTGCTCAGTATTTAGTAGAAGCCCCCTTTTGATCTAATACAGCCAGGAGTCTTTTTGGGAAAGATGCAACAAGTCTTTCACACCTGGATTTGGGGATCCTCTGCCATTCCTCCTTGCAGATCCTCTCCAGTTCTGTCAGGTTGGATGGTAAACGTTGGTGGACAGCCATTTTTAGGTCTTTCCAGAGATGCTCAATTGGGTTTAAGTCAGGGCTCTGGCTGGGCCATTCAAGAACAGTCACAGAGTTGTTGTGAAGCCACTCCTTCCTTATTTTAGCTGTGTGCTTAGGGTCATTGTCTTGTTGCAAGGTAAACCTTTGGCCCAGTCTGAGGTCCAGAGCACTCTGGAGAAGGTTTTTGTCCAGGATATCCCTGTACTTGGCCGCATTCATCTTTCCCTTGATTGCAGCTGAATAACACCCCCACAGCATGATGCTGCCACCACCATACTTCACTGTTGGGACTGTATTGGACAGGTGATGAGCAGTGCCTGGTTTTCTCCACACATACCGCTTAGAATTAAGCCAAAAAGTTCTATTTTGGTCTCATCAGACCAGAGAATCTTATTTCTCACCATCTTGGAGTCCTTCAGGTGTTTTTTTAGCAAACTCCATGCGGGCTTTCATGTGTCTTACACTGAGGAGAGGCTTCCGTCGGGCCACTCTGCCATAAAGCCCCGACTGGTGGAGGGCTGCAGTGATGGTTGACTTTCTACAACTTTCTCCCATCTCCTGACTGCATCTCTGGAGCTCAGCCACAGTGATCTTTGGGTTCTTCTTTACCTCTCTCACCAAGGCTCTTCTCCCCCGATAGCTCAGTTTGGCCAGACAGCCAGCTCTAGGAAGGGTTCTGGTCGTCCCAAACGTCTTCCATTTGAGGATTATGGAGGCCACTGTGCTCTTAGGAACCTTAAGTGCAGCAGAAATCTTTTTGTAACCTTGGCCAGATCTGTGCCTTGCCACAATTCTGTCTCTGAGCTCTTCAGGCAGTTCCTTTGACCTCATGATTCTCATTTGCTCTGACATGCATTGTGATCTGGAAGGTCTTATATAGACAGGTGTGTGGCTTTCCTAATCAAGTCCAATCAGTATAATCAAACACAGCTGGACTCAAATGAAGGTGTAGAACCATCTCAAGGATGATCAGAAGAAATGGAAAGCACCTGAGTTAAATATATGAGTGTCACAGCAAAGGGTCTGAATACTTAGGACCATGTGATATTTCAGTTTTTCTTTTTTAATAAATCTGCAACAATGTCAACAATTCTGTGTTTTTCTGTCAGTATGGGGTGCTATGTGTACATTCATGAGGAAGAAGAATTAACTTAAATGATTTTAGCAAATGGCTGCAATATAACAAAGAGTGAAAAATTTAAGGGGGTCTGAATACTTTCCGTACCCACTGTATATATTGTAAAGATTTGGGTCCATTAAGCTCAAGTGGTGCCAGCGATTTGAAGAAATAGTGTTAGTCCAGACTTCGTTTTTTTAAGGGCATGGCAGCCCATTTTTATTTAAAGAATGGAAAATTCACAAAACCACAACAATATCTCTTGCAGGGGGTTTTACCATTACTGCATATGATAAATTCAGCCTCCTGGTTTACTCCCATGCCACACGGCTGCTTCAGGCCCCACGCCTAGGCCTAAGGTCTGATCCTCAGACTAACACAAGTATCCTTTAGTCAAGCTTCCTTGTAGCTTCTTTGGGATCAGCTTCATACTGCGCTGTTGCGCAATACATCTGCATCCTGCAGACCTGTACACTCTGGCTGCCAACTGCAGCCTCTTTCATTCAGGGAAGGTGGGACCCCCCCTGACTCCCATACACAGACCTCGTGTCTGTCTGGTGGAGTCCTCCTGACTCCTGGGCCAGACCTCCTGTCTGCCCGGGTGTAGCTGTCACCAACTGGGAGCTCTGAGTGCTAACCCTGGGAATAATATGAACCCAGCCCACAGGTGTGCAATCAGCAGGTCTGTCTTTACAAAAACCAGGCATAAATTGCTAACACACACAGTGACCTGGGGTCGCCTCTTAACAATATATATATATATATATATACAGTATATATATATATATATATATATATATATATATATATATATATACACACACACAGCGGGTAAAATACATTTTTTCTAGGTAGATATACAGGTGCATCTCATAGAATTAGAATATCATCAAAAATGTAATATATTTCAGTAATTCATTCAAAATGTGTAACTCATATACTTTATATAGATGCATTAGACATATATAGACATCATATATTTTATATAGATGCTTAGATACACACAGAGTGATATATTTCATTCATTTTTTTCTTTTACTTTTTATGATTATGGCTTAAAGCTAGTAAAAACCCAAAATTCAGAAAATTTGAATATTACATAAGGCCAGTGAAAAAAAGTATTTTTAATACAGAAATGTTGGCTTACTGAACAGTATGTCCATGTAAAGTATAGTATGCACTCAATACTTGGTCAGGGCTCCTTTTACATAAATGTACTGCATCAATGGGGTGTGGCATGAAGGCGATCAGCCTGTGGCACTGCTGAGGTGTTATGGAAGCCCAGGTTTCTTTGATAGTGGCTTTCAGCTCATCTGCATTGTTGGGTCGGGAGTCTCTCATCTTCCTCTTGACAATACCTTACAGATTCTCTATGGGGTTTAGGTCAGGCGAGTTTTCTGGAGATGCTGATTTCATTTTCCAGCAGGACTTGTCACCTGCCCACAATGCCAAAAGTACCAATACCTGGTTTAATGATCGTGGCATCACTGTGCTTGATTGGCCAGCAAACTCACTTGACCTAAACACCATAAAGAATCTGTGTGGTATTTTCAAGAGGAAGAGAGACACCAGACTCAACAATGCAGATGAGCTGAAGGTCGCTATCAAAGAATCCTGGGCTTCCATAATACCTCACTATTGCCACAGGCTGATCACCTCCATGCCATGCTGCATTGATGCAGGAATTAATGCGAAAGGAGCCCGACCAAGTATTGAGTGCATACTATACTGTACATGGACATATTTTTCAGTAAGCCAAAATTTCTGTATTAAAAATCCTTTTTTTGTTGGTAATCTGTAATATTCAAATTTTTTGAGATACTGAATTTTGGGTTTTCACTAGCTGTAAGCCTTAATCTTAAAAGCAAGAAATGCTTAAAATATATCGCTCTGTGTGTAACGCATCTATATAAAATATATGTGTGTCACTTTGAATTGAATTATTAAATATATTAACTTTCTGATGATATTCAAATTTTATGAGATGCACCTGTATTTCTAAAGGTGCTATTGACATGAAATGTTCACCACATGTTGATAACAGCCAATGCAATCCATACATACAAAGAAACCAAAACAGATACATTCAGAAATTAAGTTATGTGTAATAAAATGTAATGGCACAGGGAAAAAGTATTGAACACGTGAGGAAAGGGAAGTGTAAAAAGACATGGAAAGCCAAGACACCAGGTGAAATCTATCAGTAATTAGAAAGCAATCCTGCCCCTTGTCAGTGCAAATTAAAATCAGCTGGTTCAGACTCAAATGATGGTCTATAAAAAGGTGTCTCATTACCACGATGTCACACAAGAAATATCTTATGATAGGTAAAAGCAAATAGCTCTTTCAATAACCTATAATCAACAAAGTGAATTATGTAATTTGCAAGCTCAAGGCTGCTCCGTCCCTAAAAAAACATAGTAGGGATCGACCGATATCGGTTTTTCGTTGCCGATACTGATATTTTGGCCATTGCATATCAGTATCGGCCAATATGGGCCGATATTTTGTACATTTAAAGTTTTGAAAAATAAAGACAATTTTTGACACAAATCTGGTACTGAACATGTTAATTTTTATTTAACGTTTAATGACTGGCTTGCTGGCACCCTGTGGTGGGTGGCTGGCTGTCTGGCACCCTGTGGTGGGTGGCTGGCTGTCTGGCACCCTGTGGTGGGTGGCAGGCTGTCTGGCACCCTGGGGTGGGTGGCTGGCTTGCTGGCACCCTGTGGTGGGTGGGTGGCTGGCACAGGGGCTGTGGGTGGCTGGCTGGTACAGGACCTGTGGGAGGCTGGCTGGTACAGTGCCTGTGGCTGGCTGGTACAGAGCCTGTGGGTGGCTGGCTGGTACAGGGCCTATGGGTGGCTGGCTGTCTGGCACTCTGTGGTGAATGGCTGGCTGGCTGGCACCCTGTGGTGGGTAGGTGGCTGGCACAGGGGCTGTGGTTGGCTGGTACAGTGCGTGTGGCTGGCTGGTACAGGGCCTATGGGTGGCTGGCTGGCTTGCTGGTACAGTGCCTGTGGCTGGCTGGCTGGTACAGGGCCTGTGGGTGTGGGTGGCTTGCTGGTACAGTGCCTGTGGCTGGCTGGTACAGGGCCTGTGGGGGGGGCTGGTTGGCTCGCTGGTACAGTGCCTGTGGCTGGCCACCCACAGGCCCTGTGGGTGTGGGTGGCTGGCTGGTACCGGGCTGCTGTGGGTGGGTGTATGGCTGTGATACACTTCCGCGAGACTAGTTCCGATTCCAGAGGAGGCTGTCCAAGGCGAGGGAGGTGGCCTAAGAAAGCAGAATGACGTCACAAAAATATTGGCAATATCGGTAACTTCCGGGCCGATTCCGATATATCGGGGAAAGTGCATATCGGCCCTCGATATATCGGCCTTGCCGATAATCGGTCGATCCGTAAAACATAGTACAAAAATATCTCCCAAGAGATTTTGTTACAACCAATCACATTAATATACAGACCAAATTCATAAAAATATATTTTATTATACCAATGGATAAAAATATACAGGTTAATAAAGCTTTACATCAATAAAGGTGCACAATGCATAGCCCTCCAATATACAAGGGAGAGCACACAGAAGTACATATGAATGTTTTTGTGTGATTCTACAGTCACCAATCTCCCATACTCCTGAACCAAGGGGGAAAAGGACCTGTGACTACACTTAAATTGCTGACTGCATAGTGGTGTATCACCAATTCCCAACACGTTTGTTGGGAAAAAACCTCTTGACTCTCCCAATAACCTTTGCAACCTTATTGTCGCAAAACATACTGATAGCATTGGTTACAGAAGGATTTCTAAACTTCTTAATGTTCCAGTGGAAGTGGAAAAAAACACAATTTAACCTTAAACCAGCCACAACCAGGTGCCCCTCGCAAGATTTCTGATAGAGGAGTGAAAAGAATTATCAGAAGAGCCAAAGAACACTTGTGGAGAGCTTCAGAAAGACATGGAACTAGCAGGTACAATTGTTAACATAATTGGTACAATAAGTAACTGACTCAATTGCTATGCCCTGTATGCACGCTCACTACGCAAGACTCCATTGCTGAAGAAAAAAGCACGTTGAAGCTTGTTTAAAGTTTGCTGCACAACATTTAGACAAGCCTGTGAAATACTGGGAGAATATAGTCTGGTCAGATGGGACAAAAATGTAACTCTTTGGATGCCATAATACACACCATGTTTGGAGGTCAAATGACACTGCACATTACCCCAAAAACACCATACCAACAGAGAAGTTTGGAGGTGGGAACATCATGGCGTGGGGCTGTTTTTCGGCATACGGTACTGGCAAACTTTATATCACTTTTTTTTTTTTTCATATTTAAATTTTTATTGTTAATTTCAGCACATAAAATTTCATACATATCAAAGGAACCCGAAGGGTTCTTTAGAAAAAGAAAAAGACAAAAAAGATCCATAATATTTCCTTATAATACTTTTCCCCCTCCCCCCTCCCCACCCCATTCCACTGCCCTCCATTTCAATCCCTTCCGTGATGTTTAAATATTAATTTCTATATACTTGGTTGATTTTTTAAAGTCTATCCATTTTCCCCATTTTTCCTTCATATTTATTGGGATCTCCTCTTGAGTATTACTAATACAGTAAAACCTTGGTTTGAGAGTAACTTAGTTTGAGAGCGCTTTGCAAGACAAGCAAATTTTTAAAATAAATTTTGACTTGATATACAAGCGATGTCTTGATATACAAGTAGTGTCATGTATAAAAAAAGAAGAGAGGAGCCTCTAAGTGTAGCAATATGGTTACATTTAATGAAGGTTCAATATTTAGCAACTCACATGGTTGATGATTAAAACAGGCACATCTAAGTATGCCGGCATCCGGGGTAAAGCTGTCCACATAGACCATCCTCTGCACAGCCATCTTCATCATCCCTTCCCCGCTGCACTCCACGAGCGATTCAAAGCCTCGCTTTCAGATCACTCTACTGCAGGCTATTCTTCCAGGTCATGATTGCAGACTGACAGTGGTGAGAGCCGGTGGTTCAGAAGATGGTCTATGTGGACAGCTTTACCCCAGATGCCTGCATACTTAGGTGTGCCTATTTTAATCATCAACCATGTGAGTTGCCAAATGTTGAACCTTCATTAAATGTAACCATATTGCCACACTTAGAGGCTCCTCTCATCTCTTATATTCTGTAGCTCTGCTAGATTTTGCTTCTAATCCCCTTGGGAAGGCTGCATATTGTGGATGGACATTTTATGGTTACACAACCTATCACATTGCTATAATCTTTGTATATAGACTATAAACTGAAGGACTTGCGGAACAAATCATCTGAGTTTCCATTATTTCTTATGGGGAAATTTGCTTTGATATAAGAGTGCTTTGGATTACAAGCATGTTTCCAGAACGAATTATGCTCGCAATCCAAGGTTTTACTGTATATTCCATATTAAAGATTTAATTTATCCTATTACACCATTCCTTTAGCTTTGGGCTGTCCACTTCGCGCTACATTCTTGGTATTATTCCCTTTGCTGCGTTTAAGAAGGTTGGGACCAGAGTTGTTTTATATTTTTTTAACGGTGTTGTTGTTTTATGAAATAGGCAAGTCCATGGGTCATTTGGGATCGTCGTTTCAGTAATTTCACCCGTAATTTGTCAGACCTTTGCCCAAAATTCTCTAATTTTAGGGCATTCCCATAACATGTGGTACATTGTTTCAATACCTCCACATTCCCTCCAGCATTTGTCTGTTTTATCTGGTTGATATTTATTTATTATTTCCGGTGTAATATACCATCTTAGCAAACATTTATAATTTAGTTCTATTGTGCTAACATCTGTGGCTAAAAAAGGTTGGGGGAATGTCTATTGGTGAAAGAGAGAATTTGAACAGAATCTTGGGTAATATAAACACCTTAACAACGTTTATTCTTCCGACCAGGGGCGTAACTACAGGGGTTGCAGGGGTTGCAATCACAACCGGGCCCCATGCTCAAGGGGGCCCATGTGGCTCCCCTGTACACCTGAATAGGAGGGGCGGCGGGGGCAGCATGTAGAGAAATCACTGTCCTCCTTTTTCCTTCTGTAGCTGCAGGAGGAAAATGGAGGAGATTGGTTCCTCTGTACGCTGCCCCCCCCCACTTCTCCTATTCAGTATACTTGTGTTCTGCTGTCTCTGGGCCCCTGTGTGCTCCCCTGGTCCCTCCCCCCTTCTGTGATGCCCCCCCCCCCTTCAGAATTCTCCCTTCCCTCACCATAATAAAGGGCCCCGCAACTAGAGTAAAGGGCGCCAGGGGTCCAGGGGGCCATTCATGGTTTCTTGCACCGGGGCCCTGAAGGTTCTAGTTACGCCTCTGCTTCCGACCCATGAGATTTGGTTATAAGATCTCCTTCCTATATCCGTTTTTATTTCATTTAATAAGGGTAGAAAATTAGCTTGATATAGTTTTTCAGTTTGTGATTGCAAACTTTATATCACTTAAGGAAGGATCTATGGAAAAATGTAACAAGACATTCTTGATAAAAATCTGCTGCCATCTACCAGGATGATAAAGATGCAATGAGGATGGACATTCCAGCAAGGCAATGATCCCCAACACAAAGCCAAAGAAACTCTCAATCGGTTTCAAAAAAAGAAAATAAAGCTGCTAGAGCCAAACACCTGACTTGAATCCAATAGAAAATCTATGGAAATAACTAAAGTTCAGATTTCAAAGAAGAGACCCATGGAACCTTCAATATTTGAAGACTGTTTGTGTGGAAGAATGGGCTAAAATCATACCTGAGCAATGCATGCGACTAGATTCTCCATACATGAGGTGTCTTGAAGCTGTCATTACCAACAAAGCATTTTGTACGAAGTATTAAATACATTTCAGCTAGCGTGTTCGACACTTTTTCCCTTTGTCATTCGATTTTTTACACATAACCTTATTTCTGAACTTGTTTTGGTATCTTTTTGTTACCGACATGTGGTGAAAATTGCATGTCAATAGCAGCTTTATAAATATATTTACCTAGAAAAATGCTGACCTGATCAATACTTATTTTACCTGATCTATATATATATATATATATATACACATGCTGTATATACTGTATTGCAGTATAAACTCCTATTAAACGGGTGTAAAACATCTATCATCTTACAAGGAACAATACTTAATAGACCCCCTTGAGCTACAGTTATTTTGTGCGAACAGTCTGCAGGGTACATTTTCTAAATCTATATCGCCTGCATTACCACTTCTAAAATCTTCAATTTACAATCCCTGGTGGCTAAAAACAAACAAGTTCTTTTTTGCCTTACCACAGGCTGGTAATGTCTAAAGGTTATGTGCATCCCCTGGAGACAGGAGAGCCCTCAGTTCTCTGTAAACATGAGTGTACAGCGCCGAGTGATATATTCCGCATCAAGAGAAAACGCCACTGGCTATATTTTATTATGCAGCTTTATATCTTATCTCTGTCCATCCTCTGGGGCTTGCTGTGCATTCATCTTTTTTGCCAATATATATATATATATATATATATATATATATTTTTTTTTTTTCTCTCCATCATATTACTATAGAATTTTTGTGTAAAGAATAAATTAGGCAAATTAATGTAAATTAATGCATGTTCTGGATCATGAAGGAAAGACGATATTATAGAAGAAATATGTTCATTAATAGGTTTTTTTGATGACTGTATTAAGAAAAAGTATATAAAGTATGTGCGTATATATATATATATATATATATATATATATATATATATATAGTATCTCACAAAGTGAGCACACCCCTCACATTTTTGTAAATATTTTATTATATCTTTTCATGTGACAACACTGAAGAAATGACACTTTGCTACAATGTAAAGTAGTGAGTGTACAGCTTGTATAACAGTGTAAATTTGCTGTCCCCTCAAAATAACCCAACACGCAGCCGATAATGTCTAAACCGCTGGCAACAAAAGTGAGTACACCCCTAAGTGAAAATGTCCCAAGTGTCAATATTCTGTGTGGCCACCATTATTTTCCAGCACTGCCTTAACCCTATTGGGCATGGAGTTCACCAGAGCTTCACAGGCTGCCACTGGAGTCCTCTTCCACTCCTCCATGATGACATCACAGAGCTGGTGAATGTTGGAGACCTTGCGCTCCTCCACCTTCCATTTGAGGATGCCCCACAGATGCTCAATAGTGTTTAGGTCTGGAGACATGCTTGGCCAGTCCATCACCTTTACCCTCAGCTTCTTTAGCAAGGCAGTAGTCATCTTGGAGTTGTGTTTGGGGCCTTTATTATGTTGGAATATTGCCCTGTGGCCCAGTCTCTGAAGGGAGGGCATCATGCTCTGCTTCAGTATGTCACAGTACATGTTGGCATTCCCTCAATGAACTGGAGCTCCCCAGTGCCAGCAGCATTCATGCAGCCCTAGACCATTAAACTCCCACCACCATGCTTGACTGTAGGCAGGACACACTTATCTTTGTACTCCTCAGCTGGTTGCCGCCCCACACGCTTGACATCATCTGAACCAAATAAGTTTATCTTGGTCTCATCAAACCACAGGACATGGTTCCAGTAAAATATAAATAAAAACACAAAATATATAAAATATGTGTATATATATATATATATATATATATATATATATATATATATATATAAATAATAAAATACAAAATATTGACACTTTGGGCCCAATATGGACATTTTCACTTAGGGATGTACTCACTTTTGTTGCCAGCGGTTTAGACATTAATGGCTGTGTGTTGAGTTATTTTGAGGGGACAGCAAATTTACACTGTTATACAAGCTGCACACTCACTACTTTGCATTGTAACAAAATGTAATTTGTCACATGAAAGATATAGTAAAATATTAACAAAAATGTGAGGGGTGTACTCACTTTTGCGAGATACTATAGATATAGGTATATATACATACAGTATACGCAGGGCTTTTTTCCCCAGAGAATAGGTGCAGGAACTTGCCCCTTTACCCTTTGTCTCTGCTCCTTACCCACCTCTGAGCACCGCCCCTTGGTTCCACCTCGTGCCCACCTCCCAGTCCTGTCTACTGCACCTTTTAGAGAATATATAGCCAAGTAATTTTGTTCTACTAAGTGATATGCATGGAATTTATTAAAAGCAAGAAAGACAGTAAAAAAGATCCCGTGCAGTGAGCAACAATGGAACCCACCCCAGAAACAGTAGACCCCCCCCAGCAATGATATACCTCACCCCTGAAATAATAGATCCCACACACAGTAGACCACCCAGCAGCAACAACAGATCTCCCAGCAGCCAGCATCTATACACCCTCCAGGAGCCAGCAAAAATAGTCCTCTCCTTCAACTGAAGATCCCTCCCAGCAACAACTGAACACCCCCAGCAACGTAAGACCTCCCACTAGCAATAATAGCCTACCCAGCAACAATATACCTCCACGTAAAAATATATACCATAGCAGCAAGCATCAATAGACCCTCCAGCACTCCTTGTCAATGCATACATTCTTTGCTGAAGGTGGCGGAACTGCGTTGCTTCACATTCCCGCTGAAAAAAAGCCATATATATATATATATATATATATATATATATATATATATATATATATATATATATATATATATATATATATCTCCTGTTTCCCCAAAAATAAGCCCTACCTTGAAAATAAGACCTAGCGTGATACTTGGGGATAGCTGCAATATAAGCCCTACCCCAAAAATGAGGCCTAGTCAAAAATCCTTGCAAAAACATGTAATCTGTTTTGTAAAAAGATTATATAATGTGTAGTGTGTCTCCTTTTCTAACTTTATTGTGGAAAATACCTTATTTACAGCACCGCTTACAAATAGAGACTCACTGGATATTATATAATCTTTTTACAAAACAGATTACATAATCTTACAATGACTTTAACCAAGGTTTTTTTGGGGATTACAGAATTTCATAATGCTGACTCCTGAGCTGACAGGGGGAGAGGAGAAGAGAAGACAGGATACACAAAAACTTTTTTAACCTCTTGCCAACCACCCACCTTAGTATTACTGCCGCAGGGTGGCTTGGCTGCGCAAAATCACGTAGTACTACTTCGTGCACGAGGTTTCGCGCGCCGCCGGAGCCGTGCTCCCACTGTGTTTAAACGCAGCGGGATGCGGGCGGCAGAGGGAGTGGCGGCGATCACCGCCTTCCTCCTGTGTTTGTCAGATAGACTGGCAGAAGACCCGCCTGCTTATGTAAACAAGGAAGCGAGTCTTCTGTGAGACAGGCAGGGAGAGATCAGGAGTTTCAGCTAAGCGGAAACCCCGATCTCTCTGTGTCTGTCACAGAACCCATCCCATACACAGTTAGTAATCACATTTAGGTACAAATTAACCCCTTTTATCATCCCCATTGTTAACCCCTTCCCTGCCAGTGTCATTTCTATAGTAACAGTGCATGATATTTAGCACTGATTACTGTATTAATGTCACTGGTCCCCAAAAAGTGTAAAAAAATGTCAGTTAGGGGCCCGATCTGTCTGCCGCAATGTCGCAGTCCCGCTAAAAAACACTGATCGCTGCCATTACTAATAAAAACAAAAAAATAAATAAAAATTCCAAAAATCTATCCCGTAGTTTGTAAACGCTATAACTTTTGCGCAAACCAATTAAAATACGCTTTTTGGGATTTTTTTTTACCATAAATATGTAGCAAAATACAAATTGGCCTAAAATGATTAAAAAAATTAGATTTTTACATTTTTTTATTGGGAATGTTTTATAGCAGATAGTAAAAAATATGGCGTTTTTTTCAAAATTGACGCTCTTTTTTTTGTTTATAGCGCAAAATCTAAAACGGCAGAGGTGATCCAATACCACCAAAAGAAAGCTCTATTTGTGGGAAAAAAAGTACATCAATTGTATTTGGGTACAGCGTCGCACAACCGCACAATTTTTCATTAAAGTAACGCAGTGCGGAATCAAAAAAAAAAATGGCCTGGTCATTAAGGGGGCAAATTCTTCCGGTCCAGAAGTGGTTAAAGGATCAGGATATATTTTTTTCTTTTAGGGTTACAACCACTTTAAGACCGTCCTTGTACATACCGTAAATAAATAAGACATCACCTAAAAATAAGCCCTAGTGTGTTTTTTGTGGCCAAAATCAATATAAGACCTGGTCTTATTTTGGGGGGGAAACATGGTATATATAAATATATATACAGCATACAGTATACAATATACAGTAAGTTTAGTGGAACGTATAAAAAAGTATAAAAAAGTTGTGAGCAGGGAAAAGTTTTCCTGAGAAAATGCCATCTGCTTGGCTCTCATTCCGATCTATCAGCTTCTGTACTGTCTGGGTTACTGGCCCTGAAAAGTACAGTAGTGTTAGCCTGCATTTTTAGTACAGGCTCACTTTAACTGCTTCATTGAAAATAGAAAGTATTGTTTACAAAGAGCAAGTCCAACCAACATTGATATTCCAACTCAACTGGGGGGGGGGGGGGGGAGAGAAACATAGCCTAATGATGTAAAACAAAGGATTACGGGGACAATGATGAATTCAAATTATTATAGCAATATTGTAGGGCTCCAATAACACATTTCTGAAAATTGGGTGCCTTTAGTGATATGATGCACTGAGACTGACTCATCTTTATATATAGGGTTGTGTGGAGGTGCTTTGTATCCACATTTGTATTGCCCGGTGGACACATCCCTAAACATGCACTAAAAATACAAAAAAAACATCCACTGCCAGAAAAAAAGACAATAAAAGGTAAAGGTATACAGGACTTTGTATGTGCCACTGATAAATCACACAAGATTAACCTCCTCCCTTCTGGCCTATAGCAGAATGACGGCTGTACGGGAGCAATCCCACTGGACACAGTGGATGACAGATCAGTGTACCGAGCCCCTGCCTATACCATATGATTACTTTGACCAATCACAGCAGATCACATGGCAATTCTACACAATGAATGTTTTTCATTCATACCACTCATTGTGTACTATTGTGATCTCTGTGATTACTCACTGTGATCACATGGTGCAGACAGGGCCCATTACAGCCCATCTGTACCATGTGATCAGAACTACAGCTAATCACTATAGCACACACTGGATGAATTAATGTCAATTATAAAAAATATTTGCTTATAACAGTGATTATTACTGTTATAAGAAATCATAATGTGTTAAAAAAAATAAATCCTGATCACCTTCCCAGAGTAGTACAGTGTTACTATGCTATGATAACACTAGATTGTTCCGGTCACCATATGTAAAAAAAAAAAAAAAAATGTAAAATAGAAAAAAAAAATTTAATAAAAAAAAAAAAAATGTTAAAAAGAAATGGAAAAAAAAAATCATTCATTTTTTTTTATTTATTCATTTATTTTTTACATATTCTCACCAGTCAGTGTCTCTGATCACCACCATATATGATATATGATGAGACTGTACTGCACTGGTGACTGTATGTAATAAAAAAAGTAATTGTGAAAAAAACACATTTCTAAAATGTTTTCATTTTCCAAACAATTATAAAAAAAAGTTAAAACTTTCAAAAAAACTTGCAATGCCGCTTACTAAATACCTTGGACTGTCTAATTTACAAAAAGGGGTCATTTTGGGGGGCATTTATACTGTCCAGACATTTTCATGCCTCAAGAAATGAGATGAGACCAATCAGGATTGATCGATTTTCAGATATATTGTATACATACCATAGTTTGTGGGCTTTATAACTTTCCTACAGACTAAATAAAATACACTGATTTGGGTTATTATTACCAAAGGAATTTAGCAGTATATATTTGGCCTAAACTTATGAAGAAAGATTTTTTTTTTTGCAACATTTATAGCAGAAACAAAGAAAAACACCTTTCATTTTAAAAATTTCTGTCTTTTTTTTTTTTTTTTTTATTTAGCAAAAATATAAAATCTCAGTGGTGATTAAATATCACCAAAATAATTATCTATTTGTGTGAAAAAATTATATAAGTTTCATATGAGTACAGTGTTGCATGACCACGCAATTGTCATTCAAAGTGTGACAGCGCTGAAAGCTGAAAATTGGCCTGGGCAGGTAGGGGGTAAAAGTGTCCAGTATTGAAGTGGTTAAAAACCAAAGATATTTTTATCACAGGAGTAAAAAAAAAATCACAAATAGGATAAAGAACATGATTTAGGGCTTGTTCACACTAGAATTCCATAGGGGAACCTTCGTGCACCGCATTCAAATTGCACTGCCCTTGTGATCTGCAGCGGGTATTACTGCAAAGTTAGAAACACCCCAAACGCAGTGCGTTTGCCCGCACTGGATCGCATGGTACATTTGCAGTGTGTTTCCAAAAGTAGTGCATGCAAATGAATGAGCTGAAATTGAACTGCTCAGAACTGCATGTGAAATGCACAGGAACACGCAGATCCCAGCGTAAATTGCCCTTAAAACTACAGAATTCATGTATATAACCAATAAAAAGTTTTTTTTTGCTGTTTAGGACTGACATGTTTCACATTAGACACACTTCCTTAAGCTTCATTCCTTATAATACTGTATATACAATGAAATGGACATTCTCTTCATATGGTTATATATTTCTCTTCCAATAGGACATCCTATACTCATATGATTTTTTTTTTATATAAATAATCAAAAAAAGGAGGGAACCATCACTTACTTACAACTGCTCGCAAAGCTCGGTCACCAATCTGAAGATTCCATAAGTGTATCCACTGCTTCAAACTAAAGTATTTCCAAGTGCCTCCGAGATATATTGCTCGGGCCACATCTTCCTTGCAAGTGAGACATACATGTTTTCCATTTAACCACTTGACCTCTGGAAGATTTAACTATGTGTTACAGAATTAACAGGAAGTAATGTGTAGGATTCTTCACAAAGTAAGTTTACCAACCTCTAGATCATTAGTAATAGGAGTAGGCCAGAAATAAGTGAAATATAATGTGCAAATGAAATATAATTTGACATTTTGACCATATATATATATTAACATAAATGTGTCCACTAATAGGAATGTATCCACTATATCAAATTTGAAACTTAGATGACATGCAAATGTCACTCTTATCCACATAATTCACTTTTTACATGGCGTATTATTACAGCAATAAGTTTAGTTTAATGTCATAGACATTTATGTATGTTGACAATTTTCACCTACTAGACTTGTACTATGTCTTATCCCCTCTCTAGAATGCAAATTCTACTGATCCCATACTACTTTGTATGAGGCAAATAATGAATAATCCTTGGCATTTATGGTATTCACATTGTTATATTACCCTCTCTATGTAAACAGTCAGCATTATAAACCTGAAAGAGGCTCTAACCCTTCACCATGCATTAAGCTACCTACCCCCCAAAAAAGAAGAAATAAGACAAAGACGAAGGGAGAAACACAAGAAGAGTAACAAATAGGTAGTAGGGAGAGAGAGAGTGTAACATGAAAAGGGAATAAATAGAACTAAGAAAAGAGGCAGAGAGACTAAAATAAAAGAACAAAACAAATAGGAGGGCGCTGAGGTCAGTATCAAATAAAAAACACTTTTTAAAATAAGGCGCACACTTACATTGAAGTTAACATGAAACAGCATGGATTGGGAACACCTGAGACCAAGCAGCTGTAATCAGTGTGAGGTTGTAGGCATCACTGAGTAAACAGAGACAATGCGTTTGAAGAAGAGGGCAAAGTCCTTTGGAACGAGTCATGAACTCTCCCAACATCCACCAGGCATTTTGACAGCTGTCATTCTCGTGTGCAGCCTAGAACGCAGGCGCTTAGATCTATACTTTGAGAGGGCTGACTACCTGTCATTCTCGGTCTCTGTTTACTCAGTGATGCCTACAGTCTCACACTGATTACAGCTGCTTGGTCTCAGGTGTTCCCTATCCATGCTGTTTCATGCTAACTTCAATGTAAGTGTGCTGCTTATTTTAATAAAGTGTTTTTTTTGGAGGTTTTTTAAACTGACCTCAGTGCCCTGCTATTCGATTTTGATTTCTTCTACATTGAGGTGATCCTACCCAGATCTTCTGCGGGAGCTTCAGGAGTTCCTATATCGTTACCTTCTTGTGTTCAGCCATCTATCCAGTTGCCTTATCCATTGCTCTACCCTGCTGATGGTCTACAGATACAGATGAAAGTTCCAATAGACCAAGGGATTTTGCACTTCTCATAGGAGCGCCGTATGTACTGTGTACTTGTACACTCCTTGGATTTAGAATAAATAAGAATAAATTAAGTATCATTAGAAGTAATAGCTTTTGCTTCAATACTCAACTTTAGGCCCCTTTCACACTGGTGGAATCTGTTAGTGGGTATGCCCGCTCAGCAGGGGATCTCTCCACTGATCCCCGCTGAGCAGGTGGATGACAGGTCCGCTGATGCAAAGCGGACATGGACAGAACCGGATGTTCTCTTTGGGCTGTTGAATGGAAACAGACTGCCTATCCGTTTCCATCCGACTGTCATCCAATCTGACAGATGGATAGGGAACGGATCCCCATCTGTCTGTTTTTAGCAGACAGGATCGGATTGGATGTCAGCAGGTGTCTTAGGACACATGTTCGCTGACATCCGCCGCTCTATAGAGAGCTATGGATGGTCCAATCGTCAGTTTTTCAGGTGAATCCAATTGGTCCGTTAGTGTGAAAGGGTCCTTTTTCATGTTCTGTTTTAAAAATCCTTTATGCAAACGACATACCTCCTGAGACCCGATCTGTGCAGACAGAATGGCAACTTGCTAAATCTGCAAGATCCACAGGCACAGTCAGATCACCAAGAAGACTCTGAATGAAATTTTGTGTAGATTAATCCAGATTGGCAGGTTAAAAATTATGTTTTCTGGGAATTTCTTGAAAGTGAAAATGCATTTCAGGGTCAAAGTCTTTAGACTCTAAAACAACCTATTAGCACAGCAAGGTTAAAAAAAAGCTAATCAGGCATAATAGAGAGTTCAAGAGTGTGTAACTAGGGACTGATCAATCTACGTAACACACAACAGGAGGGGCCAACAGAGCATATCAAGAACAATAAACAAACATAATAAACAGGCTGATGTGTCAGCACTCAGCATAAATTCAGTCCTCTCCCCTGCAAGGCTTCCTCTCTGCCCTTCTGGTGACCAGCGTCATTCAACCATGTGAGCCTGTAAAATACTGATCCCTTAAATGTACTTCAATCTGGGCCCAAAGTACCATTCAGGCCAGGAGTAAGGACCATAACTTGGTAATGAGTAAGCGACATCTCTAGTCGTGAAACGCGTCTACCTCTCCTGTCCTGCACTCACAGTGTGATGTTTTAAACTTTGCCTATTGTTTGACGTGGAATAAACATACTCCAATTTTGATCTACATCGGAGTGCGGTCATCTTTTTCTGTCTCATGAGGAGTAAGGACCACCCATCACTGCCAGAGAGGAGAGGTGACCTATGATCTCACCAGGCCAGTCAGAAGACCCTTAAAGCGGAGTTCCACCATAATTTTACACTTTGCTGATTCCAGCAGTGATCGGTATGCTAAAGAAGAATTGGGGCATTTAATTTTTTTTGGGGTCCCTTACCTTATTTTAAGAGGATAGTTTGTTCAACTTCCTCCTTCTCCCCCCTCTGCGGCCACGGCCCTGGATGTCACTTCTGGCTTTGCATTGCGGCCTGGGAGATGTGTGTCATCAATCCCAGGAGGCAATGGGCATGGCCGGCCGCTCCTCTGATTGCCAATCGCAATCTACAGTGCATGCACGAAATTGCTATCGGCATTCTGAGTAGCCAGAAACCAGAAGAGGGGACACAACTGCTTCAGACGCCCACACCGGAGATGGCCGCGCTCTGCAATCAATTTTAAAGGTAAGAAATTATCTATAATAAAATACTGTACTGTACTGTAATCTGCGAATAGTGTTAATGTAATTGGCGATATGTTAGAATTAAAGGGGTATTTTTATCTTAAAAAATAATTTTCGTCCGGAACTCCGCTTTAAAGTGGTTGTTTTGACAGCTTAGACAAGCTTTATAAATTATGGATTTAAACAGATGTAGGGAAGAGAAGACTGCAGACAGACAGGTACAACTTATGTAGGAGGATTTGTTTTATCTCTGTGTATCACCTGAGGCCAGTGATGTCACTTGGGTATATGTAAGGGTTTACAATCACTTTAAAGAAAAGGTATACACTGGTTTCTATTTTACACTTTAGCTGCTTCCTGCTCAGCCCCAGTGTACCTTTAATAGGGTCTGTACTCCCAGTGGGTGGGGGTTGTTAAGCATCAGTGATCATGTGACCATTGTGGTTGCCTGCCTCAGTGTTGACATGTTTGAGAGCTGCTCTAATCCTTATTTAGGACTGAGAGCTGTCAGTGCGCTCTCAGCAGAGAACCACCAACTGCTCAGTAATACATATGTGTGACCTGTGGCCATGTAAGCCCACCCTTTTGCCTTTTGTTGCCTCACATATGTGTTAAGTGGGAGCCAACAGGTTTATAATATATATATATATATATATATATATATATATATATTACATTTTATCTGCCAGGCAGGTGACCTATAGATTCCATTATGCAAAATAGACATGTCAGTTATGATACAGTAATATTGCACTTTGGTTTATGGTTGTAATCAGGTTAAATATGACAAATGTGCTTATGCCAACATCTCCAAATTCGTTTTAAGTTATTTCTGTATTTGAAAGGCATGTGCGCTCAACAATTATCTATAAAGATTGGAAAAATGATGTATTAAGGCATTTTATTTTCCTGACCTTTACAACCCACTTTCAGGGCAATTTAAACAAATGTAATCAATATCTTATTTTAAATCACAAGCTGCCTTGTACTATTTCTACAGGGAGCTCGGCATGACAGCATGACATTTGAGAATTTGCAGCGGTATTGTTTACACATTGCCACAGACTTGTTTTGGAATATTGAAAAATAGACTTATGCTTTGTCAGCGAAAAAGTTTTGGGAACTCTCAACAGTCCAATCTGTGGGATACTCGTGTAACTTCACTTTTGTTGAGATACTAAAAATTGTAGTTAGTTGTATGCGCTGCTAAATGTTGAGTAATCATTGTGGATTCTTACCTGCTGATGTTTCTCTATATATTGACACATTGGCTCCAGGCACTTCCTACTTCCTTCTGTCACTTTCCACTTCCTGTGTGCTCAGTGGGAGGGTTTACCTGTTTACGTTAGCTCAAGTTAAATCCATGCCACTGACCTTCTGTCATGGCCTTCTCATAGGGCAGCTGCAAATCATAGTAAAACAAAGGCTCTGAGCAGTTCTCTATCTATGAGGGATAGAGTATGTAGGACCTTTGGTGTACTTATACACCATATTACTAGAGCTAATACATTGCAATCCAGATGACCATATTAACCCATTTATGCTGCGCTCACACATATACTGTATATTAGATGTTGCGGAAGTGGACCTTTTTTCAAGCACCACATATATGCACTCGTCATTTGTGCTGGAAGCATGCTCCTTAGCGTGCTCCTAGCACAATGACAGAGCTATTACTGACAACTCCTGGTCTTGTAATAATGATTAGAGATGGGCCGAACGACCCACTGTTCGGTTTGCGGCAGAACTTTCGAACATCGCAAATGTTCGGAACCGAATAACAAACCCCATTTAAGTCTATGAGACTCGAAATGGAAGAAATCAAAAGTGCCCATTTTGAAGGCTTAAATGCAAGTTATTGGGCATACAATTGTTATGGGGGTCCAGGTACAGCCCTGGGGGGCATACATCAATGAAAAAATGTTGTAATAAACATTAGTAATGAGCCAAACACCCCCCTGTTCACACCAGAACACCGCAAACAGGGAAAAAGTTTGTTCGAACAAACAAACTCCATTGAAGTCTATAGGACTCGAACGTCAAAAATCAAACTGCCTTATTTTGAAGGCTTAAATGCAAGTTATTGCCCAAAAAATGTGTGTATGGGGGTTCAGGTACTGACCTGGGGAACATGTAGCAATGCAAAAATGTTTTTTAAAAATTATAATTTTTAAAGAAGCACTGATTTACTGATTTTAATGAGGCTTAAAGTGAAACTATAAAAATAAAAAATTCATTTAAATATTGTGCCTGGGGGGGGGGGGGGGGGATCCCCTTAATGTGCCTGTAAAGTAGCGCATCTGTATGATGTATGTAGCCTGCTGCAGCAATACTGACATTTCTAAAGGAAAAAATGTCATATACGAATATACATACAAATTTTGAAATCGCATGTACTTGTCATACAGGTGCAGAAAAATTGGCCCTTGGTTGTTGGCAGTACCTGAACACCCCAACCCCTTGCAGTTTCTCTTGCTAGGCGCAGGAGTGGGCCCTGCTGGTAATAATTCCATACCAATTTGAAATTGGCGAAGATCAAGTGTTGTATGTGTTCTTATCAGTGATCTAGTGGGGGCGCTGTGCTGTCATCTGACCTGGCCAAGGTTGGGTGTCGGCTATGCAAACCAGCTGGAGTGGTGGGGACCTGGAAGGTTAGTATTGGCAGGAACTGAAACTAAAATTGGGCCTTTGGTGTTCGTGGTGCCTGAACACCGTAACCCCTCACAGTTACTCTTGCTGGGAGGGGGACCGGGACATGCTGGTAAGAATTCCATAAAAATTTTAAATCGCATGTACTTGTCATACAGATGCCAAAAATTGGGCCTTTGGTGTTGGTGGTGCCTGAACACCGTAACCCCTCACAGTTACTCTGGCTGGGCGCAGGGCAGAGGGAGAGGGCCTGCTGTTAAAAATTACATATGAAATTTAAATTGTATGAACCTGTCATACAAGTGCAGAAAAATTAGGCCTTGGGGGTTAGTGGTGACCTAAACCAAAAACATTGTTGGAAGCTAGCAGAATCAAGGTTGAGCATTAGGATAGGCAGCATATGCAGTCTTCATGGCAGACCCCTAGCAAATTCAATCAGTTACATCAGCATCAGGGGCTTGATAGTTGCTGTTGATCCAGGACTGATTCATTTTGATAAAAGTCAGCTGGTCAACAGAGTCTGTGGACAGATGCATTTTTTTGTTCGTCACATAACCTCCAGCAGCACTGAGCGTCCGTTAGGAAAGCACGCTGGAAGCAGGACAGGCCAGTAGCTCCATTGCATATTGAGCAAGTTCTGGCCAGTGGCCCATCCTCAAGACCCAGTAACCCAGTGGATGCTCACTTGGAAAGGTCTGCTCTTGCCCCTAGATAATCATGCACCATATGATGGAGACGCTGCCGATGGTTGCTTAAACCTTAAAATAGACTCTTATTTGCAACCCTTGGTTCAAGCCACACCCTCATTTATCAAGGATACCAGACACGTTATCAACCTTCTGTCTGGTTTGATTCCAACGGATCATCTCTGGTTAGTTACAGCAGATGTTTCTTCGCTGTACACAGTGATACCTCATGAGGTTGGCTTGAGTGCTGTAAATATGTTTTTGGTTCGAGATTCAAGCTTACCCAGAGCCCAAATATCTTTTATTATGGAATTGCTGGAATATGCAACACACCATAACTATTTCTGGTATAATGGGCAATTTTTTCGCCAGGTTACTGGCGTGGCCATGGGCGCTAAATATGCCCCGTCTTTGGCTAATCTTTTCATGGCCCAGTGGGAGGAGGACGTCATCTATGCTCATCGCAGGCCGCAAATACTGCTTTGGGCTAGATATATAGATGACGTCCTCCTCCTATGGGATGGTCCACACCATGAGTTGATTACATTTTTAGAAGAGCTAAGATCTAACAATAGAGGTATACAGTTGAATTATGAATGCAGCCAAGCTGCTATAAATTTTCTGGACCTAGTTATATCTATTAGAGATGGTCAATTTATTACATCTACATTTTTCAAGCCAACCGACAGGAATTCATATATTCCTGTCGACAGTTGCCATTACGCCCCCTGGTTGCGAGCAATTCCAAAAGGCCAATATCTTCGTATCAGACGAAATTGTACTGACTTCCAGGAATTTGTGGCTCAAGCCCAGATTCTGACTCAAAGGTTTCTATATAAGGGGTATAATAGAGAGTTTCTCCAACAAACCTTAACTGAGGTCAGTCTGATGGAAAGGTCTCAATTATTAAATAACCAATAACCAACAGATCGTGATAGTTCTCCTCCTAGTTTACCTTTCATAACATCATTCTCCAGTCAACATATGTCCATAAAAAAACTTATCGGCCGTCATTGGCATATCCTTAATAACGACCCCATCCTTTGGAGTAGTCTTCCCGATCGACCAAGGGTGGTCTTTAGGGGAGCTCCTTCCCTTAGGGATAAAGTGGTGCCAAATGTTTTAGAACCACCTGTTCCCAAACCTAGCTTTTTACAACAACTGACAGGTTTCTACAGGTGTAATAGATGCCAGATATGCAGCCTAAACTCTAATAAAGGAGAGTACAAGAGTTTGTTGCGCTGAGTACAGGCAGGATGCATACCATAGAACCATTTATTTCCTGTATGAGTACTGGAGCAGTCTAATTACTCCAGTGCCCATGCGGGCATCAGTATATTGGGAGGACCAAGCGCCCTTTATATGTTAGATTAAATGAACATGTATCCAGTATAAGGAAGGGTTTTTCCAATCATTCAGTCTCAAAACATTATGCTGCCATTCATAACAAGGATCCTAGAAACACTCTGTTTCTAGGTATTGACAAATTTGCACCACACTGGAGAGGTGAACCCCTCGTTAGAGGCATCTCCAGGCTTGAGATGTCATGGATTTACCGTTCTACGACCTATGTGCCGTTCGGTCTTCATATTGATGTGGAATTAAATGCTTTTATCGACAATGCATGATATCACCCTAATCTGAGTCAGTTATTTTACATTGGATTTGATACATATGTTAAAATATTTATTTTAGTTGTTAGCCATCAGCCCATATTTATTTACATATTGGTTTTTGTCCTGTGTTTGCATTTAATTTTCGTTAACATACTTCATTTAATTTAATTTTTTATACATTGTTTACACCGTCTAGATTGGTTATGGGCCCATAGGGGACGGAGACTTTGAACGGACGAGCCGCGATCACCCAGCAAGGCTCCTCTTAGCTATTTGTGAGAAGATTGTATGGTCCGCACAAGCCCGATTGTGCCTGATATGTAAATGCATTTCTACGATTTTACAATAAAAGGGATTTTAGCAGTGAGCACTTAGATCTTGTATTCTTTTATTATCTCATCTGCATACCGAGTCCATGAGGTCCAGCAAGAGGTATCCATTGATCTGAGTGTACCCTGATCGAGGATTCATTGCTTTTATATCCTCTCAGTGAGGTGAGAGGCCACCTGTGGCTAAATGGTGGTGGTGTTATGAGCACTTTATATGATTGAGACACCTATAAAGCACCTTGTATTTATTTTCACGGTTTGGTCAACTCGTGGATTGGACTGTTTATGCACATTCCTATTTAAATATATTTTATGGACACTTTATTAAGCACTTTTATGAGATAATTTTTCATTGAATTTTTATCTTTTATATCAAGCACATGGTTACTTTATTGTTTACTTAGCACCTTTGGGTTTTATATAGCGCTGTATATATCTATTTATTATTGAATCATCGTACTTCCGCTAGTGAGGAAGTTTCAATATAGCTGCTGTATATTATTGCAAAATTGATTGTGATTATTTGCACATCTTTACCCTTCAAATTGGGTTTAAGCACGTTGTCACTTTAATAATTTATAATTGCGCTGATTATTTCTTTTGCACATATATTTTAAATTGAATGAATGTTAATTCTAGTTTTCTTGAAGGCAAATTGATTTAATATCTTTTTCCTGATTTTAATAGTATGGCCTTTGTGGTATTTCTGGTGTGTGGCGATAATTCTGTGTTAGATGAGAGGGTCATTCCCTCACACAGGATGGCTTCGCGGGCTTCGCTTACCACCAGATTTCCTGTCAAGTGTTGCTTAAATAGATGGCGTCAGCACGCCATCTGCACCTTTGAAAACGTCATCTGTGACGAAACGGCGTAAGGTCACTGCGTGTGACGTCATTTCCTGGAGTGTCTGACCAGTGCGGATGTGCGCAGTCATCCAGCCAGTGGCTGGTTACAATGATTCCTTGTTCCTTTTTACATGAGAGTTATACTACCATTTGTTTTAATAAAATTGTACGTCTTTACACTATGGCGGCTTTTTCCTCCTTATGTCATTGATGCACTGGGGCCTGTGATTTTTGAGCATCCGTGTGGATTCCATCACCCATCCAACCTCAGGACACTTTATGCAAGTTAAAGTTTGCAGTCTGGTAAGGGGCCTATATACTGGTGTTGGTGAACCTGCTTGCCTGGTGGAGTGCTATAAGTCTGATACTTCATGAGTGATGTGATTACAGTCTGGTAAGGGACTGACTTATCGGTGGTGGATTTATTTGGTGTATATACAAACCATTTCCTTGTCTTTGGTAAGGAGTATCCACAAGTGCTCTCTCTGGATTGGGTTTATTCCCTTATCTACATCTTTGCTCATTTAACCTTAGTTCTGGTAAGCAGCATTAATGTTGGTGGTGGATTCACTATTCAATCACCTTTCTTTCCTTTATATAATTTTTGATTTTCCAAATCCGAGTTGAGCTCACTGGTGATTTTTTAACCACATCACATTATTATCATATATGTTTGTGGGATTTTACGCTATGGCTAAGTAATCAAGGTCTCTGATTTGAATCCTTGCTTCAGATATACTGTGTTCCAGTAAGCGTATTACCATGGGGAGTCTGGATTGACATCATTGTTCTCACATATTTTCACCAATTTACTATATGGACTAATATGGACATTCATTTGGTCTATTATTATTATTATTGATTTAATATTTTTGGTTCACTTATCACTAGATGTATGGACATTTATTTAGTCCTTTTATTATTGAGCGCGACTTGTTTATTTATATTTCTATAAGGGTGTGGTCACACTTGAAGTGGCGGCTAATTTATACTTCCACTAGCGCGGTTACTCTTTTTCTATTTCAATGCTTAAACCTAACAGCCCTGGGTGCTACTGAGGACTAAAGAACTTTTTAAAGGTATCAGCCAGCCGGCGGCCTTCTCCACCGCTCCTCCTTTGGCTGAACAATGCTTTAGAAACACGTCCAGAGAATGTTAACCTCCCAGTGTCTGGAAAGGTGTTATACAATTTTTTTCAAGGCCTCCTCAAGATGTTTCATCCTCTGCTCCCTCTGCAAAAGCAGGATGAGCTCTGCAACTTTACCCTTGTAACATGGATCAAAAAGGGTTGCCAACCAGTGATTATCCCTCTCCTTGATAGCATGAATCCTCAGGTCCTTTCGCAGACTTTGCAGAATCAGGGAGCTCATGCAATGTAAGTTTGAGGAGGCATGGGCTTCTGAGTCCTCTGGGTCACTAAGGATTACATTGTCAGCAGGAGCAACCTCTCCCCAACTACGTACAACTTCTGGGGCTTCTGGGCAATCAAAACCATTACTTGAAGACTACTGTATGCTATCCTCTACATCAGTGGATCTTAATCTTGTTGGAGGTACTGAACCCCACCAATTTCATATGCGCATTCACCGAACCCTTCTTAATTGGAAAAATAAAATAAGATTTTATTAGTCCAGTCTCGGGAGGGGCACTGCCAGAAAATAAGGTGTTGTTTACAGAACTGAATTAAACGTATCATAAAAAGTAAAATGTACAGAGGTCAGTAGTATTTAGGGCAGTGTACAGAGGTCAGTAGTATGTAGGGCAGTGTAAAAAGGTGAGTAGGATGTAGGACAGTGTACAGAGGTCAGTAGGATGTAGGGCAGCGTACAGAGGTCAGTAGGCTGTAGGACAGCATACAGAGTTCAGTAGGCTGTAGGACAGCATACAGAGTTCAGTAGGCTGTAGGGCAGCGTACAGAGGTCAGTAGGCTGTAGGGCAGTGTGCAGTAGTGAGTAGTTTGTAGGGCAGTGTGCAGTGGTCAGTAGTTTGGGAGGGCACACACTGGGGGAGCCAGGAGGGCACACACTGGGGGGGGGGTTGGGAGGGCATACCATGGGGTATCAGGAGGGCACACACTGGGGGGGGGTGGGAGGGCATACCATGGGGTATCAGGAGGGCACACACGAGGGGGGGGGTGGGAGGGCATACCATGGGGTGTCAGGAGGGCACACACTGGGGTGGGGTTGGGAGGGCATACCATGGGGTGTCAGGGGGGCACACACTTGGGGGGGTTGGGAGGGCATACCATTGGGTGTCAGGAGGGCACACACTGGGGTGGGGGGTTGTTAGGGTATACCATGGGGTGTCAGGAGGGCACACACTGGGGGGAGGTGTTGGGAGGGCATACCATGGAGTATCAGGAGGGCACAAACTGGGGGGATTGGGAGGACATACCATGGGGTGTCAGGAGGGAACACACTGGGGGGAGGTGTTGGGAGTGCATACCATGGGGTGTCAGGAGGGCACACACTGGAAGGGGGGTTGGGAGGGCATACCATGGGGTGTCAGGAGGGCACACACTGGGGGGAGGTGTTGGGAGGGCATACCATGGGGTATTAGGAGGGCACACACCAGGGGAAATTCACAATGCTTTATTTAACTAAATTAAAAGGACATGCATTTCCATTTGTCAGCCAACAGCACCTCTATGCTAAGCTGCAGTAACTCAGCAGACTTAGCATAGAGGTGCTTGTAAACTAATCCACCATGTGCAGCTAGCTGGGCCTCC
This sequence comes from Pelophylax lessonae, assembly GCF_965119305.1. Lineage (NCBI taxonomy): Eukaryota > Metazoa > Chordata > Amphibia > Anura > Ranidae > Pelophylax > Pelophylax lessonae. The sequence goes on from NC_138770.1 coordinate 133,118,068, forward strand.
CTCCATTCACTCGGCTCCCTCTGCTCAGATGCTCACACTTCCCTCTTCCAGGCGGGCGCGATCTCCGTGGTCAGGTACATCCCCATCCCGCCCACTCAAGCAGAAAGCAGCCTGCAGGAGATAGGCTGGAAACCTGCTGGGGGAGGTACAGGGGGCGGAGCGTCAAGTGTCTATGTGTAATGGCTGTGAGTTGTCCCGACCGAAGCTCTGATTTCCCGGCCTCACAATCAGTAATATTTTCTCGGGGGAGCAATTGCCCGTTGCCCCCCCCCCCGCCAAACCCACGAGACTGACTCAGGTTAAGAACCACTGCTCTTCATCCATGCTGCTGCAATTATCCTAATCCTCTTCCTCCTGTGTGTTTTGTGTCCCTGCAGGTTTGATATTTGCATAAAGGGGGCCTTGTGAGGAAAGGAAGTCCTCCTTTTCCTCCCGCTGTTCTGCCTCAAGTGCCCTTTCCATGATTCCACAAAGCGTGTGCTTCAGCAGGTAGACTAGAGGGATAGTGTCACTGATGCATGCATCATCCCAGCTCGCCATCCTTGTGGCCTCCTAAAATGGTAACAGGACGGTGCATGCATCCTTTATCAAAAGCCACGTACATGGCGAAAAACAGCCAAACTCCCCTGGCCCTGTCCTTGTGCCATACTCACACAGGTACTCATTGATTGCCCTCTGCTGCGTGTGCAGCCACTGCAGCATTGCCAATGTTGAGTTCCACCTGGTGGGCATGTCACAAATGAGGCGGTTGGTGGGCAGGTTGATCTCCCGTTGAATGTCAGACTTTTCTGGCCTGCCTCAGGAGATCTTGGAAGCCCAGGTATTTGGTCAAGAGACGCTGAACCACCAGATTTAGGACATGTGCCAAGCATGGAACATGTGTCAAGTATCCCTGTCGGAGGGCAGAAAGAAGATTGGTGCCATTGTCACATACAACCATTCCTGGCTCAAGCTGTCGTGCCATCAACCATCTCTGAGCCTGCCCCTGCAGAGCTGACAGATTCTCTGCCCCGGTGTGACTCCTATCCCCTAGACAGACCAACTGAAGCACGGCATGGCATCCTTTAGTCTTACTGCTTGCATAGCCCCTTGAACACTTAGGGAGCACTGCTGCTTCAGAGAACAATTGAGCAGAAGAGGACATGGAGGAAGAAGAAGAGGAGGAGGTGGTGGAGTAGCCAGATGTGGCAGAACCAGCACCAGCTTTTTGGAGGTGTGGTGGCAAAACAAGCTGCAACACTAAACCCTGTCCTGCATCCTTCCCAGCTGCCAGCAGAGTTACCCAGTGCGCAGTGAAGGAAATGTAACATCCTTGTCCATGCCTGCTGGACCAAGAGTCAGCAGTAATGTGAACCACCCTGCTGAGTGCTGACTGCTCTGTTCAATGAGGCCGAAACACTACCTTTCACATGACGGTAGAGAGCTGGAATGGCCTTACGCAAAAAGAAATGCCTTTTTGGTACCTGCCACTGTGGTACAGCACATTCCACAAATTCACAAAAGGGAGCAGAGTTTACCAGATGAAAAGGCAGCAATTGGAATGCTAGCAATTTGGCCAAGCTAGCATTAAGACGCTGAGCATGTGGATGGCTGGGATAGTATTTCTTTCTACGGTTCAGCAACTGGGTTAGTGAAATTTGCCTGCTGCTCAAATCAAGTGGTGGTGTACTGCTAGCAGATTGGGTGCAAGTCTCTGTGGCACTCATTGCTATACCACCATCCCTCTGAATGCAGGTATCTGGGAAGACATGAGTTATAGTAGGGTTAGAAATCTCAGATGAGGAGCAAGGTGAAGTATGCTTGTTTTTATCTTGTGGTTCTTTCAGGTGCTGTTGCCAACAGACTGCATGGCAGGTCATCATATGTCTTGTCAAGCATTTGGTGACCAAGTGGCTAGTGTTTTGGCCACGCTTGACCTTCTTCAGACAGATGTTGCAAACAGCAACGCTGCAGTCTACTGCACATGTGCTGAAAAAGGCCCACACTAATGAACGTTTGGAAGTCAGCGGGGAGCTTGCAGCATCCTGCACCTGTGGAGCTCTGTGCTATAATGCAATAGGTTGGCTACTCCTATGGCAGCCCCTGGGGCACATCCTGCCTCATTGGAGTTATGCCTCCTCCTCCCCCTCACTTTCCTCCTCTATCCTGTCAGGCACCCAAGTACAATCAGTGACGTCATCATTCCCTCCCTCCTCGTCTCTGGAGCATTCTTGGCAGTATGCTGCAGCTGTGGGAACATGACTGCTAGTTTCTTGTCCGTCATTGTCACCCCCTCTCTCTAAGCTCACATTATTCCCTTCATCAACCTGCAGATCAACATCACAGCTTTCAAATTGCTGCGCATCCTCCAGCAGCATGTCACTGAGACTATGATCGAATAGTTCAGGTGACTCCTCAATGCATGATGGTGGGGTGACAGAAGGAGTAGCTGTGGAGAAGGAGCCTGTGGAATGGGCCATTTTGGCAGGAAGGCAAAGGTGTCAACTTTCACTCTCTAAGGGTGGACAGGAGGTTTGTGCCATTATCGCACACCACCATTCCTGGCTCCAGCTGCCATGGTGTGAACCACTTCTGGGCCGGCCCCTGCAGAGCTGCACTAAACTCTGCTCTGGTGTGGCTCCTGTCCCCTAGACACACCAGTTGAAGCAGTGCATCTTAGCTTAGGGGGTGCTTGTGGTTCATAGGAAAATTCAGCAGAGAAGGACATGGAGGAGGAGGATGGGGTGAAGCTGACAAATCTCACATTATCACCACTAGCTGTATGGAGACATGGTGGCACAACAAGCTGCAGCACTGAGCCCTGTCCTGCATCCTTCTGAGTTGCAAGCAGAGTTACCCAGTGTGCTGTGAACTAAATATATCATTCCTGACCATGCTTGCTGGACCATGTGTCAGCAGTAATGTGGGCTTTGTGGCTGACTGCTTTGTCCAACGGTACCTCAACATTGCCTTCCACGTGATGGTACAAAGCTGGAATGGCCTTACGTGAAAAGAAATAGCGACTGGGAACCTGCCATTGTGGTACAGCACATTCTGAAAATTCATGAAAGGGCAGAATCCACCAGACGGAAAGGAAGGAGTTGTAGAGCCAGCACTTTGAAAAGCTTGAATTTAGACTCTGGGCATGTGGGTGACAGTGACTGTATTTTGTCTTTGCTGCTGCAGATGGGGCAGAGAATTTTGCCTGCTATAATCTACAGCTGGTGGTGTGCTACTGGCAGACATGCTGCAAGGACCTGGGACACCCTTCACTCTACCATCATCCCTGTCAGTGTAGGCTGCTGAGAGGTTATGAGGTATAGCGGGGGTGGACCGATAAGGTGAGGCGTGAGGAAAAGCAGAATTGCACTCCTTTTGTGTGGCTTTCAGGTGCTCTTGCCAATGGGCTGAGTGGTGGGAGGTTAAGTATCTTTTCAAGCATGTGGTACCCAAATGGTTGGTGTTTTTGCCATGCTTGATGTGCTTAAGGCAAATTTTGCAAATTGCAACAGTGCGATCGGCTGCACATGTGCTCAATAGTCACTTTCTGTGATAACCAGCTATCTGTGTGTATTATTTTTAGTGCCTAATTCCCATCTAATTCCCATTTAAAGATCATAGCCCAAAGAATCAGGAGAAATGTACTGACTGCTTATTAGAGATTTAGCCAAAGGGCAAGCAAGAGCTTACACACTGGGGGGTTGATTTACTGAAACTGTAGAGAAAAAATTTGGTGCAGCTATGTATGGTAGTCAATTTGCTTCTAAATGCAGCTTGTTCAAATAAGCTTTGAAAACAACATGGAAGCTGATTGGTTTATATGCACAGCTGCACCAGATTTTGCAATCTCCAGTTTTAGCAAATCACTCCACAGGGAAACTGCATACAAGTGAACGAGTAAATGATAAATGCTCAACAGTTCAAGGATTGTTAGACTGGCATTAATGAATAAAAGGGAGGCTTAGCTTAGATCTGCCATTGAAGGACAAATCATGTGCAAAACAATTAATAATAATCTGCTTTATGCATTGGTAGTTGTTTTAGAATGACAGGTCTTTTTAGTGAGAGTTAGGGATGAGCTGAACATACCTGGGTTTGGTTTTGGTGCAGGTTCAGAGAAAATTACAGATGTTTCAGTGCTGAAACTGAACGTCATTAACCACTTCTGGACCGGAAGATTTTGCTGCTTAATGACCAGGCCCTATTTTGCGATTCAGCACTGCGTTACTTTAACGGACAATTGCGTAGTCGTACCAAAACAGAATTGACGTCCTTTTTTCCCACCAATAGAGCTTTCTTTTGGGGGTATTTGATTACCTTTGTGATTTTTATTTTTGCGCTATAAACAAAAAAAGAGCGACAATTTTGAAAAAAAAAAAAAACAATATTTTTCACTTTCTGCTATATAACATTAGCAAAAAAAATTTAAAAATCAAAATTTTTTAACGTTTTAAGCCAATTTTAAGTTATTGCGTTTACTAACTACGGGAAAGATTTTTGTCAGTTTTATTGTTTTTTTTTTTTTTTTTTACTAGTAATGTCGGTGATATGCGATTTTTTGCGGGACTACAACATTGGGACAGACAGATTGGACCCCTAACTGAAATTTTTGGGGGTACCAGTGACATTACTACAGTAATCAGTGTTAAAAATATGCACTGTTACAGTAATAATGCCATTGGCAGGGAAGGGGTTAATGCTATTGGTGATCAAGGGGTTAAATGTGACCCTAGGGGAGTGATTCTAACTGTGGTGGGGTGGGGGGGGTTGGGCTTTTTAAATGATCATAGAGACATGCGATCCTATATAGCAGGATTGCATGGTCTCTGTGATCACTTCAGGCAGAATGACAGATGGCTGTGTTTACATCAGCCGTCTGTCCTTCTCTGTCAGCTGGGAGAGATCACCGGTGTCAGACGGAAATCAGAGCCGCCTGACACCCACACTGGCTTCCCCGCTGACGATCGGGGGCGGGACGTGCCTCCGGAGGCGCGCACTCACCCCTAGTGGCCTCGCAAGCAAATGACTTTTATTAACATGATTTTGCCTGGGAGAGCCACACTGCCGACGTAAAAAGGCAGTGCAGCGACGGGAAGTGGTTAAAGTCAAGGAGAGCTAAACGTTGAAAACCAGTCATGAACATTTTCTGGGGTACTTGGCAATGGATAGTCAAACAAATGGCACGGGGGGCTAGGCGCTGTCCCAGGAAACATGTAACAAAGCAAAAATAATATTTTCAATTCTATTTGGCAGGTAGCAGCAATGTTGATAATGTTTTAAGGGCAACATTACAAATGCAAAATTCCTTTAAATGCTGAGGCCAATGCCTGCCAACTTGCCAAAATAAAAAATAAACCCACCAACACGATCCACTCCCAATGATGACTAATCTGTGAATGACAGATTCGATGCATGACAGCTCAGTATAAACAAAGAGGCAGGGTCCCCCAGGTAAGGTCATTGACCAGATATGAGCTTATTCATATTTGGTCAATGACACCATGGGAAGGTACTCTCATCCCTAGTGAGAGTACCTCCAAAACAAAAGTTTAACTAGGGGCCTTCTAATGCTCTTTCTTGAAACTCTTTTTACAAATTGATATGCTTCAGCCAGTACAGGGGGGGGGGGGGGGTGGTTCAGAACAGGGGGGACACAAGGGGGAGTAAGGTAAGAAAGGTGCAATTTTGTGGGAGGGGTATAAAAAGGTATAATGCAGGGGAGACACAGGAGGGGGAGATGCAATACAAATTGGAGGTGGAAGGGGTAGAAAGGGTGTAGTACAGGGGGGAGGCGCAGTACAGGGGGGTTGGTAGAAGGTTTAGGCAAACACAATAAAGGGGTATGACCTTGTGCTATGGGGACACTGACATCTCAAAATATTTTATACATACATTTTAAACCCATCGTTACCTGTTGGAAATGGTTGCTTAATTTTTGTACACAATTTTATCAGAGGTTTCTAGTTGTTTGCCTTGCTATCTTGCTAGGAAAGGTTTTAAGTAAGAAAAGGGATGATATTTACATTATGTAAACTTGTATTAGGCAAGGTCTGCTACGTAGTAAAAAGAAGTTTATCTGTTGCAGGATACATATGATTCCAAATTAGGAATACATTAAGAGCAATAAGGGGGCCAGACACCAAAAATTAAACAATACAAACACTGTTAGGCACTCAGTACACTTAATTACATTTTGGTTAAAAACATTGGTTTTGCTTGCAGGCATATTTAAACACACGTAAAGCAACACTAGTGCGTCAAAGCACCTCTGCTTAGCTTTTTCCTGGACTCCAAACTATCTAAACTTCCAACATTGGAATATACAGTATATTGTAATGCATAAATTGAAAGATGCTTTCCTGGAGGTAGCCCCTTCTCCTTAAAGGTACAGAAACTCACCAGAAGCCCAACTTGCTTGAGTCATTTAACCACTTAAGCCCCGGAGGATTTTCCTGCTAAAAGACCAGGGGGTATTTTGCGATTCGGCACTGCGCGACTTTAACGGACAATTGCGCGGTCGTGCGACGCTGTACCTAAACGAATTTGACGTCCTTTTTTTCCCACAAACAGAGCTTTCTTTTGGTGGTATTTGATCACCTGTGCGATTTTTTGATCACGCGCTATAAACAAAAAAAGAGCGACAATTTTGCAAAAATAACAATATTTTTCAAATTTTTTTATATGAAATTCCCCCCCAAAAAAATGTAAAAATCAAAATTTTTTAAAATTTTTGGCCAATTTGTTTTATGCTACCTATGTTTGGTAAAAAAAATCGCAAAAAGCGTATTTTGATTGGTTTGTGCAAAAGTTATCGCGTTTACTAACAAAGGGAAAGATTTTTGTCATTTTTGTTGTTTTTTTTTTTAACGCGTAATGGCGGCGATCTGCGATTTTTTTTGCGGTACTGCGACATTGCGGCGGACAGATCGGACCCTTGACTGACATTTTTAACACTTTTGGGGTTACCAGTGACATTTCTACAGTAATCAGTGCTATACATATGCACTGTTACTGTAAAAATACACTGGCAGTGAAGGGGTTAACTTTATTTGGGAGGGAGGGGCTGTGTGTGTCCCTAGGGGCGTGATTCTTACTGTGATTGGCTGTGGCTCTAGCTGTAAGGACACTGATCAATGGATCTACATACTAGATCCGTGTAATCAGTGTCTTTACAGCGAGGAGAATGACAGGCAGCTTGTTTACACAAGCTGCCTGACATTCTCCCTCTTCCCCCGACGATCGCCGAGTGGCCGGCGGACATCGGGTCCGCTGGTCACACGCGCGGGGGGGTGCGTGACCGCGCGGGAGCGGGAGCGCGCCTCCGCGGGCGCGCGCTCGCTCCCCAGACCCTCCCAGGCTAGTGACGTTAATTAACGTCACCCTGCCTGGTAGGGGCTGACCGCCGCAGTAAATCTACTTGCGGCGGTCGGCAAGCAGTTAAGACACCCAGTGTGTGTCCATACTTTAATTCAAACATTTAAGCACAGTGGCATAGCATTTAGCACTTCTGCCTGGCAGCACTGGGGTAATTGGTTCAAATCCCAACTGTGATACGACCTGCCTCAAGTTTGCATGTTGGTCTCCTTTGGGTACTCCGATTTCCTTCCAAAGACATGAAGGTAGGTCTTTTGGCTCTTGTCTAAATTTGCGCTAGTATGTATATGTATGAATGTGAGTTGGGGACTTTAGACTGTAAGCTCCTTAAAGTGTTACTGAACCCAGGAGCCTGCATTCACTATATCTGGTCTCCCACAGTACACAGAACATGGAAATGCATTTATTTTAGTAAATATAAACTGCTAAATACCTTTTCTCATCAGCAGTATATAGCAGTCTTGTGACTTTTATCAGTGTCTGGTTAAAGCTTGTAGGAGGAGATTTCATATTGCACTGGCTGTCCTATCATAATGCATGTCCCCCGACTCTCTGACTGGACAGTGCTGATTGGCCGTGTGCTGATCACATGCACTCTCCCAAGAAAAAAAAGCTCTTTAGCAATACACACCAAACTGAGCAAATGCAGCCTAACTCCATTTACTCTGTCTTATACAGACATGTTTTGGGGGCAATGCAAGAAGGGGAGGATCTGTGATGAAACAGCCTTTTTACACACTGCAAAGCATTAACCCCTTAGGTTCCACAGTGACTACATATACAGAATGATTTTACTGTTGTGGGTTTAGTAACAGTTTAAGGGCAGGGGTGAATGTAAATGTTCTTTTAATAAGCAGATCGTTTTATTTTTCTAGATGGAGTTTTAACCTTAACCCTAAATAAACCCCTTTAATTTGTGCTTACTTGGACCAAAACCTAGACTGGAATTGGTGCCGCCCCTCCCCCTCCCCCTTTGTTTTTTACACATCAAAAATAAGCAGCATCTAGTTTCATTGCTTAAAAGTAACTAATTGTAGCCCCAGAGAGATTCTGGCTCACTGACACTAAATCAAAACTAAAAGTTTGGTCTAAAGTTCCATTTTAAATAAAACCATAGCTGCTTATTCTGTTGAATAAAATGCCTGTTAAAGGAGATGGGTAGAAAATCCATTACCTCAAACGGTAATCTTATTGGAATAACTGCCTTACCTAAATTTATAGAGGGCTTTCATAGCATTCTAGTTAAACTCTAAATTGGCGCACAAAGAAACAAGAATAAGTCAAGGGAAAATTACAAGATTTTCTTTCCATCATAAAATTATTCTGCAAGATTTCAGTTCATAAGATCAATAAAAGAGATGGAGTTTTTTGAAAGGTGGATTAGAAAATAAAACTTGGCTTTAGAAGAGGATACAAACTCACTTTCAGTCCTCAGCGCAAGTATATAATTCCCAACTCTCAGAAGAAGCCTAATCACCTCTGAAATATTAAAACAGAAACAAGTCTCCTATGTAACCCTCATGTAAGGAAACTGCGGATTACAGCTGTTTCAACGAGTTTAAAATTCCCCAATCATTTTCTGAGAAATATGGATCAAAAAAGCCTTAACTCAAGCCCAATTTTATTTTGTACCTGAATTAAACATTAAAAGAGGAGAATATAGACAAGTGGGTGTAATTTCTTTATAGATACTTGAGTCCTACACAGCAAATATAATTATTGTACCGCTTGCCCATACACTGCCTTAGTGGGTTTTTTTAGATAGAGTAGAAAATGGTTGGGACCCCTGTTAGGCTTTTATTTGTGGAAGGTGTAGGACCGACGTTTTAGATCTATACACAGCTTGGTTTTGCTGGAGATGCAGAAAGTTACCTAAAAGAAAGTCCAGGAGGTGGACGAATGGGTCATCAATGGTTTTGGAGTCCAATACCAGTTGTGGTAGCCTTATACAACCAGCTGCTGAAGCATGACTTATACCATGAGTCATTTTATCCCTCAATCTAGAGTCCACCATTCACCTTAGATAAATGGAGCACCTGAAGCCAACAGAAACATGTTGGAATTGTTTGGTCCCATTTCAGGTACACATGTATTTATGAGATTTGTTCCCAGAACTTTGGTGATATCAGTTGCAGTTTTTACTTTTAAATTTCACTGTAAGGGCTTATTCACAAGGGTGGCTGGGGGTGCTTCAAAAGTAGGCAGTTTAGCCATTGTTTTACCACTCATGACCACCTGCGTAAATTAGGGCATGCAGTAGATCAAGGCTGTACGCATCCTGCAACTGCAATGCTTTGCTTTGCAGTGGCCTCAAAAATTAAATAGCATTTTACATTACCCTGATGGTACTGCCGGAAAACGTGACCCATTTGGGTGAATAGGGCCACATTAGACCTGTCCTGCAACCTCATGCAATGCCTGCGGTTGTGGTGTGGTGGGTCAGCATTCTGAGGGTTAAAGTTGGCAGGCAGGAGGTTGTTCACAAACTTTTGCCCTAATAGGTAGATGTGATGTTCAGTTGACTAAAAACATTTAGCCAAATGTACATCCCCTTTTAACTTTAAATACTTAAAACCAGTAATTAACCCAAAAACAAAAATTGTATTATATGGCAGTTTACCATTCCTAAATTACATTGCAGCTTACCAATCCACAGATGGCTGCGTTAGTTTTGTTTTGTTTGCCTTTTTTCTTTAATTTTCACCTGGTTATTTTACCAGTAAGTCTGTTATTTTTAATTTTCCTTTAACAGACCAAACTGTCCAGCAAAAGTAAAAGTTAGAGGATTGAGACAAACCATTTAACACATAGGGTTGCTTACTAGGGATGGCCTTGCGGTTCGCCCGGCGGTCGGTTCGCAGCAAATTTTGCTTGTTCGCTACCCACCAATTTTGCGAACACATGGCGTTGTTCGCGGCGGCCATATTAGTTTACATTGGGGAGAACTTTGACCCATGACACAGCCGTCAGGTGGAACGGGACAGCCAATTGAAATATTTCAGCACATGGACATGCCCCCTACCTTATAAATAGACCAGAGCTGGTGGCCATTTCACATTCTGCTTTCTGTCAGCACAGGGAGAGATTGCCAGACACAAATAGCTCTGTTAAGATCCACAAAAGTCCTTTTGAGGGCTGGTATTTGGTATAGGTCTACTACACTTTCTTTTTATTTTAGGGAAAGGTATGCTGTGTTCATCAGGGACAGATCGAGATCGGCAGTGACATAAATCGCTCTGTTAATGTCCACAAAAGTCCTTTTAAGGGCTGGTATTGGTATAGGTGTACACTTTCTGTTCAGTTTAGGGACAGGTATCCATTGTGCTCCAGGGACAGAGATCAGCAGTGACACAAATCGCTCTATTAATGTCCACAAAAGTCCTTTTAAGTGCTGGTATTGGTATAGGTGTACAGTTTCTGTTCCGATTAGGGACAGGTATTCAGTGTGCTCCAGGGACAGAGATCAGCAGTGACACAAATCGCTCTGTTAATGTCCACAAAAGTAATTTAAAGGGCTGCTATATATTTGGTATAGGTGTGCAGTTTTTTCAGTTTAGGGACAGGTATCCAGTGTGCTCCAGGGACAGAGATCAGCAGTGACACAAATCGCTCTGTTAATGTCCACAAAAGTCATGTTAAGGGCTGCTATATATTTGGTATAGGTGTGCATTTTTTCAGTTTAGGGACAGGTATCCAGTGTGCTCCAGGGACAGAGATCAGCAGTGACACAAATCGCTCTGTTAATGTCCACAAAAGTCATTTCAAGGGCTGCTATATATTTGGTATAGGTGTGCAGTTTTTCAGTTTAGGGACAGGTATCCAGTGTGCTCCAGGGACAGAGATCAGCAGTGAAACAAATCGCTCTGTTAATGTCCACAAAAGCCATTTCAAGGGCTGCTATTTATTTGGTATAGGTGTGCAGTGCACTATATAGGGGTGTAATCCACGGTATATTATACTTTGTGATATAGAAAGCATATTATAGTGGATTTGTATTGTGCACTGTGCAGCATTGTGACTGGTGTGGTGACTGAGCGTTGCTGCAGCAATACTACGAACAGTGACAAAAAGCACTTTTAATGTATTATAACTGGTGTGATAGACTATTGGCTCCCCAATACCACATATTGTAGTGGGGTGTTATCTGAGTATACTAATACAAGTGTATTTGTGTCCTGAAACAATATTGCCTCTTTTGCTGTGTTAACTCTGCTACACACAGTGCCAAACTCACTGGCCAATTATTTGAACAACTGGTGTGATAAACCAGTGGCCCCCCAATACCAAATATAGAAGTGGGGTGTTATCTGAGTATACTTTCATAAGTGTATTTGTGTCCTGCAACAATATTGCCTCTTTTGCTGCGTTAAGTCTGATACACACAGTGCCAAACTCCCTGGCCAATTATTTGAACAACTGGTGTGATAAACCAGTGGCCCCCCAATACCAAATATAGAAGTGGGGTGTTATCTGAGTATACTTTCATAAGTGTATTTGTGTCCTGCAACAATATTGCCTCTTTTGCTGCGTTAACTCTGATACACATAGTGCCAAACTCCCTGGCCAATTTTTTTGAACAACTGGTTTGATAGACCAGTGGCCCCCCAATACCACATATTGAAGTGGGGTGTTATTTAACATTATACTTTTCTAAGAGTGTATTTTAGTCCTGCAAAAAATTTGCCTCTTTTGCTGTGTTAACTGTGCTACACACAGTGACAACAGATACTGGCCAATTATTTGTAGAACTGGTGTGATAAACCCGTGGCCCCCCCAATACCACAGATTGATGCCGGGTGTTATATACCTTTTTCCAGATATACTGCGATTCTCTAGAGAGTTTTGTCACAGGGTAATTTTAAAAAATTACAGGCAGAGGAAGAGGCAGGCCCTTCCGCAGGGGTGGTAGGGGTAGGGCAGGAGCAGAAGGCGGGAGCCAAAGTGTGAAGTTTCAGAAGGTGCGTTCAATTACGTGAAAGGACGCACCAGACTTGGTTGAGTGGCTCACTCAGCCTTCCTCTTCTGCACCCTCTTCATCCTCTCTATCTGCTCCATATTCACTCTCTGCTGTGTGCACCCCCAAAGACACCACCACAAACACCACCACCACCATATACCCTCCGCTTGAGTCACTGGAATTATTTTGCGATCCATCACAAGACATTTGCGATGCGCAGCCATTCTTGGCATCGGATCAGGAAGAGGAGGTAGCAACAGCCGCCACTGTCTGACAACAGTACCCAGATCAGCCCAAGGAGGTTGGTCCCCCTTGTTGCTGCCTACTCCGAGATCTCGAATGTTAGTGGTGGGGAAGGTGATGTGGATGATGACGTGTCTATGGACATCACGTGGGTGGCCACAAGAGAGGAAGAGGAGGGGAGTTAAGAGGGAGAGACGGACCGGCAGATAGGGAGGAGAGGCAGGCAGAACTTGCATTGCACAAGAGGTACAAAGCAGACTGCAAATGTATCAAGAGTGAGCCATCAACCATTTACAGTCACATCTGGCGCTCCCAGGACGCCGGCACATGGCTCCGCAGTGTGGGCTATTTTCAATGTGTCCGTTGCTGACAACAGTGTTGCCATCTGCAGCCTTTGCAGTCAACGCAAAAGTCGCGGTAAGCCCAACACTCACCTAGGGACAACCTGAACTCCCATCACCGAGCCAAGTAGGAGCAACACCATCAGAACCCACAAAGCCACCAGCCTCTTCTCCTTCTCCTCTCCCCTCACAATTGTCCTCAACTCCACCTTCTATCATGCCATCGTCACGTTGTTTTGGAAAAAGGCAGGCTTCTGTGGCCCAAATGTTGGAGCGGAAAAAAATGATGACGCCAGATAACCCTCTTGCCCAAAGTTTGACTGCTGGCTTGTCGGAACTGATAGCCCGCCAACTACTGCCTTATCAACTGGTGGACTCAGAGGCCTTGCGTACATTTGTGGCCATTGGAACACCACAATGGAAGGTCCCAGGCAGGAAATATTTCTCGCAGAAGGGCATTCCAGAGCTGTATGGCCATGTTCAGCGGCAAGTGAATATATCTCTGGCACACAGTGTCGGTGCCAAGATACATCTGACCACAGACACATGGTCTAGCAAACAGGGGCAGGGAAGGTATATCACTTTTACTGCCCACTGGGTGAACCTTCTGACGGCCGTCAAGCATGTAACCCGTGGCACCCGTGTAGATTTGGTTGTACCGCCACGGATTGCATGCAGGCCTGCCTCTTCTTCTCCTCCTCCTCCATCCTAGCTCTCCTCCTCGGCTGACTCCTACTTTTCCGCTGCTACCATCTCTTACGCTGCGCCTCCCAAGATCCCCAGAACTTATTCCACATGCCAGGTGAGATGTTGCCATGCTGTGCTGCGTCTGTTGTACCTGGAAGCCAAGAGCAACACTGGTCCTGCACTCCTTTCAGCTTTGCGTTCACAGGCAGATCAGTGGCTGACACCGCTCAATTTGACAGTTGTTAAAGTGGTGTGCGACAATGGTGCCAATCTGCTGAGCGCGCTGAAACAGGGCAAAATAACACACGTGCCATGCATGGCACACGTCCTGAACTTGGTCGTGCAGCGATTCGTTGCCAAATACCCTGCCAAATACCCTGGGGTCCAGGACGTCTTGTGGCAGGCCAGGAAAATCTCAGGCCATTTCAGAAGATCTTACACAGCCATGGCTCGCCTTGCTGACATTCAGTGGCGACACAACCTGCCCATCAGACATCTTATTTGTGACTGCCCGATGCGATGGAACTCAACATTGCATATGCTTGATAAGCTGCTCCAGCAGAAACGTGCAGTTAACAACTACCTGTACAAATAGAAAAATATGGGTAAGGCGAGGTCCAAGCCACAAAGGTGGGAGGGCCCCAGCCGTTCCAAAAAAAGGGTGAGATGATAAGGAGGGTTACTAACTTGGTGAGTTTGGGTTCAAAATGAACAATACATACGGTTAATTATAACATCCATTTTATTAATAAGCAGATAAAAAAGATTAACACCATTAAAAAGTTTTAGACTGGAGACAATCCAGATCTAACACAGTACATAATGTAACCATTGTAGTCACAACCAGATAGGGACGGGCTGACGCGTTTCGCAATCTAGCTTTTTCAAAGACCACTTTTGACATCCCAGGTGGACTATTAGAAAGAGAGAATATAACAATTAGAAAAAAATAAGTACACAGTTTATAAACAGTACATTATATTTTTATGCATACGCCATTCTAAAAAAGTTTAATGCTCACCAAGTTACATAGAAATTTGTTTAAGGGAGGCTGTGAACTCCAGACACTGATCGCCCTACCGATGCCACAAGCAGCCCAAGAGAGCCAAATACAGGAGGCTGTAGCACCTAGATAAACCACAAGGGCCAATTACCAGGGACCAACCACAGGAAGGGGTGACTACCTGTACAAACTCTGCGGGAGGACAGGTTCTGGGGCGCTTGGGTTTTTTTCACCTCGCCAGCGGCTGCTCATGCGGGACGCATGCAGACTTCTGCGGCCATTCGATGAGATCACCAAACTGGTCAGTTCACGGCCAGGGTGCCATCAGTGACATCGTACCTTACGCCGTACCTTATGTTGGATGAATTCCCAGTGGGTGCTACTCCATCTGAGACAAGTCAACAACAGGAGTCTGAAGAGGAGTCAGAGGAGGATGGTGTCGGGGGGGGGGGATACGGAGGAGCAAGAAGAGCATGCTTTAAACCTTTCTGGGATCCCTGGTGTTATCCATGGATGGGGGGAGGAGAACGAGGATGACATTATCCTGGATGATGAGCTGGAAGCAGGCCACTACACCGCTTCCAGTTTAGTGGGAATGGGGGCCTACATGCTGCAGTGTTTTAAGGGGGACCCCGTATAAAACGCATAAAGGCCAAGGACCATGTACTGGGTAGCAACGTACTTAGACCCCCGGTACAAACAAAAAATGGCGGAAATGTTATCACAATCACAGAGGGCGATCAGAATGCAGCACTTCCAGGCCTTGCTGCGGGAAATGCTGCATTCTGCTTTTCCGTGCGCTGGCAGAGGAATTTCCAGTCACAGAGAGACAGTTGCGGGTAGCAATCCAACAGCGCCTGCAAGAAGAGGGTGGTTTGAAGATGTCTTGGTCACTTCAGATGTGAGATCCTTCTTTCAGCCGAACCATCGACAGCTGTACTTCCGGATCCAGCATCAGGGAACGCCTAGACCGACAGATTTCCGACTACATCGGGTTAACGGCCGATGTGGACGCTCTGAGGAGTGATAAACCCCTGGACTACTGGGTGGGCAGGCTTGACCTCTGGCCAGAGCTTGCACAATTTGCAATGGAACTGTTGGCTTGCCCCCCGTCCAGTGTCCTGTCCAAAAGGACGTTCAGCGCAGCAGGGGGGATCGTGACCGATAAGCGTACTCACCTAGCTCATGACAGTGTAGACTACCTCACATTTATAAAAATGAATGAGGATTGGATCTCTAAGGAATTCAACACATTTGACCGGTAGACCATGTTTCATTGAAATTCCTCATTCCTCATTCCTCATTCCTCAGGCCACAAATATCCGCCAGACCGCCATCCACGCACAACAATTCCTGGTCCTTGTCTTCGCTAAATACAGCGGCATAAAAGGCATTTCACGTCCACGGAATGCCAAATTTTTGGGGCCTTTCATGGCCGATAGTTATTTTTTCTGTGAATGCCTAATGTACCTCCAGCCACCAAATACTACGTTCTTAACTGTCAGGTAAACCCATGTGGTATAATTTTTGGGGCCTATATTGGCCGACACTTACTTCTTCATCCTGTGAATGCCTAATGTACCTCCAGCCACCAAATACTACGTTCTTTGCTGTCAGGTAAACCCATGTGGGCTAATTTTTGGGGCCTATACTGGCCAACACTTACTTCTGTATCCTGTGAATGCCTAATGTACCTTCAGCCACAGAATACAACATTCTTAGCTGTCAGGTAAACCCATGTGGGCTAATTTTTGGGGCAAATTCTGGCCGACACTTACTTCTGTATCCTCTGAATGCCTAATGTACCTTCAGCCACAGAATACTACATTCTTAGCTGTCAGGTAAACCCATGTGGGCTAATTTTTGGGGCCTTTTATGGCCGACACTTACTTCTGTATCCTGTGAATGCCTAATGTACCTTCAGCCACAGAATACAACGTTCTTAGCTGTCAGGTAAACACATGTAGGCTACTTTTTGGGGACAATACTGGCCGACACTTACTTCTGTATCCTGTGAATGCCTAATGTAACTCCAGCCACCAAATACTATGTTCTTTGCTGTCAGGTAAACCCATGTGGTCTAATTTTTGGGGCCTATACTGCCGACACTTACTTCTGTATCCTGTGAATGCCTAATGTACCTTCAGGCACAGATTACAATGTTCTTAGCGGTCAGGTAAACCCATGTGGGCTAATTTTTGGGGCCTTTTATGGCCGACACTTACCACTGTATCCTGTGAATGCCTAATGTACCTTCAGCCACAGAATACAACATTCTTAGCTGTCAGGTGAACCCATGTGGGCTAATTTTTGGGGCCAATACTAGCCGACACTTACTTCTGTATCCTGTGAAATGCCTAATGTACCTGCAGCCACCAAATACTACGTTCTTTGCGGTCAAGTAAACCCATGTGGGCTAATTTTTGGGGCCTATACTGGCCGACACTTACTTCTGTATCCTGTGAATGCCTAATGTACCTCCAGCCACCAAATACTACGATCTTAGCTGTCAAGTAAACCCATGTGGGCTAATTTTTGGGGCCTATACTGGCCGACGCTTACTTCTGTATCCTGTGAATGCCTAATGTACCTTCAGCCACAGAATACAATGTTCTTTGCTGTCAGGTAAACCCATGTGGTCTAATTTTTGGGGCCTCTACTGGCCGACGCTTACTTCTGTATCCTGTAAATGCCTAATGTACCTCCAGCCACCAAATACTAAGTTTTTAGCTGTCAAGTAAACCCATGTAGGCTAATTTTTGGGGCCAATACTGGCCAACACTTACTTCTGTATCCTGTGAATGCCTAATGTACCTTCAGCCACAGAATACAATGTTCTTTTCTGGCAGGTAAACCCATGTGGTCTAATTTTTGGGGCCTATACTGGCCGACACTTACTTCTGTATCCTGTGAATGCCTAATGTACATCCAGCCACCACATACTACGTTCTTAGCTGTCAAGTAAACCCATGTAGGCTAATTTTTGGGGCCAATACTGGCCGACACTTACTTCTGTGTCCTGTGAATGTCTAATGTACCTCCAGCCACCAAATACTACGTTCTTTGCTGTCAGTGTCTGCTCTTTTCTAAAGATTGGTAAACTGTAATATATTAAACTTTTGTTCTTTGGGTTTGATACTGCTTTAACAACCTACATATTACAATATGGCTTCAGGACATTTCATATTGTTGGATATGGCAGTATACAGTGGAATTTACATTTAGGTTTCCTCTAGTTCTTGAATTCTGATTGGTTTAGTTTTTGATTACTTTTATTGCTGTTCTGAGGTATCAGTCTATTTTATATATATTAATATGTTACCTAAAAAAAAGCTTCATGTCTTTTATCTGCTAAACTGCTCCTGCTGAATTAACCTATAATGAGCTTAACTTTCTATAAGCAATTTATTTATTTTTTCTTCAACAGCGTCTTGCAATAAAATGAAGATTTTATTGCTGCATTGTCACTTTCTTTTAATTGAATTTTGCCATGGTACAAACATATTGATTAAACATTTAGATAAAGTACATTCAAACAAATAAGCAACATTTCATCAATTTTAGTTAGAGGTATGTTTTCCAAATAGGTGATAAAAGTCATTAGTGTTACAATGAAAAGTGAATTTTAGCATATACAAGTTGTGCAGTTTATTACCATGCCTTGTTACACTGAGCAGTGTAAAGGGAAAGGTAGCAGGGAAGCCTTTGGTGTGCCAAGAAACTGTTATATTTTTTTCATTTTCATGCTCAGATTCCCCAGAGAGGTCTATAATATCTGACTTAACTAGGGACCTAGTATAAGATATGTTTCACATGTTAAACCATATTTCCTGGCCAAAACAAAAATGATATATGTTGCGTAACAGCTTAATCTGATTTCAGCTAGTATAATTGTTTTTAAAATGGTTTTCATGTTAGCTGTCCATATTACCTGATGATCCTGCCGGTGAAATCAATAGACACAAACTTCCTTTTGCGTAGTGGTTACTGCATGTTGCACCAAATCCTTGCACAGCATGCAGGCAAAAGTAATTTTCAAATTAAACATTGTTTAAAAAATAAAAATCAGTTTATTTTCTCAGAATATAGGTGCAGGTACTCCCCTTCACCCACTGGTCACCCTTGCTTCTGCCCCCCTACTCACCTCCCAGCTCGGCCCCTACCGACCACCCAGCCCTACCCCCTTTAAAAGAATAACCCTCCCCAGCAGCAACAATAGATTCCAACGCCAGCAACAATAACCCCCCAGTAGCAATAACAAAACTCCCAGAAGCAACAATAGATCCCAAACAGCATCAATAAACCCCTAGCAGCAACAATAAATCCCCTAGCAGCAACAATAAATCCCCCAACAAAATCAGTATTCCTGCCTAGCAGCAAATTCTACAAATTCTAGAAAAACTACAAATTCCCCAGCAGCAACAACACATCTCTCAGCAATACCAGCAAAAATAAATTCTCCAGCACCAAACAATAGATTCCGCCTCCAGCAACAATAACCCCCCCCCCAGCAGCAACAAAAAAGAAACAGAACATCAACAATAAATCCTCCTGCAGCAACAATAATTCCCCCAGTAGCATCAATACATTCCACAGCATCAATAAATATCCAAGCAGCAACAATAAATACCCCAGCAACAGTAATAATTCACCCATCAGCGTCAATAAATCTGCAACAATATCAATAATTCCCCCCCAAGAGCAACATTAATTCCCCCAGCGGCAACATTACATTTCCCAAAAAGATCAGCAACCAATAGCATCCATGAATGCCCTGGTAGCAACCACGAATTCCCCCACAGCAACAAAAGACTCTCCAGCAACAATAATGGATACCCCTGCAACAACAATAGATCCTTGCTGCAACAACAATAGACCCCTCCTAAGCTAATATACACAATGTGTGGTGAAGAAAAGCTGTGAAAGTCTCACCAATACAGCAAAAAGACATTTCCATAAAGCAAAGAGACAGCCCAATCCAGCAGAGACATCCCCATATATTGAACTAGGGACATCTCTATATATTCAGCAAAGAGACACCCCCATATATCCAGCAAAGAGACATGCCCCCTCCTGCAAAGAGACATGCCCCCTCCTGCAAAGAGACATGCCCCCTCCAGCAAAGAGACATTCCCAATCCAACAAAGAAACATGCCCCCTCCTGCAAAGAGACATGCCCAATCCAGCAAAGAGACATGCCCAATTTAACAAAGAGACAGGCCCCCTCCTGCAAAGAGACATGCCCAATCCATCAAAGAGACATGCCAAATTTAACAAAGAGACATGCCTTCTCCAGCAAAGAGACATGCCCCCTCCAGCAAAGAGACATTCTCCCTCCTGCAAAAAGACATGCCCCAAAACATCAGCTCAGCTCACAGGTATATGAATTGTGCAGCACCACGAAAGCTCCCCCTTCCTCTTCACCACCACAGAGCAACTACACTGTTATCCCCGCTCAGTGATGCAACATGCAGTGACAGCAGCGCTGCAGTGGCAACAGGTTCTCCTGCTATTGAAGCCTGTGCTGTTCCAGGATGGGGAGAGCTGCTCCATCCTCTGCCCTGTTCAGCTTCCCAGCGCCGCCCTGCTCCACTACCCAGCAGTACAGCTTGTACTGCTGGGGAGCAAAGCAGAGCAGGGCGGGGCTGCAGAGCGGAGTGAAGCATGTTGCAAGGATGACACTGCACCCTAGAGGGAGGGAGCCTTGGGTCCTCAGGCCATACGCCCCTGTTGCCGCCCATCTTAAAGTGCCGCCTGGGTCCCATGGACCCACCGGAACCCATGTCTGGCCCTGGCCCTCAGAACTGGATAGACAAAAATACAAATCCTTTAAATGGTAATGGAAATATATATTTGCTCTCTATATTTAGCTGTTTGCCTGGATATCATCTTTAATGCCATCTAACAAAGAAAAAAATTGGGATATACATTCACAATCACAAGGTGTCTGCGTTTAGCTTGATTGTGCTACTCCAGGGGTCTTCAAACTTCGGCCCTCTAGTTGTTCAGGAACTACAATTCCCATCATGCCTAGTCATGTCTGTGAATGTCAGAGTTTTACAATGCCTCATGGGATGTGTAGTTCTGCAACAGCTGGAGGGCCGTAGTTTGAGGATCCCTGTGCTACTCTGATTCATACCCAGAGCACAAACAAAAACCTGGTTATTTTGGTTATGGCACATTCCCTTCTACATCCACAAATTCAAAGCTTAATGGCTCATGTCCAGTGATCTTACCTGAGAAATGTCATATGGAGTATTGGGGATTGTACTACGGCTTATGTAAATGGAACATTTTATAAAGTCAGTATTTATAGAGGTGGCTTGAAGCTGCAGGGGGGTGCTTTAAAAGATAAGTCTAGTCAAATCTTAATTATACCAATACATTCTCCCACCCCATTCTTAGCCTATTTTAATTACCCTGTAAAGAAAAATATGTATGTACTTTCCTATGCTGAAGGATCTCTGATCTGGTCACATGATTGGCTCCCAGCAGCAGCTTCAGTGTAGAGGAGGGACAGCTGACAACAGATGCCCCATAGTATGCCTATGAGTGGCATCACCACCCAGGCTTTGCAGCTGCTGTCGGCAATCTCTTCTCTTTACCAAAGCTGACCAGAGCCAGCAGATAGCAAGGATAACTTGCCACAAATTTGTGGCAGTGTTGACTTGTAAGTCTGTTACCTTGCTGCACATTTTCACCTGGCAAGTTGTAGACTTGCAGAGCACTTGAAACACACGTTCTAGTTGACACTTTTCCAATTTGTAGCAAATTTGCGTGGCAAGTCTCAAGCGAGAGCAAAGTTGCAGCGGTGAGTCTACAGCAAGAGCTCTGCAAGTCTACAGGATAAAAATTCAGCCAGAGTGACCCCTTGTGGTGGGATGACTATTGCACAATATAACTGAATCAGAACTTGTAGCAGACTTGCAGAATGTTTGCAAAGAAAACTGATTTGGAGTCATGCAAAGCCGACTTTCTGCAATTGTGAGAAACACTAGTGAAGCCTGGCAAGTCTAGCAATAGCTTAGCAAGTAATTTTCAAACTTGCAGCACAATTGCTTGCTATCTGTGTGGGCGGCAGGAGGTGGGGGGGCATCTTTTTCCTCTGCCTGTAAAAACAATCCAGTGGCTAATTAGATGCCAGGATGGCTTTTACACTACGTGGAATCACTGGCTAAAATAAAAGATACAAGGATGCAGCTACAGGCATCATCCTGGTACTACCACTAAAGGTTCATGACGTCATATGATATGGAAATGGTTAAAGTGGTTGTAAAGGCACAAGGTTTTTTACCTTTGTGCATTCTATGCATGAGGATAAAAAGCCTTCTGTGTGCAGCAGCCCCCCCCCCCCCTAATGCTTACAAGAACCCTCTCTCAATCCAGCGATGTCCACAAGAGCCTTGGCTCTCCGGGGACTCGCACTTCATTGGCTCCCACTGCTGTGAACCACAGTCAGTTAGTCAATCAGGAGATGGCTCCGTGTGTGAATGGAAACATGGAGCAGCGACTCAGCTTGAAATCTCCCATATTAAGCTGCTTGCTGTGGGGGAACCCAACAGGGAGGAGCCAGGAGAGCCGGCGTGGGACCTGAGAAGAGGATGATCCAGGCCACTCTGTGCAAAACCACTAAACACAGCAGGTAAGTATAATATATTTATTATTTTAATGAAAAAGAAAATTAAAGCTTAGACAGTATTAGCCCTGACTTCCACTTTATTAGTACACCCAAGCACCTTATACACTTTGCTTTTACATGATTTTCATAATCAGTGAAACTGAATTATTATTTCAATTAGTTAAGTCACAACACCAGCTCTGCATACGTATTCCGGGTGGGTGAATTAGAAAGTACTGCAGGCCGAGGAATAGAATGTTAGCATTTCTAAAAGCAGGTCATCTAATGCAGCCTATGTGTTTCTCTCATGATAGGTTCCCTTTAAATAAGCTCATTTGTCTTTGTATAGGTGAAAGGGACCTACAAGCCACAACCAGTTCTCTCCACTGTATAATAGGTTCCAGGATGAATACACTGAATTTGTACAGCTGACATCCATATCCTGAGATCACTGGCCATCAGCTACTTTAAACAGTGAATAGTTTTTCACATCTTCAAAGCAATCCTAGTTCTGATTTAACATAAATAATTACATAATTAAAATGAGCTATGGCTAATATACATTTCTAGACTGCGTAAACCAGCACAGTGTATTCCCAGTGGCAGTTGATCTATCATATTGTAAAACTGAACAAATAGACTAAATAATTACAAGCAGATTATTCTATCTAAGATAATACATATACATGGGTGCCTGGAGCAGTATGATAGCCCAGTTACTGTACATGTTGACCTTATGTGGCACCAACCCCATTTGAATATTTTAACTTGAAGATAACAAAAAAACAATATTATAGGTTTTATGCCCTAATAAAGATCTTCACATAAAGAACAAATTTCAGTTTTGAAAATTAAAGGGTATGTGTATACTATACCAATGAACTTATTAGGTCCTGTTTGGTCTGTTAAACATGTCATATAAAGCATTTTGTTTTAGCTGTTTGACAAATATGCCAGAAGGTACCTGTTGTTCTTGCCAGAAATGTTAGTTGATGACATCATGTGCTCTCTGCCTGTGCTGCACTCCTATCATATGCTATCTCTCTCTGAGGGCTGCAGAACCTCTTCCCTCTGTTATAAAGCTCAGGAGAAGAGGTGTTCTTGAATCATGCACTAAGGTGACAATGCTGCTTCTCCATTGATACAGTATTTTTAGTGAGCATTGTCACTCTAGAACAGGAAGTTTGTTACTGCCCCTGTAAGACAACAGGAAGTCACAGTCAGCTCCCATGTCCAAGATAGAAGCTCTGGGGATTCGAAGTCCAGCAAAGAACTGGGTTCAGGTGAGACAGCACTGGGACTCCTGGGATGGTAGGTACCTGCTTGTTACTTTTAGAGTAAGAGGCAGACATACAAGGTATAAAGACAAAATGCCTTGGGCACCAAAGTAGAGAAGTAATGTTGTGCATGTTGGCAGCCCCAATTTGCTGCCAGCCCTTGGGAGAGCACACACATACCTGTAATTGGGAGATACTCCACCATATTGGATCTCACATACTGCAGGCCTGAAGCCCACCTCCTTGAATAAAGAATGTCCACATGGATAGCCTTTTAATGCCTTTACTGTGATACCACTCTGTACAGTTTACACTTCAGGCCATCAATACAGTCCATTTCAGTGCAGATACCTTTGAACTCAGAAAGTCCAGCTACCTTTTCTTTTTCCTCTCCATCCTAAGTCCCCCTACATGGCATATGCAAGGGGTAGTCATTACTCATACGCCTTCTGCCTAGGACTCCACCCACAGCAACTTCTAAAGGGATTCATACTCCACCCACCAGCTACATCCAGGGACGGGGCCTTCTTAAAAGGAGCACTAACCCCTGCTTACGCTCATGTGCAAATTTTGGGTGACCAAAATGCTGTAACAGTGGGAGGGACTTGAACAGGTATGGTCAAATAAGGCTTGAGCCCATTCTGCTATAGAACAAGAGTCAGGAGTGCATAACGCACCAAGTGCATGGTTCAGGAGTCCGTAACAATAAGTGCAGGGGTCGTGAGTGCATTTCACCTTTCTGGCTTTTGAATTGTGAAAGTTAGAGAAGGAAATCCCAGTTCTCGACAGCACAGTGCAATGTTTAAAATACGCAGTTGGGCAGCTGGGCAGCTGGGCAGCTGGGGACAATGCTGGGGCATTTGTTTTCCAGGTACAGACCTCTCAAAACGGGGACTGTCCTCAAGAAACACAGATAAATGGTAACTATAGGCTGGAAAGAAAAGATGCACAATTCAAGTGGCATAGTGCACAGCCTATTTTTAAAGTTATTAAAGTAGAACTATAGGCAAAACTTTTTTTTTTTCATTTTGGATAGCGTAAGAGAGGCTTTTAACCCCTGCCAGATTACTTTTTTTGTTTTTTCCATCTGTGTCCCATTGTGGCGATTTATTTTCACTTCTTGTCCCATAGCCAAATCAAGAAGTGAGAGGAAATCCCTGCAAATAAAGGGATTTCCTTGGAGCCCCCATGTGACCAGAACTAGTGTCCTGGTCACATGGGGGCCAGATTTCCCCTTTATTACTTTTCTGGGGACAACCCAAAATTTGGAGTTTTCTTTTACTTTCACTTTCAATGATAAAGGTAAACAGGAAAAATAAAGAGGGTGAATCTCCCTACCTGGGGCACAGACAGCAAAAAAAAAAACAGGTGTTCTAACCAGTGTTGGGGGTAACGAGTTACAAAGTAACTGATTACAGTAACTACATTACTTTTTTTGGTAACGAAGTAACGTAACTGGTTACAATACTAATATTGGTAACTACACTATTTTTACTAGGCTATAGGAAGTAACTACACTACTTTACTAGGCTATAGGAACGCGCTTTCCTGCGTTATTCAAGGCGTGCGATACAATCGTTATTTCGAAGAATAGAGAGGGATGAAGTTTATGACTTTTTGTTGCACTTAATGTTTTATTCTGTTTTTTAAGGTTTTGTTCTCATGTTTCCCAAAGCCTGTGTTTATACAATAAACTCTATGCAGAAAGAGTGTCATGTATCTTCTTCTACACAGTCAATTAAGAAAGAGGAAAGTAAAGTAATAAGTAGTGAAGTTACTTTTCAAATGCAGTAACTAGTAAAGTAATCTCATTACAATTTACAGAAGTAACTAGTAATTAGTTACATTTTTTGAGTAACTACCCCAACACTGGTTCTAACCCTTCTCCACTCTATCCAAAATGTAAAAAAAGTTTTGCTTTTAGCTATACTTTAAAGTATGTAACTCTTTATACTGTAAAGGTCAGTGTTAACTGAGCACTAACTGGAGTGGTTCACCTAACATTAAGCACGTCTTGACTTGAATGTATATATAAGCAGAATGCTCTATCTGTGTAAGCATGTTTCGTAAGCAATTTTTATGCCTTTAAATTAGTAAAATAGTGATATCTCTTTCATATAAGTTACACTAAGGGGTCTAGTTATTAAAAAAATTGTGAAGCCATTCATCCAGCAAATTACCATGTACATTTGTTCTTTGTAAATTGGGCAAAAACAAATGTTCTTTGGACTATTTTCCTTTCTGAGCAAATGTCCTTTTTAACCAATAGTTACATTTTTTTGCCAATTTCCTTTACCATTCTCTAGCATTGTTACACAGTTACATAGTTAGTCAGGTTGAAAAAAGACACAAGTCCATCTGGCTCAACCAATTAAAAAAAAAAAAAAAAAAAACAGTAATGAAAACCCAACCATACAATCCCATGTACACAATCCTATACCCGCAGTTGATCCAGAGGAAGGCTAAAAACCCCCAGCAAAGCATGATCCAATTTGCTACAGCAGGGGAAAAAAAAATCCCTTCCTGATCCCCTGAGAGGCAATCAGATATTCCCTGGATCAACTTTACCTATAAATATTAGTACCCACTTATATTAAGTCCACGGAGGAAAGAATCCAGGCCTTTTTAAAAGCAATCTAGTGAGCTAGCCAGAACCACCGCTTGAGGGAGTCTATTCCACATTTTCACAGCTCTTACGGTGAAGAAACCTTTCCGTATTTGGAGACGAAATCTGTTTTCCTCTAGACGTAAAGAGTGCCCCCTTGTCCTCTGTGTTGACCTTAAAGTGAACAACTCAACAGCAAGTTCACTATATGGACCCCTTATGTATTTATACATGTTGATCATATCCCCCCTAAATCTCCTCTTCTCAAGAGAGAATAAATTCAGTTCCTCTAATCTTTTCTCAAAGCTGAGCTCCTCCATGCTTCTTATCAGTTTGTTGCCCTTCTCTGCATTTTCTCCAGTTCCCCGATATCCTTTTTATGAACTGGTGCCCAAAACTGAACTGCATATTCCAGATGAGGTCTTACTAATGATTTGTACAGGGGCAAAATGATATGTCTCTCTCTGGAGTCCATGCCTCTGTGAATACAAGAAAAGACTTTGCTTGCTTTGGAAATCGCAGCTTGGCATTGGATGCTATTATTAAGCTTTTGATCTACCAGATCCTTCTACGCTATGGATTCCCCCAGTTCTACTCCACCAAGTATGTATGATGCATGCATATTCCCCCCCCCACCACCCCTCCACCCCTGGTGCATAATTTTACATTTATCAACATTAACCCCATTTGCCACATAGTTGCCCAATAAAACAGTGCATTGAGGTCAGCTTGTAAGTTGGAGACATCCTGTAAGGAAGATATTCCACTGCAAAGCTTGGTGTCATCTGCAAAGACTGAAATGATACTTTTAATCCCAGACCCTATATCATTTATAAACATATTAAAAAGTAAGGGTCCCAACACTGAACCTTGGGGTACACCACTGATAACCTTAGACCATTCAGAGTAAGAATCATTAACCACTACTCTCTGAATTCTATCTTTTAGCCAATTTTCTATCCATTTACAAACTGATCTTTACAAGCCTGTAGACTTTACCTTACACATTAGCTGTGTGTGGGGAACTGTGTCAAACGCTTTTGCAAAATCCAAGTATACTACGTCCACAGCCACCCCTCTGTTCAAGGTTTTACTTACCTCCTCATAAAAAGAAATCAGGTTTTTTTGACAACTTCTGTCTTTCATGAATCCATGCTGTCTGTTGCTTAAAATATTTTTTCCAACAAGAACTCCTCTATGTGGTGTTAAACTAACAGGTCTATAGTTACTTGGCAAAGACTTTGATCCTTTTTAAATATAGGCACCACATTAGCCCTACGCCAATCCAGTGGTTCTATTCCAGTCCTTAACGAGTCCCTAAAAATTAGAAACAAAGGCTTTGAAATTACAGTGCTCAATTCTTTTAGGATGAGTGGGTGGATGCCATCTGGTCCAGGCGCTTTATCCACCCTTATTCTGTCTAAATATTTCTGGACCATATCAATTTTGAGCCATTGTGGATCATTTGGGGCTGTGTCAATACCATCCTCATTATAGTCATGAGCTCCCCCATGCTCCTTGTCATGGACTTGCAATAGAGCTTGGCGAGCTTACCTGTACCTTCATGTCTGTATTAGAGGCCAGAC
This sequence comes from Pelophylax lessonae, assembly GCF_965119305.1. Classification (NCBI taxonomy): domain Eukaryota; kingdom Metazoa; phylum Chordata; class Amphibia; order Anura; family Ranidae; genus Pelophylax; species Pelophylax lessonae. Next base: position 133,145,738 of record NC_138770.1, read on the forward strand.
TGCATTTCTGGATCCTTTTTATCACCTCTACTTCCTGTTCCTGCCCCGCCCAGGTCATCACAGGAAGTCTATATTAACCAATGCACTGCAGGTCTGCTTTGCTGTTCAACAGTATTAGTTTCCTGTTTCCCGTGTGCTTGAACTACTCTTCTGTGTACCGACTTTGGCTTGTCTCTAACTATTCCTGTTTGCCTGTTACCCTGACCTTTGGCCTGTCCCTTGACTACCCTTGTCTGCCTGTTACCCCGACCTCGGCTTACCCATCACCATTCTGTGTGTCCTGAGTGGCTGCTTCCCTTCTCTCCCTACGGAGCGTGACCTGGGGGACCCCAGGGGCCGCGACCTGGGCCCAGCTGCAGCCAAGTCCACCCTCACCACTAGAGGCTCTGGTGAACACCTGCTGGGTCTTAGACTCCGCGCCATGGGGAATCTTGGGCTCACGTTCCGGTCCATCCGCAGCAGTCTGCTATTGGGTTCACTACCTTGCGCTGCGCCCCTGCCTCCAACAGGGTGCAGTTGTCACCTGGTCACAGGTGACCTGACACTCCTTTGTATACACAGAGCTGAAGAAAGTATTTAATAAATTTGCCTTCTCTTTGTCCGCAGTCACCCACTCCTGATTATTTTGTAAAGGGCCTACATGCTCAGACTTAACCTTTTTACTATTAATATATTTGAAGAATTTTTTGGGGTTAGGGTTGTGGTTTGTCCTACTATCTTTGCAATCTGACGTTCATTTAGAATTTTTGCATCCTTGATTTACTTTTTACATATTCTGTTATATTCTTTGTAACAATTAAACAATGATAGTGTTCCTTCATTTTTATATTTTTTAAAAGCTCTTTTCATTTTATTTATAGCTTTTTTTAACTTTAGCCGTGAGCCACATAGGTTTTATTTTTAGCCTTTTAAACGTATTACCCATGGGAATATACTTTGCAGTGAGTTTGCATACAGTCTTTTTGAAAATTTCCCATTTCTGTTCTGTGCTCATCGATGCCTATATTCCATAACAGTCCAAATCCTGGAGAGCAGCCCTCATCCTTGGAAATTTTTCTCTCTTAAAGTTAAGTGTTTTTGTATTTCCTGTATGCCTTTTTTGCTTACAGCTAACATTAAATGAAATCATATGATCACTGTTACACAGATGTTATTTTATATGAACATTATTAATAAGCTCTGCATGGTTTGAGATTACCAGGTCAAACAGAGCATCATTTCTAGTGGGGGACTCAATAAACTGCACCATAAAATTGTCTTGTAAGAGGTTTATAATTTTTTGCCCTTTAACTGTTCCAGCAGTGCCATTACTCCAGTCAATGTCTGGGTAGTTAGAATCCCCCATTATTAGCACTGTCACAGCCCTTGCAGCCCTTTCTATCTGTGCCAGGAGCTGAGTCTCCACCTCCTCATTAATACTGGGAGGTCTATAACAAACTCCAATGATAATCTTTGTATTACGCACACCCGTGTACATTTCAACCCATACTGCTTCAGACTCATCACACTCTCCATCAACTAGGTCCTCTTTCACACTCACTTTGAGATTACTTCTCACATTGAGACAGACACCACCACCCTCCTGTTTTACCCTGTCTTTCCGAAATAGAGCATAGCCAGGAATATTAATAGCCCAGTCATGTGAAGAATGAAGCCAAAATTCAGTAATACCAATTAAATCATAGTTCTCCTCATGCACCAGAGCTTCCAACTCACCTATTTTACTTGGCAGACTTATGGCATTGGTGAACAAACACTTTAATTCATTGTCACATTTTGCATATTTTTAATTTTGGTACAAATAGTACCATTTCCAATGGTTGTTTGTAACATGGGAACCTTCTTATCCTCTGCCATAACTCTCCCCCCATCTTTCCCTGTTCCACCCACCAGTAGGGGCTGACCCCTGTCAGACCTGTCTGCCCCATTATAATCGAATTCACCCTCCCCCCTCAATCCTAGTCTAAAAACTCCTCCAGCCTTTCCATAAACCTCTCCCCTAGCACAAAAGACCCCCTTCCATTTAGGTGCAAACCATCTTCAGCATTTAGGTTGCACCCCAATGAAAAGTGAGCCCAGTACTCTAAAAACCCAAATCCCCCCTTCTTATACCAGGTCTTTAGCCATGCATTCAGCTCTCTAATCTCCCCCTGTCTGTCCTGTGTTGCGCATTGCACAGGCAATATTTCAGAGAATATCACCTTGGAGGTCGTTCCCTTCAACTTGCAGCCTAGTTCATTAAATTGGTTCTTAAGGAGCATCCACCTTCCATATATTCTGTCATTGGTTCCAATGTGGACCAAGACAGCTGAGTCATGCCCAGCCCCTCCCAGTAATTTATCAACCCAGTCCACCACATGCCCAACCCTGGCACCAGGGAGACTGCAAACCATTCGGTTGAGGTAATCCTGGCGACAAATTATTCTATCAGTCCTTCTAAATATAGAATCCCCAATTGCCACCAACTGTCTAGGCCTACCTACAGTCTCCTCACCACCTCTACTAGATGGACTGCTCTCCTGACTGTTAGGGATAGCAGTGGCATCTAGGGCTGCCACCTCTGAGCTTGCCACCCCCACATCTTCACCCAACATGGCAATTCTGTTAGGGTGCTCAAACCCAGGGCTGGCCTTCCTTTTCTGTGAGCCCCTACCGCTCCCTCTGACTGTATTAACCCATCTTCCTACCTGAAAAACCTGACTTACCCCTCCACCCTCCCCATTAACCCCACTAGCTACCTGCTCAGTAAGCAGAGGACCCCTTTCAAGGTTGTCAGTTCTGCCCAGTGTTGCAATTTGCTCTTTCAGATCTCTAATGTGAGCTTCCAGAAGGGCAACCTGCTCACATCTGTCGCAGTGGTATCCATCCTGGAGCGGTTGCTCCATTATTGTATACATGCGGCTGTAACACTCCTGCGTTTTTTGTTAGTGAATGGATTTGCAGCTGCAGAATTATTACACTCAGTAGTCATGTAGAGAATGTGTTGAACAACATATCCAACTCTCAGGACTTCATCACTGTGTACAGCCTGTTATGCAAATATACATACACTCAATATAATGTTCCTGGAGTGATAGAATGTATATGATAGTATAGAGGTGAGAGACAGGCAATAGAATGGTGAGCACTTAGTAGTAGTATTCAGGAGAGTGGTAGGTGATGATAGTATGCAGATAGGTTTTAGCAATCATGTATAGTAACAGGTGCAGATGAAGTATGCAAGAGAGAGTAACCTAGTGCAATGATAGATGATGGTAGTCCCAAGAGCTGGCAATCTATGCAGATGATAGAAATAGCTTAGATAGTAATAGTCCCTTTAGTATGCAGTAGTAGATAGTGAAGTTAGGTTTAGGAAGGAATCCCCTGCGGGGTACTTATCACTAGATGGGTTAGTAGTAGCAAGGTCCAAGAGTAATGGAGTAATCCGGTAGCGAGATACGGGATCGGTAGCGAGGTTCCGGTCTTGTTCAGGCAAGGGGAATAGCTTGAAGCTCCGGCAGCATTGGACAAGACAAGGCAACATGCGGTTTGAACGAGCAATGAGTGAGAGAAAGCCGGCGATTGAAATAACCGCTCATAGCGGCGCCCGGCGATGACGTCATTGCCCTTAAAGGTGTATGCGTTCCATTTGGATAGCAAGATGGGACGCAATATTAAGAGAGAAATGTGGAAATAAGGGTACCAGAGGTACCAGAACATTACAGTACCCCCCCTTAAGGCCGGCTCCGGAAGGCCTCTAGAACTGGTTTTTCCGGGTATTTCGAGTGGAAATTGCGAATCAGTCTAGGGGCATGTATATCGGAGGTATCCAGCCAGGTGTCGTCTTGGGGCCCATAGTTTTTCCATCGTACTAGATATTGGAGTCTTCTTCTATGGATACGAGAATCCAGAATCTCCTTTATCTCAAATTCTTCTCCGCCTTCAACTTGTACAGGAGGTGGAGGTGAGATGGTAGGCCTTATTCCTTGGTTAGGAACATGGGGCTTTAGTAGAGACACATGGAAGATGGGATGTATCTTGAGGTCTGTTGGTAATGTGAGTTGTACTGCAGCTTTTCCAATAAGCTTCTTTATTGGGAAAGGTCCCAGGAATAAAGGTCCAAGTTTTTTACTAGGGATCTTTAATCTCAAATTTTTTGTAGAAAGCCAAACAAGATCCCCAATGGCATATTGGGGAGAGGGTTTTCTACGAAGGTCGTAGTACCTCTTTTGTTGGCTATGGACATGTGAGATGGTGGTGTTGAGTAAACCCAGGGAATCCTTTATTTGGGTAAGATAATCAGAGGCCACTGGATTACTTGATGGCAAGATACGTGGTGGAAGAAGTGTGGGATGAAACCCATAGTTTAAGTAGAATGGACTTTGTTTAGTAGTGTTGTGGGTCGCGTTGTTATAGGCGAATTCCGCCAGCGGGAGGAGGTCCACCCAATCGTCCTGTAGATATGAAGTATAGCAACGTAGATATTGCTCAATGCACTGGTTGACTCTTTCTGTCTGTCCGTTGGTCTGATGGTGGCAAGGAGAAGTAAGTTTTCGCTCTATTCGTAGAATCTGACATAGAGCTTGCCAAAACTTTGAGATAAACTGTGAACCACGGTCAGACAGAAGTGTTTTTGGAATACCATGTAACTTAAAGACATGTTTCACAAGTAATTCCGCTGTTTGCTTGGATGAAGGTAGTCTTCGGATAGGAATGAAATGTGCCATCTTGGTCAGATGGTCCACTGACACTAAAATGGTGTTGAATCCTTTGGAAGATGGTAGTTCTACTATAAAGTCTAAGGACACCACTTCCCATGGAACCTGGGGTATTGGTAAACTACATAGTAGACCCGATGGTTTTGTAGTGTCAATTTTGGACCTTGCACAGATGTCACAAGATGAAACAAACTTTTGTACGGTCGTCTTCATGTCAGGCCACCAAAATTGCCTAGTAAGTAAATTGAATGTTTTAGTCATACCCATATGTCCTGCCATAGGTACATCATGCGACAATTCCAAGATCTTGGTTCGCATAGTAGGGGGTATGTATAGTTTATCGTTGTAATAGAGGAAGCCTTCTGCATCAGCATTTAGTTGTGGTGGAGGTGAATCCAGTCCTATGCTGTGCAAAATCTCTTCCTTCAGGGAACGGACAACACCGACAATACGTTCATAGGGTATTATAGGAACTGAGGGAACCTCGGCGTAGCTATCTTCGGTTAATCGTGAAAGCGCATCCGCTTTTTTATTTTTGTCTGCAGGTGTATAGGTCACTAGAAAATTAAATCTCAAAAAAAATAATGACCATCGTACCTGCCGGTGGGAAAGAGTTCTATTAGTCTGAAGGTATTGAAGGTTTTTGTGATCTGTGTATATAAGGATTGGCATTCGAGTATCCTCAAGTAGGTGTCGCCAATTCTCTAATGCCAGTTTTATGGCTAGTAACTCTTTTTCACCCACTGGGTAATTCACCTCGGGGCTGCTTAGAGACCTTGAGAAGAAAGCAACTGGGTGAAGTGGTGAAGTGTTTGTTGGTCGTTGTGAGAGAACTGCTCCTACTGCCATATTTGACGCATCTACCTCCAAAATATATTGAAGGGATGGGTCTGGATGGCGTAGTATGGGAGCAGAAGTAAAGCTTGATTTCAACAAGCAGAAAGCTCCATTTGCTTCTTCTGACCATTTGAATTGTTTTTTTGTACTTGTGAGTTGTGTGAGAGGTCTCACAATAGCAGAGAAGTTCTTGATGAACTTTCTATAGTAGTTAGAGAATCCGAGGAATCTTTGTAATGCTTTGCGAGTTGTTGGCACAGGCCAATCTAGAATACAGGATATTTTGCTCATGTCCATTTTGATTCCATTTTTGGATATAATGTATCCTAGGAATAGTACTTCCTCTTTATGAAATAAACATTTTTTTGATTTAACATATAAATTATGTGCAAGTAGTCTTGACAACACGAGTCTTACATGTTTTATGTGTTCAGATAAGGAATGAGAATAAATAAGTATATCGTCCAGATATACTACAACACAAACATCAAGCAAGTCTCTGAATATGTCATTTATTAATCGTTGGAAGGCTGCGGGAGCATTACACAACCCAAATGGCATCACGAGGTACTCAAACAGTCCGTATCTGGTTCTGAATGCTGTCTTCCATTCATCCCCGTCACGGATTCGAATTAAGTTGTATGCCCCTTTTAGGTCCAATTTCGAAAAGTAGGAAGCTCCGCGCACCTGTTCTATAAGTTCAGGAATAAGAGGTTAAGGATAACGATCCTTTATTGTAATGGTATTTAATTGTCTGAAATCAATAATAGGCCTGAGACTTGAATCTTTATTGCGGACAAAGAAGAGTCCTGCAGCAGTGGAGGAAGTAGAAGGTCTGATGAATCCTTTCGCCAAATTTTCATCCAAGTATTCCTTGAGATGAGAGAGTTCATCCTGTGAAAGAGGGCGAAAGGCAATTTGCTATTAGGGAGTAGATCGATACAACAATAATAGTCCCTATGGGGAGGCAACACTTGAGCGTTTTTCTCAAGGAAGACTTCCGACAAATCCTGATAACATATTGGTATAATCTCATCCGACACCACAGACAGGATCCTTCCATATGATGAGAGATTACACGTGGTTTCGCAGTAGTGAGAAGAGAAGGTTAGAGTTCTTGTTTTCCAATCGATGATTGGTTGATGTATGTGTAACCAGGGAAGTCCCAAAATAATGGGAAAATGTGGCGAGGTCAGTACATCAAAAGTGGTGGTCTCCACATGAGACCCGTCAGCAGTGACAAGGAGTGCCTGTGTCTGATTAGTGATGGGACCAGAGGATAACGGAATACCGTTAATGAAACTAACAGAGACAGGTTTAAGTTTTGAAATAATAGGTATTTTATTTAAGGTAACAAAACAAGTATCAATGTAGTTCCCACAAGATCCTGTGTCGATCATAGCCTTGGTGGTGATCCTAGTTTGGTCCCACTGTAATGTCAAATGAATAAAAAGATAAGGATTAGAAAATGAAGTTGTTAGTCCCCCTAGCAAGACATTTGAACACTCACCCTCTTTTTTACGGACAAGGGGACAGCCGCTTATCAAATGATCCGGGGATGCGCAGTACATGCAGAGATGTTCGGTTTTCCTCCTGGCACGTTCGGAAAAGGTCAAAGGTGGGCGTATCATTCCTACCTTCATAGGAGTAGGGTCAACAGGCGACATCCGAGAAGGACTGGACAATGGCAATCCCATCTTCTCAGCCTTTCTTTCTCGCAGTCGTCTGTCAATATTGATACTGGTCTGTATCAGGCCATCCAAGGTGTCAGGTAAATCCGCTCGGGCGAGCTCGTCTTTAACGGCTTCTGATAGGCCGAGTCTGAACTGCGTTCGCAAGGATGTGTCATTCCACCCTGAATCAAGGGACCATCTTTTGAAATCTGCCACGAAGTCCTCAACAGGTCTCCTTCCTTGTTTTAAAGCCCTCAATTGGGTATCAGCAGTACTCTGCCTATTGGGGTCTTCATATAAACTAGCGAGTTGCGCTAGGAATAAAGGATAGGAGTTAAGAAGTGGGTCATCTTTCTCAAAGAGAGAGTCTGCCCAGGCCCGGGGATCACCCGTCAGATAGGAAATAGTGGTACAGACTTTGATTTGGTCAGTGGGGTAGGTATGAGGTTTCAACAAGAAAAGCAATCGACATGCATTTTTAAATTCACGAAATTTACTCCGATCACCAGTAAACACTAGAGGAGGGTTTATCTTAGGCTTACGGGGCTGAGCAGCAGAGAGCTGCGCAAGACGGCCAACCTGCTGTCTTAAAGCCTGATTTTCGTTTTTTACCTCTGTAAGAGCAAGTATCAATGCATCTACTTGTTGTTTTAATTGCATTACTTGAGTGGGTAATTCTGCTGAATCCATATTTTTTCTGGCTCGTTCAATCTGTAACGCTCCTGCGTTTTTTGTTAGTGAATGGATTTGCAGCTGCAGAATTATTACACTCAGTTGTCATGTAGAGAATGTGTTGAACAACATATCCAACTCTCAGGACTTCATCACTGTGTACAGCCTGTTATGCAAATATACATACACTCAATATAATGTTCCTGGAGTGATAGAATGTATATGATAGTATAGAGGTGAGAGACAGGCAATAGAATGGTGAGCACTTAGTAGTAGTATTCAGGAGAGTGGTAGGTGATGATAGTATGCAGATAGGTTTTAGCAATCATGTATAGTAACAGGTGGTAGGGGACAACAGATGAAGTATGCAAGAGAGAGTAACCTAGTGCAATGATAGATGATGGTAGTCCCAAGAGCTGGCAATCTATGCAGATGATAGAAATAGCTTAGATAGTAATAGTCCCTTTAGTATTCAGTAGTAGATAGTGAAGTTAGGTTTAGGAAGGAATCCCCTGCGGGGTACTTATCACTAGATGGGTTAGTAGTAGCAAGGTCCAAGAGTAATGGAGTAATCCGGTAGCGAGATACGGGATCGGTAGCGAGGTTCCGGTCTTGTTCAGGCAAGGGGAATAGCTTGAAGCTCCGGCAGCATTGGACAAGACAAGGCAACATGCGATTTGAACGAGCAATGAGTGAGAGAAAGCCGGCGATTGAAATAGCCGCTCATAGCGGCGCCCGGTGATGACGTCATTGCCCTTAAAGGTGTATGCGTTCCATTTGGATAGCAAGATGGGACGCAATATTAAGAGAGAAATGTGGAAATAAGGGTACCAGAGGTACCAGAACATTACAGCGGCACACTGTGCACTGCACAAAACCTTCAATCTTGCTAGAACACATTTTCCAGGTTACAACAGTAATACAACTAATAGAAAATTTCAGATGTTACTTACTGGTCAGAAGTTTCCTGTTGTAATCTTTTGTTTTAAACTCTGATTTTTAACTCACCACTTAGCCAAGATCCACTTGCTCAGGGATCCAGCTAGCAAAAAGGTGGCAAGCTCAGAAAGGAGTCCTGCAGAAATGTAAATAGCACCTAAAGCACCTGTGACCAATTAACCACTCCTCTTAATTAGTAAGGGGAGTTATATTGAATGACTTTTTTTTTTTTTTACAAAAATGAATGTATTTCCTATGCATCTAGTGGTCTATAATGAGGTATTTTACAATTGCACCTAATAAAAAAATGTCTTTAAGAGAAAATAGCCTAAAGAACATTTATTTTTGCACATTTTGCACAGAATGAAAGTACATGCAGATTTGCTGGATGAATGGCTATGGAAATTATTTTATAAATAGGCCCCTTAGTGTAAAATATCATAAAGAGCATCGTGACAGACCCAACCAGGACAGGGGCTTTTGGAGGGGACTGCAGGGTGGCCTCTTGCCTACTGACTATGGACCCTGGCTTTTAAGGGAACACTACTCTTTGGGAGGTGTGTGTCTGGGGGACCCTTGGAGTGGTCCATATCTCCCCAAAACATACAGACTCTGGGAACTGAAGGACCCAGATACATATTTGGGGCCTCTATGCCCAAACCAACAATGACTGCTTTAGACTGTGAGACTCAGAGTAGATGGTAATATCATCAGCTCAAACCAACCTGATATTGGGGTCTCCTGCTAAAGACTGTTTATTAAGGTGTTATGTGTTTATTGTTAAGTATGTCTCTCCCATTGTGTGCTTCCTAGGTGTGAATTCCCATTGTTAACCGAGCTACCTATTGTTTCTGTCTGTCTGATCATCTCTTGGAGATGTGATTAATATTGTGTCCACTTTACCTTATTATCAAACCATTGTGGGATGTTATGTTTTATGCTTAGTATATTGTGTAATGTACTTTGTGTATTCAGGGTTGTGGGCTGGGTGCTGAATGGTCTGGGCACCTCGGTCTGTTTACGTGACTAGTTGTTAATTAGTTCATGTTAATTAGATCACTGTTAGCTATTAGTTGCTAGATGTGGATTAGCATTATGTGTATGTTGAATAAAAAACCCCAAGGGAAATGGGATTAAATAATGCTTGCTGGTAGGAACAGGATCATATAAAAATATAAAATCGGTAATGGAAGGTAGTTAAAAAAACTAAAACCATAAATTATATAATATATAGACCCATAAATAAACACACAGTGTTGAATATATTAATAAATAACAATAAGATGTAAACTCACCAGAAGTGATGGGTCTCAATTACCTTACGGCAGAGAGACCGATAATGCTTTATGACCTTCCAGGTCAAAAGAATGGTTACTGCTGGGCTGTGTTCCCCATAGACCGAAATCACCTTCCTGGGCAGATAAGGTCCTCCAAGTCCGGTTAGGGAAAAGAATATAAAGCTCCAGATGGTGCAGTACCGTTTAAAAGGTCTTTATTGAAATTATTAATCAAACAGATGCAAAGTAAAGATAAAACTTAATATATCCGCGCCCGCTGATCTGATGTCTGTAGCGTGGAGATCGGTACTACCGGATTGCGTTCCACGTGACTTCCGGGCTGACGGCGTGCGTTCCACCTGAAGGTAATTGCCGTAAGGTAATTGAGAGCCATCACTTCTGGTGAGTTTACATCTTATCCTTTCCTGAAGTCACTTCTCACGATTGGTCTTTGGACCATTGGAGGATCCTACACTGAGCACTTGCACTTTTCCTTGCACTCAAGTGGATTATTCGTCACTAAGTCACTTATGAATTTTTTATGGACTTTATTTGGCACATATATGCACTTATATGACACTTTTGTTATTTATTAATATATTTAACACTGTGTGTTTATTTATGGGTCTATATATTATATAATTTATGGTTTTATTTTTTTTAACTACCTTCCATTACCGATTTTATATTTTTATATGATCCTGTTCCTACCAGCAAGCGCTATTTAATCCCATTTCCCTTGGGGTTTTTTTATTCATTTCCTTTATATTTTATAGCAGCTGCTAATTTAATCTTAATAATATATAATATTATATATTTATTGGTGAATCTATCTGCTTAATTAGGTTTTCCTAGGCGCGAAGAATATATTCTTCTGAATATATATATTTTATTATGTGTATGTTGGCTGTTTCTTAGCTATGTTAATTATATTACTGTTTACAGTTTGTATTGCTAGGGTAATGTGATCAAACTCTTATCTGATCTTGCATATATTCTGTGTGAATTTACATTAAAGGGTTCCAGTTTTATTATGCACCTAAGCTAGTGTCATCTAGTATCTTGGGTGCAATAGTCAGCTGTGTTCAACAGTGTGATGCTATCATGTCAATATGGACCAAAAAAGGAATATTTCCAACAGCTTATTGAATCTATGCCAAAAGGAATTAAGGCCGTTCTGAAGGCAAAAGGGGGTACAACCTGATACTAGCAAGTGGTACCTAATAAAGTGGCTAATGAGTGTATATATATATATATATATATATATATAGTTTGCCTAATTTATGAAATTTAATGAAATGTGCAGCAGGAACCAACCAAATTTCAATCCATGTAATGTCATTCCCATTCAAAAGAAATCGATCTATTAATTGACTTCTCATTGAACTGGCCTATTGGTATATTTTTGCTTGTATTCTGATGGTGGGGGGAAAATAATGACACAGAGGGGAGGATTACCCCATCCACCTCGAATGTGTGGATGGGGAATCAATTCACTTGAACCATGTGTGGCAAGGAAATGATTGTAGATCTCTCCAAAGTATTTGGAATTACCATCTTAGAGAGTTGTCACAGGTAAAGGTGTCACCATTGGAAGATCTTCCCTCAACCAATGTGACAACTCTAACCGTTTGGATTTCTCCTCATGTTCTGTTTCAAAGACACTGGTCACCAGTACAAGTATAGAAGGCGAGTCTCCCCAGCATAGTTACAGAAAGCAAAGGGACTTAACCAATGGCTCTAATTCTTCCCCACTCTATACAAAATTAAAAAAACAAATTTGCGATACATAATGTTTACATTACCTACTAGATATATACTAAGCAAAACACTCAGTTAACCAAATCTGCAGTATTTTCTATATTTTCTCAAAGAAACTTGAAGTAAGAATTTACTCAAGAAATGTATTAATAATTGAGCTGTTCATTGATTTCATGAAGCAAGCAAAAACACTTGACTTTTCTAGTAGGAATACAAGTGATATGAGCTCTATTTGTAAATAGCATCTGAAGATGAGGAATCATTGTGACATTTAGGCCCGATGACTGATAAATGACGTAACTTATTAAAGTCATAAATAGCATCAGCGATCCTATGGCCTGGATCAATAGGCAAACAAGAACTGCATGTATTTTCCTGAGAATAGTTGGTGTCTTAGTTAACTTTATTAAAGTAGACTTGAAGTCAATAGTGGAGATTTGCTATACTTTAGACCAGTGGACCAAATTGTCTGGAATTCTCCCTGAAAAATAGCAGTGCATGTCCATGTAGCTGTGCCTAAGCATTGTTGTTCTGTAGCCTCATAGCCCTGAATCTGCAGTGTGAGATGGCTAGTGATGGCTAGTCTTATAAAATTTGTAGTGAGATTTGGTGATGTCACTGCTGTTCTGTTTCAACTGTCGCTTTATACATTGGTGTACCTCCTTAGACCCAGTATGTCCAGACAGTAAGTATGGGCACCTGCTGACAGGGCACTATCAACATGCAGCTTAAATAGAAACTGCACTCCACTAAGTCTGGCTGCAGCCATTTTAACTTAAGCTGCTGCCTGTTCACTTCCCGGATTTACACAGACACACAGAGGCACACAGACACGCACACACATAGTGTATACACACACACACACACACACATATATATATATATATATATATATATATACACACATACACATATATACGACATACAGACACACTCACACCACTGATTACATGCACATTTCTACTCTCTTGATGAATACTCATGGATCTCTGCATTCTCCTGTTATTTCCACCCTCACCCAGCCCCCTCCAGCACTGCAGATCTCCTTGGCTCTCCTTTTACTCACCCCCCTCCCTTTCTGGCAAACTCTCACAAGAGTGAGAGTGAGAGCTGTGCATGATGTCATTAGCCTAGGCAAATTACAAGACAAGAAAGAGGAAATGTGCTGTATGAGGTATTTACTGGCAAAAAAAAAAATAATGTTTTACTATCCAAAGTTACAACAACAAGGCCAGACGATTTAATAGATGGAAAGATGAAAAAGTTACTGAATGTCCGCTTAAGTCTTTATTAACCGCTTGCCGACTGCGCACAGTATATTTACTGCGGCAGTCGGCCCCGGCCAGGCAGAGTGACGTAGGTCTACGTCGCTCGCCTGTCACTCCTTCCAGAGCCAATAGCGGGCGGGCGCGCGCCCGCTGAGGCGCGCGCCCGCCTCGGCTCGTTCACGGAGGAGTGCGGGAGTGTGACTGGCGGACCCGATGTCCGCCGGTCACACTACGATCGCCGGTACAGCGGGAGAAAGACAGAGCGGCTTGTGTAAACAAGCCACCTGTCAGTTCTCCCTGTGTAAAAGTGAAGATCAAACAGTTCTACTATGTAGAACTGTTGATCTTTGTTTTTACACTAGAAGACCTGTCCCTGCACAGTTAGAATCACGCCCCTAGGACACACTTAACCCCTCCCTGTCCAATACTGTTAACCCCTTCCCTGCCAGTGTCATTTTTGCAGTAACAGTGCATATATATAGCACTGATTACTGCAGTAATGTCACTGGTACCCCCAAAAGTGTCAAAAATGTCAGTCAAGGGTCCGATCTGTCCGCCGCAATGTCGCAGTACCGCAAAAAAAATCGCAGATCGCCGCCATTACTCGTTAAAAAAAAAAACACCAAAAATGACAAAAATCTTTCCCTTTGTTAGTAAACGCGATAACTTTTGCGCAAACCAATCAAAATACGCTTTTTGCGATTTTTTTTACCAAACATAGGTAGTGTAAAACAAATTGGCCGAAAATTTTAAAAAATTTTGATTTTTAAATTTTTTTTTGGGGGAATTTCATGTAAAAAAAAGTGAAAAATATTGTTGTTTTTGCAAAAATTACGCTCTTTTTTTGTTTATAGCGCGTGATCAAAAAATCGCACAGGTGATCAAATACCACCAAAAGAAAGCTCTGTTTGTGGGAAAAAAAGGACGTGAAATTCGTTTAGGTACAGCGTCGCACGACCGCGCGATTGTCCGTTAAAGTCACGCAGTAAAAAATCGCAAAATAACCCCTGGTCTTTTAGCAGGAAAATCCTCCGGTGGTAAAGTGGTTAAGACACAGAAGGTGAATCCAACACACTTTTACTTCAGCTAATTGCAGTACAAAGGATATTTTTACAGCCTTTTTAGATGTAAGAAGACAATTACTTTCCTAAGACTTGCCTCTGTGAATAACTAACACTGACTGAGGGAACATGGAAGAAGCTAGTATCTATCTAGGACAAAAAACAACCAGCACTAAACAGAAAGAGAGGAAGAGGGATATTAAAATCACATTAGTAAACAAGTTGTAGTGGCTAGAAACTGCCACTAGATGTCAGCATGCTACAGGAACTAAAATACATGAATGTGAGTCATAACTACTGTACTGGTCAGTAATCTACTGAGTGTTTGCTGCAGTGGGGGGAATAAGAATCAGGCCAAACAGGTCGGAAATAAACTCACTGATTTACCATTGTCCAAAACAGTTAAATTCAAGGCATGTCCTGAAATGATAACTGTCCCTATTGCTTATGCTCTCAAGTTCTCAACCTAACTGTGAAGCCATCAAATGACTGGTGTTGTAACTCTCAAGACAGATGCTCTTTGAGACTGCTCCTTACTCACCGGACACTCTTTACTTCTAAAAAGCTTTCTCCAGGCAACGCTGCACCCCTTCCTAGCCCTGCGGGCACCCATATCATCCTCCCTCTTCTTGAGTGTTCTCCTGTTGCCAGGAAGCCACTGTTAAACATATTTAGCAGCCTTTCGTACCTCTGGTAAGCTGCCCAAAATGGCGTCTGACTTTCGACAAGCTGAGTGCCCTAGGGCACCTCCTGACTCAGAAAATAGCCAGGACCTCTTATATATATATATATATATATATATATATATATATATATGTATATATATATATATATATATATATATATATATATATATATATATCTATATATCTATATATCTATATATATATATATATATATCTATATATATATATATATATATATATATATATATATATATATACAGTATACTGTGTGTATATATATATATATATATATATATATATATATATATATATATATATATATATATATATATATATCTATAATATGAATATCAATTCTAAAGCCAAATATGAATTGCCGAAGCATAACATCGTTAAGGCTGTCCCTAAACATTGTGTTGGCTCCAAAACACCATGTACAGCTTTAGACCATCACCCAAACCTATAAGAAATAGGATCTTTGTATGTTCAATGTTACCCTCAATTCCAGGATCAGTTAGTTCCACCAGAAACAAAAAAACCTTAACTGACGAAACCTTGAATTTAATAAAGAAAAATGAAAACTGAAAAGTCTATTTAATTTGGAAAAATATTCAACAGGACCATCGCTAATCATTTGGAGTGTTGCAGTAAAATAGATTTTAAGTTAAATGATGCAAAACCGCAGAGTACAATTTCTCTTCTATGTACTTTGAAAAGCTCGAAAATTAAGCATTTTGAAAAAAATTCTGCTGTATCTCCTTCGGCAATACGATCCATTAATAACCTGAGGAACTGCAATCACATTTGGAGAGCTAAATCTAATTGGAAATTAAATACTCATATAATTTAAAGAGCTGGCAGCTAAATAATTAAATGTCTAAATACATTAACATTTAGCACAGTTGGAAACAGATAGGGAGAAAATCAAACAATATGAATGAGTTAAACTAAATATTATGATCCAAAAATATTAACTATAATAAATGTATAAATTCTCAGGGTGGCACTTTTATCCATTGCTAACATTGTAAAAATTGCAATATTTTTTTCAGATGAATGTATGTTTTATTAATGGCATGAGGTGGGTGGGTGAAAGACGTTCACTGCACCTGAAGCAGACAATTCTAGTGGGAAGCACAATCCTAGACTGGTGATATATGCACAGAAGAGTTTAGTGCCTAACAATACATGTGGGCTAGTAGTAGCTTGAGAAACATGCTCACTCTTAGATGATGAGTCACTTTACATGGTATATACAGGAGAAATCACCTCTTGAGAGATGAATATTAAAACAGCTTTGTCGCTCTCAAAAAATGAAATCCAAACAATGGTCCCTCCAATAAAAAACTTTCATTACTTAACTCTCTGTCAGGCGGTGAGGCTGGACTCCATTGTGTTCAAATGATACAGTCTTTGGAAAAGTTTTCAACATGCTACACATTCAGAAGTGTTAAATACCTGTGTTCCCGCTCTACAAGTTTTGGATCTATTCACCAGCTTTTATGCCACTTCAGGACACAGTAGTGACATAGTGGATGGCATTAAATGCAGTGACGGACCAGGTATCCAACACATCTGGCAAAAAGAAACAAAGAAAGAGTGCACCGACCTAGCGCATTATCCTCAATAATAGGCTTTATTTATGCAACATATAAAATGGCTACTCACAAACACAGGTGTAAAATGATCATAACAAGTTCAGTTGCTCCAGTGTCAGGAATAGTCCATATGAAAGTCTATAATCCTGAAAGCCCTCAGGGTGGCTCTGAGGAAGAGGCTGAGCCTTGAAATGTGTCAGCCGTCATCTCATCGGATTATGGACTTTCATATGGACTATTCCTGACACTGGAGCAACTGAGCTTGTTATGATCATTTTACACCTGTGTTTGTGAGTAGCCATTTTATATGTTGCATAAATAAAGCCTATTATTGAGGATAATGCGCTAGGTCGGTGCACCCTTTCTTTGTTTCTTTTTGCCTTTAGTACCGTTGGACTACCCCAGTCCTTTTTGGGCAGCAAGACCTAGATTTTGCTAAGCCTGTCCAAGGCTGCCATGATTTGAGAAGGCTGGAAGGCTGCCAACTTACTGCCACTGCCCCTATTAAAAAAAAAATGTCAGCCTTTGAGCAAGAAATATTGCAGAATGCCTGCTGCTAGGGAGGTCACTGAGGGTGTTTAAAGCATTTTCCCTGTTTGTAAAGAACATATAAAAAGTTTAACTTCCAATTGCCCATAGTTTTACTTTATGTGGCCTATATTATTATTATTGTTACTATTTTGCATTAGTACATAAGCATATCTATCCTTTTCCTTACTCATGATTTTATAAAACTGCTTGTCTTTGTTTTATTCAGGCAACATATAAACAGATGAATTAAACTTAACATCTATCTTAACTGTTTAAGAGGTGATTCAAAGAATGACTCCTTGTAATTAGTGTAAATAGTAATTAAACTACTTTGATCATAGATTTGTCATGTTCAACCTGCCTGACACTATTACCACAATACAATAATTATGGATGCTAAATGTATAATTTAGCAAATTAACAAAGCAGAGCATTTAACCCGTATCATCTGTTTTTTCTTACCTTCTGTATAATAGTAAGCAGTTTATGTAAAGAACTTATTATGTCTTGAGAAAAATTTTTAAGTCATAAGGTAACGATAAGGTGGGTCAATTGGGACAAAGCCCTTTCTAAAATTTGGGAATTATAGAATAAAAAATATATTTATAATTACCTCAATCCAAAATATACTTTACACTAAAGTATAACCAAAAGCAAAAACTGTTTAGATTTCGAGTGGGGAAAGGTTAAAAACTCTTTCAGATTTTTATTGATGTTGGGGCCCCTTTTCAGGTGGACCTTCTGATCAGGCCCGCCTGAAAAACTGACAAGCTGCAATGTACCTGGTGGAGCCTGAAGCGTTCAGGGAAAGGCCTCTCATTAACGTAATATACAAAATGGCACTGACACACTGCACTAGTGTAGTTTAAGTAGCTCTTCTGGTGCCAATGCGCACTTGCGCATGCACGTGTGCACCCGCTAACCGGCCACGGGCCAGACTTCTGCGCACACAAATGTTCCTTTCCTGGCACAGGCAGACCTGATCAGAAGGCCCATTCATCCCTATGGACTTGCAGGTCTGATCAGGCCCTTAAAAAAAAAAAAAAAAAAAAAAACAGGAAAAACAGTCTGTGATGGGATTTCCATTAGATTTGAAAAATGATCTTTTACTTGCCGTTGAATCTACAGGACAGGCAGTGAAGTGAAATCTAGCTAATTAGACAGACATGACTGATAGATAGGATAGTGGAGGGTTTCCAAAATAAAAAAGAGGATTTAGGTGTACAGTAAAACCTTAGATTGCGAGCATACAGGTGGTCCCCGGGTTACGAACACAATAGGGACTGTAGGTTTGTTCTTAAGTTGAATTTGTTTGTAAGTCGGAACATGTACATTTTTAAGTGTAACTCCAGCTAAAAAATTCATGAGTATACAGACAGCAGTAAAACCTCATACAGTACTGACCAACTTCAGTATAACAATAAAAAATGGTTTCAAAGCACACACAATTGAATGGGAGGTCCACATGAGCTCATTCTGGGTCACAGGGATAATACTGTACTGTAACACAGTCCTGCAACAGTATCATAGAAGTACAAGTACAGGGCATGCTCCCATTACAGTGGTACAGGTAGTGGGCACAGAGTAGAACTGTAATCTCACCAGTTCCACAGGTTCCAGACAGTAGTTGGATTTGAGTGAGATGCTTCTGGGCAGTCCTGTATGTGGGGCATACAGTACATGTAGTACTGCAGCGTGCATTGTGTCTCTGGCACAAGAGCGTGAGGAAGAAGCCGGAAGAAGCCGGCAGTGATGTCACGCGGCACCCGTTCGTAAGTAGGAGTCGTTCGCAACTCGGACGTTCGTAAGTCGGGGACTGCCTGTAATTATTTTCAGAAAGATGCTTGTAATCCAAAGCATCTTATATCAAAGCAAATTTCCCAATAAGAAATAATTAAAACTCAGTTGATTTGTTCCACAACCATGGTATTCATATGTCCTTCAGTTTATTGTCCAAATAAAAAGAATATAGCAATGTGATGGATTGTTTGATGTCCATCAACAAATGGCAGCCTCCACAAGGGGATTAGAAGCAAAATCCAACAGGAACTACAGAGTATAAAAAGAGCAGCCCATGTCTATTGGTAATGTCTGCATACTAGTTCTTCTTCTGGGAGGGGTTTGGGGGATGGTGGGGGTCGGGGGGGGGGCTGCGCCCTGCCACGGACACAGTTTGTACCCATTTGGGGTGTCTGGGGTGGGGACGGGGTCTCTGCTCGCCCATTTGTCCTCCGGTTTAGTTGGTCTTATGAACTCTGAACATGCCTCCTTTGAAGCAGCACAGCTACGGGACCTCACCCATGTAAATGAGGCATACTTTTTCCATCTCTAACCCATTTCACAATAAGAGTTATAAAATAATATTGAAATGGTACAATTTCCCACAGCACTTGTTCTTGCTTCTTCTCCTGATACAGGGTGGTGTTTACAAAAAGGTGCACGCCTTTACCTCTCATGGGGCTGTGATAAAATGCAACCTTTTTTGGCAAAGGTAAACCTCAAACCACAATCTACGGAGGTCACAAAATCACCAGGGATTGCTCTGCTGTCTATGCTATCAGGTATTTAGCATATGTCAAAAAGACATTCTCAGACACTGTCTTCTTGCAGCATATACCAAAATGTGACATTGACATTGGAAACAGAAACAACCTTTTTGGCTTCTTGGGTTACAAAGTTGAACAATAGCCTGGTGGCAAAAAATCCATAATTGAGAAAAATCCTTTCTACATATCTGATCATGGTGGTCCATTTTACAAGCTTTGGATGACTTTAATGATCTCCTCAGCCCTTCCATTCCACTTTTACATGGAATTTATAATATTATGAAATGTTATCTTCACCTAAACATTGGCACGATTTGACACACACATAGACATGGTTCAGAAAGATAGCTATCCTTAGAATGAATGTCTTACCCTGCATTCCTTCTAGAGCAGTGGTCCCCAACCTTCCTGGCTCCAGGAACAGGCCTCATGGAAGACAACCGACCAGGGAGTTGGGGAGTGGTTTACGCAGCCTCTCACCCCTGGGGGGGGGGGGCTTTAACCTTAATAGAGAATCATTTCATGTGAATTCACTGGAAGTCCCGCAGTATGAGCCGATGTACTTGTCTGGCTGTGGTGAACTTAAAGGGGACTGAGCACTGTCAGGTGCACATGGTGTGGCAGTCGGGCACCATTTGGCAGCTGCGGGCACTGTGAATGAATTCCCTGGGCAGAAATTGGTGTTGGGAGATAAGGAGCACGTGCCCTTTAGTAATTGGAGGGTCACAGTGCAGGTTTTCCTGACTCGCTCAACTGCCACTCATCCCCTGCCATGCGGCCCGGCCCCCAGCAGGCCATGGATCAGCACTGGTTTGCGGCCTGGGGGTTGCACATCTCTACTTTATAGTGTGTTCCTGTCTCAATTCAGAGCACTAAGTGTTATTTTTTCTGCATGAGTCACTTCTGACAAGTTTTCCTGACACCAATAGAAAAAAGGAAAAGGTGACAGAGAGGAGCTCCAGCGCATAGGCTGTGACTGACAGCCTCAACTCAATTTCTGTGCTGTATGAAGTGAGTTGTATCCTTTCAGCTCCAATCAGCTCTCAGAGCTCTCCTCACTGAGCTCTGCAGTGTGTAAAATATATCCGCTAATCTCAAACTTATGCTGGAGTGTGGAGAATCTACTGCCACTCTACATATCTTCTGGTCCTGTGTTAAACTTTGATGCTTTTGGGTGAAGGTAGGTGAATTGATTAAAAAACTTGCTTGAGATACACCTTCTTAAAGCTGCCAGAACTTGTATCCCTGCCCCCTGAAGACAGGACTCTGCTCCAACCTTGTTTTGTGGTTTTCCAAAAGAGAGGACATCAGCTACACGCAGAGCCTCACAGCCTACTTTAATTATCTGGAAGAAAGATTTATGCCATAGATGGAGCGATTTTCTTTCCTACAA
This sequence comes from Pelophylax lessonae, assembly GCF_965119305.1. NCBI lineage: Eukaryota > Metazoa > Chordata > Amphibia > Anura > Ranidae > Pelophylax > Pelophylax lessonae. Next base: position 133,166,677 of record NC_138770.1, read on the forward strand.
CCATGAGTTGCAGGAAAGAAAATCGCTTGATTCCCCCATCAACACTTACTGTGTTGATGGTGGAATCCCTTCCGGTGGAGCTATTATGTTCTCCTTAGGGGGGCTCCATTGCATGAATAATTGCATGAAAAAGCCGACAGGCTGGTTGTCGATCAACTTGGGCACAATTAGCCTGGCCATACATGGTCTGAATCTCAGCAGGTCCCTGCTGAACTAGCGAAAATTCAAATTATCCATGGTAGGCTTTAGGCAGACCTGATTTTAATGGGTGGAAAATACCTTCTTCCCAGAATTCAACTCTACTGTACTGTATCTATGAATGATACAAACAATAACGGTATTTTTATACCTGTACTTTGATATATCCAGTTCTTAGATGTAGGCATGTCTATCTACCCACTTGTCTTCCCAATCCCCCCCCCCCCATCCCTTTTTCTCTTTTTCTCTTTCTTTCTATCTTCTACTTTTCTCTGTTTTGTGTTTGAAGTTTTAGAACAGAAGGACCGAACAATTCCTTATTTTATATGGTTGTTGTATAACTTTATTTAAGTTTTGTGAGCTCCATGGACAGTTCGCCTCCAACTTTGGAACTTTGAGAAATGTGCTTATTGTCTATAACCTATCACCTGTTCATTTTCTCTGTTAAATCTCATGCTATGTTTTTTTTTCTGAAGATCTAAGTTTGGAGTTGTGAACACAGTTTATCATTATATAATGTATCTTGTCTTTCAGTGTGTCCCTTTATGAAAAATGAAAATAAAGAATGTTAAATGAAATATGAGCTTCATCCCAACAGGTTCTATGTGACCACAGAAGACCTATACTGCACCACTTTTTGTGGTGACCCCCTTACTGGAACACACTAACAGCATTCCTCAGCGTTTATAGTGGTGTACAAAACCTTCATGCAAAACATCACCACTTCTTATCCTCTCTCGACCCCTAATTTTCCTCCCCAGTTTTGTATTTCTGACACACATTAGTAAATATATGTCTGTACAATTTAATTCATTAGGCCTATGTACACACAATGCTTTTCCACTTTCAACTTAATTATATACGGCTCAACTAATTGTGCTTGCTCTTCTGTAATTAGCTGAAACAACAAAAAAGACATATACTTACCAAAAAATGAACCTCCAGCCAAAACTTCCTTTTTTTGTTAGTGGTCCTGTTGTCACTAGAACTGCATGTGAGCGGAAATCTACTCAAAGGGGCCTTAGATAGAGAAATATTTAAACCCTTTTCCCACTCTATCCAAACTTGGCAAGAGTTGGACTTTAACACCTTCCCGTCCTGCCGTCATTCTTCTATAGGTGGCTTTACCATCTTGACTGGACGTTGTATGATGCCCTCCGCATCTCGCCACTTGTGCACGCCCCCACGGGGGCGCAGAGTGGTGATCAGTGGTAAGCTGTGTTCCTCGGACACAGCGTATCACCAATCAAGGTAAAGAGCCGTTTACATAGGCTTTTTTCCACGTGATCAGCTGTGTCCAATCACAGGTGATTTCATGTAAACAAATGCTGGATATCGGCATTTCCTTTCTTCAATGCTGTCAGTGTCTGTGGAAAGGAAAGCCGATAACTGGCTTATCAGTTACAGGGAACATTTACACAGATAATCAGGGCACTGATCATCAGTGCCCGGATGATCAGTGCAGCTCCATAAGTGCAGCATATCAGTGTCTATAAATGCAGTATACAGTATCTCACAAAAGTGAGTACACCCCTCACATTTTTGTAAAAACTGTGAAGCTCTGGTGAACTCCATGCCCAAGAGGGTTAAGGCAGTAGTGGAAAATAATGGTGGCCACACAAAACATTAACACTTTGGGCCCAATTTGGGCATTTTAACGTTAGGGGTGTACTCATTTTTGTTGCCAGCAATTTAGACATTAATGGCTGTGTATTGAATTATTTTGAGGGGACAGAAAATGTACACTGTTATACAAGCTGTATACTCACTACTTTACATTGTAGCAAAGTGTCACTTCTTCAGCCTTATAAGTACTGCCTTATCAATGCAGCTTATTAGTGCCCATCAGTGCCTTTTCATCAGTGCCCACCAGCAACGCACATTAGTGAAGAAGAAAAATTACTTATTTGCAATATTGCATTACAGAAACAAAGAAAACTTTTTTTTTTTTCAAAAATCTTCGGTCTATATTCGTTTGTTTAGCAAAAAAAAATGAGTGGTGATTAAATCCGCCAAAAGAAAGGTTTTTCTGTTTCAAAAAATGATAAAAATGTCATATGGTTACAGTGTTGTATGACTGTGCAATTGTCATTTAAAGTGCGACAGCGATAAAAGCTGAAAATTGGCCTTGGCAAGAAGGGGGTGAAAGTGCTCGGTATTAAAGTGGTTAAACTTCCCATTTATCATATAATTGAGATTGATAGAAACACAAAGAATACCAGCTCATTCTAACAATAAATCTACTTTGGTTCTCACAAACCTTTAACATTTTGCAAATCTACTATCTTGTAGATCCTTGCTTATAAACCTATTCCCCGATCAGAAATACCATCAATAGCTGATTTTGCTGCATTATAAGCAGACTCAAACAAGACTTTTAAGGACATTTGCTATTTTTGAAACCGATAATAACAGAGAGCACCGGTGAAATTGTGGCTGTATTGTCAGTGTTCCGACTGGTCACCATGGCAACATTTGATGTAAGAAAAATTTAATGGCTAGCAAGAAAATTCCTAGGACTTTTCTTATGCACAGGAACATAACATAGTTCTGCACAGTATGCCACATGTTTCCAGAGTTGTTCGTAGGGCACATCTGAACAACCAATTTCTTTTTTTCTAAAAGCTGGCTTAGAGTACACTTGCACTTGGGGAGGGGCGCTAACAACATGCAGTGAACAACACTTTTACTGCCCTCTTAAATTTCATGTTACCCCAACATTTCATACTCCTGATATGTGCCTGTTATACCATTACCTTTGTTAAAAAGTATCCTGTACTCTGCATTGTTTCTTTGTGTGAAATGCCTGGTTGTCCTGCCAGTCTCCCTGCTTTCCTAATTCATACTGACCACACTAGGCAGGAGAACACATTCTTCAAAGCATGGTCCATTTTCTGGCTGTGCAGGGAGTACAACTTGACTGTCCTCCAAAGGCCAAGCCTTGTCCAGGCAGGTCCCCCTGCGCAGCCTTTCACTGGGAAGATCAGTGTACTGCTGTTTCTCCACCTCCAGCTCTCTAAGTCCCTTATGCAGTTAAGGAACAGAGATTAGAATAAAAAAACGGGGAAAACATGCATTTATAATGTTTTTTTATATGCACACAAATATTTTGCCTTTCATTTCTAGTTTAAACTGAATTGGTTGTATTACAAGGTAAGAGTCCACATATACTTTAGGTTGCCATGGCAGTCATACTGGGTTATATACTTGTACAATGCTTTGCTTCACGGCATGACGAGAATAATACCCCCTGTTGCATTCAGTGGGCAGTATTGCTCTGCAACTGCACTGCAATGCACACAGTTGTGGTGCAATGGTGAGGGCTTTGAGGGCTAAAAACAGGCAGTGGGGAGGCGACATAACATCAGCTGTCTGTCAAACACTCTTTGAATAAATATACACCATGGATCGTTATTCAGAGGGCATTGCAAATGTAAATAAGCCTGTCGTGTGTATGCACTTTGGACGCTGTACTGCGATTTTTTTTTTAGAGTTGGATAGGGTGGTCGATAGGGATTAGAACTACTGTCAGTTTTTTTTGTGTTGGGGGGGGGGGGGGTTGCTGTCTATGTCTCTGTTATGTAGAGTCACTCTCTCTAATTGTCCGGATCACTCTGATTTTCCTGCCACTGTATCTGTGTTCCTAATGGGGAGATTTTCTGTTACTTCCTGTAAGGACAGCATGTGAAAAGTAATGACTCCACCACGGACAAAAGTTTTAAACAGGAGTAAAAATGTTGTAAATTAAGAATGCTTTCATAAATAGAAGGGTAATGGCTTATTTTTATTAATTAACAAAATGGAAAGTAAAAGAACAGAAGAGAAATCAAATCAAGTCAATATTTGGTATGACCACCCCTTTACCTTCAAAACAGCATCAATTCTTCTAGGTACACTTGCACACATTTTTTGAAGGAACTCGGCAGGTAGGCTGTTCCAAACATCTTGGAGAACTAACCACAGATCTTTTGTGGATGTAGGCTGCCTCAAATCCAATCCCAGAAAGACTCGCTAATGTCGAGATTAGGGCTCTATGGGGGACAAACCATCACTTACAGGACTCCTTCTTCTTTACACAGAAGATAGTTCCTAATGATAGTGGCTGTATGTTTGGGGTCATTGTCCTGTTGCAGAATACATTTGAAGCCAATGACACACCTCCCTGATAGTATGGCATGAAGGATAAGTATCTGCCTGGATTTTTCAGCATTGAGGACACCATTGATCCTGACCAAATCTCCAACTCTATTTGCAGAAATGCAGCCCCAAACTTGAAAATACTCTCCACCATGCTTCACTGTTGCCTGCAGACATTCATTATTGTACTGCTCCCCAGTCCTTTGGTGAACAAACTGTCTCCTGCTATAGACAAATATTTCACATTTTGACTCATCGGTCCAGAGGCCTGCTGCCATTTTTCTGCACACCAGTTCCTATGTTTTTGCGCATAGTTGAGTCACTTAGCTTTGTTTCCACATCTGAGTTATGGATTTTTGGATGCAATTCTTCTATGAAGACCACTTCTGGCCAGACTTCTATGGACAGTAGATAGGTCCCACTGGTTTTTGCTAGTTCTGTGTAGATGGCACTGCTGGATATCTTCTAATGTCAAAGGGAAGTAGGAAAGATGTTTCTTTCATCTTCTGCATTGTTTCCTTGGCTGACCACTGCATCTATGGCCCTCAACATTGCCCATTACTTTGTGCTTCTTCGAAAGAGCTGAAACAAAACATTTTGAAACCTCAGTCTGCTTTGAAATCTTTGCCTGGGAGAGACATTGCTGATGCACTATAACATCCTTGTGTTTTTTTGCTGTGTTCAGTCTTACCACGGTGCATGTCCTGTGACATGAAACTGTCTTCCACAACCTCACCTGAGTAGCAGAGTTTGACTGTTCCTTCCCAGATTTAAGCCTCTTATGCAGCTGTTTCTGTTTCAGGTAATAAGTGTGCTTCAACCTATGTATGAATTTGATGATCATTAGCAACTGCTTTGCATGATTGGTTAATCATACATCTGACTCTAATCCTAAAAAATCCCTGCATTTGTGCAAGTGTACAGGGTGTGCAAGTGTAAAAACCGATGCTGGTTTGAAGCCAAAGGGTAGCCACACCAAATATTAGGTTTTTCTTCTGTTTGCTCATTTTGCATGTTGTAAATTGATAAAAATAAAACGTTAAAATATATATTTTTGAAAGCATTCTTATTTTACAGAATTTCTTCACACCTGCCTAAAACTTTTGCACAGCACTGTGTTCCTCCAGGTCACAGAAATTACTGGCCAACCATCCCTGTTCCTTTTCCCCCAGGGACAAAATATCCCCATATGGCCACAAATAGAATTAAAAAAAAAACTGATGAATATTTGAATTCTTCCCAACTTTTAAATATTAGCTGGAGTATGGCTTTAAAACATTAACCCTGACAATAAGCTTCTTTTATATTCTCACTTTCTGCCTGTCAAAAATACAATAGAAAATTAATTTTTTATGTAGCACAATTCCCCGCCGTTTTGCTGGGTATGGGTCCCCCTGGGTTACCGCTAGCAACAACAGCACATTTAAGCATGTTCTCCAAGTCTGAGCACTGAGACAATGACCAGTCCAGTCAGTATCTTTGGGTTTTTTGCATTTATTTGGTAACTTGGATAGGAGAAGGGATGAGTGGGATACTCCTGGAACTAAACTAGGCTCGTTTGGTGGAGACACTTTAATACCGCTGTTTGGCGCTGACTTGATGCTGGCTGAATGCCTGTTAACACTGACTTGACGCTAGTTAACGCTGGCCAGATGCCTGTTAACGCTGAATTGATTAGGGACTGCTTTCTGACTAAAAGAGTCCTCTTCAAGCTCCCCTAAGCACTCCTGCTGAGGTAGCTACTTGAAAACACTGCTGCACTGCTGAACACTTCAGGGCCCGCACCGGCGCCCCCTTTCTCTCTCTAATATTCAGGGCTTAGATACTGGCACCCCCTTTCTAAGCCTCCACTACTGGGTAGCTGGCACCTGGATCCCTTTGACCTTCTGGAGTAGCCCCCCTCCTTCAGGCAGACCCCTGGGCAGTTTCGAGTACTCACAACACTTTTTTTCCAGGAAATTTCTGCCCAGCAGCTCCACTCGGTCTACAGCACTCTGGATCCTTCCTGTAGCCCAGCTCAGCCTCTGGTCCTCTGGGCTGACTGCCCAGGACACCCTCACTTGCTCTGACAGGAGGAGAGACAACCGTCAGCCTCCTCCCCGGCCTCTGCTTCCTGCCAAAGACCCTCTGTCACATGCTCCCCTCAGGCTTATACCCAGTCCCAGGGTGCATTATGGAAAACTCCGCCCACTGAGATAGATATAAGCCCTGGTGTGCTATTGGCCAGGTTTCCTCCACTGTTCAACAAAAGCCCTCATTGGATACAGTGGGGAGACTCCCCAAACTCAACAGACCACACCTGGGAAAACATGACAGCCTAACTGACTGATCAGGCCCCCCCTGATAAGCAGACCGGGCCACACATATGCTTTTCCTAGCACCTACCTAGGAGGGTGCTACATCTATATCTGTTGGTTAAATGAAAAAAAGACATGCCAGTTGACCTGGCCAAAAATCTAGTGCTGTCCCATGTCCTCTGCAGTCTTATTTAAACAATATTTTAGAAAGTGTGTATTATACTATTGGAAAGTGTTAAGACTACAGAACAGATCTTCTGTAGATCCAACATCCTTCCTGTCCTAGGATGAAAACACTGCTCAACAGATTCAGTACAGTGAGTAAATATTGTCACTCTAGGATATGAAGTGTGTTTTTGGTAGGATCACCAAGTAAAATAAAGGTGAAAAAAGAAAGCCATCTCCTCTAAGCAGCAATTTATGTCATGCTTTGTTTTGTTCCTTGGTTTAGATATTCTTTAAGTTACAAACACTAAACCCTAAAGGAGTCCACACACGTTTCCATGTTTTTATCTGATCAATGTACGATTCGATAAAAATAATCAAATGTGCAAACAATTTATTAGCATTAACTTCCCTTAGCATTGATGTAGACTCAATTTTAATTGGTCAGGGTGTAGGCAGGTTGAATTGTGTTTGCATAAACTTTAATAAAGAATTGGTGTTTCCAGTGGAGTGTGCAGCCATCCTATCTTACATACTTCACATCTTAGAGGCGAGCCGAGCAAGCATCTCTATTTGTGGATCGTTGAGTGATCTTAACCTGAAGCAGTGTTACCCTTGTGTTGACTATTGAATTGTGTTTGGTTCTAGTAAGTCAGTGGCTAGCCCAGGCTGGGGGAAAGTTTTTATTTCTGTAAGTTCAGTTCCCGGGTTTTTGGTTCTAGCAAGCCCACCTGTGCTATAAAAAGGGGGAAGGCTGAGGCTTTTGGTTCATCTTTCTGTACTGGTTGGTTCTGTTCACGAAATGGGGTGTGCTGCTAAAGACACCCAGACTTTCCAAAAAATCCAAGTCATAAACAACATCATGATGGACTCTCGCCTCACAGAGGTATGACTGGGTGCAGTTAGGTGAAGGACGTTGTTAATATTGAACTGTATGCTGAAACCTGTTCAGTAAAGTTACTTTAACATCATGAGCCTGGTCTGAGGTTATTCAAAGTTGGTTCTGGCATATCTAAAGAACCAGGGTCTGTGTAGCACAAAGGGGTATGAATCTGCACTACTTCAGAAGGGTTGCCTTGGCAAGACAAGGAAGAGAAATGCTGTTGCTAAGAGCAACCAAGCACAAGTTCAAGACACAAAGCAACCAGTCGTTAGACCTGGTACCTGGTAAGGTGACAGGTCCTCTGGTGGCATGGGGGTCGATGTCTGGCTCCCTCCCTAGCGGTCAGGTTCCGGTAGTAACAAGATTCAAACCTGCGTTATGGAGATCTATGGCCTGGTTACGAGGAACGAGAAGGAAGGAGTACATGCTAGGTGCGTAGCAGAGGTAAGTTGGACTGGTGGAGGGGGCTCAGCACATCCCTTCTAATGCAACAGACCTCAAGATATCCTGTGTAGTGACATGGGACAGTACTTTTCAGAGAGAACCCTGTAGTTTACTACTGCACACAGTAACGGCTCATCTCTAAGTCGGGGAACTGCTTTAATGTCAAACTTTGACATGACCGTAGTCCCCGCATGGTCCCGGGCATTAATGAGTGCGCTCCACATGTATCCCCGCGTGCAGGGTGGGTGGGCCCCAACACCCCCCCCCGCCCACAGGGGTGAAATATTATTAACCGTTTTGAATCAGTCGGTAGCACTGAGTTACTTCATGAACATCATCGTATTTGGAGATCACATGATGGAAACAGAGGTACGATTATTAACTTACAACCGAAAGAAAGTTCCCATCGTATGTTAACCATCAATTGCAATCCACTTCCCCACATGGAGAATATCGATTGAATAAGTTGTTGACCATATATTGATTATTCGTATCAAAAGAGATCGATCAGAAAAGAAATTGATAATTTATCAAAGCAACTATGGCCACCAGAAAACAGACACGGATTGACATTGATTCACTTCCAGTGCTGGTTAGTGAATTTTGTGTTTTGTCCATAGTTCTTCATGAAGTTATCCTAGTGGAATACAGTGAGCTTCAGTGACAGCTGGGTGCTGAAAAGTATTGCTTTAATTGCAAGTCGCTGCGAATATACATGTATTTACATTGTCCTGTCTGAACACAGAACGCTCAGCAACGTCATTCCTAATGGCCAATTAATGGCATTGTGTACAATCATATTTGCCTAAGCTCATTCTGAAGGAATAAATATTAAATGTTAATTTGATTTGATGGCCAGAAAACATAATTGGAAGGGAAGCAGCAGGGCTGGAATAACATGGTCAGATAGCAGCAGGATGACAGTAATTTAAGTAGCTGGCACAGGAAGAGAGAGATGAATGATTAAGTGGAATACAAGAGTTTCTAAGTGGTAGTAAAATTTCCTGCTATCTGGAGTGTGGTGACAGCTTTACTAACTCATGAAACCGATATTAATCGTATTATTATTTATGTCAGTTTTAATTAAGTCATTATATTAGCTGGATGTCATACATAATTATGATTTATTCACATGGGAGGTTTGACATATTTCTCTACCTGTGTACATTTCTATAAGACCTATTTGATCTATGTGTTCATTTCACATCTATCAGTTATTTGCCAACCTTTAGTGAGTGCTCCTATTCCATATATGGACTGTTCTCCAGCCCCTGAGGAACTGCATGTCCCAGCTTTCTCTGTAAGCTGTTGTTTTAAAGCAGTAGGTCAACAAGGAGGGAGGGATTTGCAATAGTCAAGCCAAGAGATGACCAGGGAGGGAATTCGTAGCTTTGTAGTGTCATTGGTTGGCAGAATGTGGAGGTGGACATGACATATTAGGTGTGGGAGATACCTAGACAGTGGAGATTTTATTACAAATGGCTTCATTCTTAATTTTGAAGTGATTAGTTGCAGAGCAAGTATCTTCAAATAAAGTCAGACCCAGTTCTCCAGCTCTAAAGTTAGCCATAAATATATAGATTTTTTTAGAAAATGGATTGGATGCAGGTGCTGTTCAGCTGATAATTTTTGCCAGGCTACTTAGACAAAAGACAATTGAACAATCAACCTTTTGTTGAACAGAGCAGTGCTGGCAGGGCCACACACTGTTCCAATAAAGGCAAGGCCAGCACACTGCTAGAAATTTGCACTGATGCTGTGGATAGAGAAATCTCTATGTGTATGGCCAATATAAGTAGACTCATATTCCTTTTTGCTTAGTCAGAACTCCTGACTCCTCCTTCTGGTGTGTTGTGGTCTGGTAATTGTTATATTGTGCATATCCACCGCCAGGGTTGCTTGCACGGTACTCCACTGAAACTGGTGTGTGCAGTACAAAAAAAGTGGGCATCTACTGTATATGGACCCCACAATCATGTCAATGGACATTTTTCTTTTTTAAAGAGGCTCTATTCCTTCTTCAATCTTTCATATAAAGAAAAGTTTAGGCCTAAAATTGGGCTTTAAAGGAGTACACTTTTATGAAGCCCTCTGTCCTATCCAGCACTACAGAGGCTTTTGGGAGGCAAAGATGACATCATTGTACAATTTGGTAGAGCTTGGAGCCCGCAAGAATGCCCAAGCTCTGCCAGGAGGCTTGGTGCCATCACCAATGCATTCTAGAAGCATCAGAGACAGGGAATGAGATATGGTTTTGTTTTTGGATGAACAGTTGATATAAAAATGTGTTTTTAATACCTTTGCGTGTTAAGAGGTCAGGGGATAAAAAGCAGAGCTTCTGTTTGCCATGGAAGGTTCGCTTTAAAAACAATCATCAGAAAAAGTGTATGGGGGGGGGGGGGGCATAGTTGGCTTTTTCTTTTTCAAGTTTCCTGACTGTATCTCTTAAAGGCTTTCTGGAGCACTGACCAGACGCAAGCATGCAGTCAGTGCTCAAGTGTATTGTACTTGTTATGGGTCAGTGACTTTACTAAAGCTAGAGAATTAGTATGACAGGCTGAGAACTAGTATTTTTATGTCTCTGACGACAGTTTACTTCAACAGAATTTTTCAGTTTTAGAAACAATTTGAATTTTTTTGATGCGCCATATTATCCTTTCAGGTTTTGAAGCGAGCATTTTAACTCAAACAGTAATCTCATCTTTTGTTTTCTTTGCTAAACAGAGCAGATTTGCACAGCTCTCCTGGGGTGCATCTGATAAAGCGGTGTCTGTTCTGTTTGTTCAGCATGCAGAAAGTTGGAGCTGTGATTGTCCTCCCAAACATCTTTGATTTGTATATGTGCAACCTGTGTGATAACAATAAATTCATGGCAATATAAATCCAAGATCCAATGGCATTGGCAATAAAGACTTAGTTTATAGTCCCATTGCATCCGTTAGGATGGCTAAGATGTCCTCCAAAGTCAATCTTCTTGGTGGCGCCTGATCAGTTAAATTGCCACGCCTCTTCTAAACATCATTACATGCAATGCAGAATCAAAGGATGTGTCCCATCCTGATGACGTAACCCCTGGTCCTACTTAGTAATGTCTTCTAACATTCCAGTGCTGGAAAGAAGAGGCCCGAAATTGCAGACTGTCACGGGACCGCAGGTTAAGCAAAGTATTACTTTGTGCTAGTCCATTGCTGAAACAAAAGCAACACTATATCCTTCCCCATCCTGCGTTTGGAGTGTCTTTAGGAATACATTGACACGCATAGTGCATTTTAAACATAGTGCGGGAAACGCGCAGGGAACGCTGGGTTTCCCGTACCACAGTCTGGTGTGAACGTGCCCTTACATCTACAATTTGGGACATGGATTCTCAACCAAGGTTCCTCCAGAGGTTGCTACGAGTTCCTTGAGCTAAGGCTATTTATCTGTATATATCTAAAGAGGTGTGAGGGCAGGACATTGTATTGAGACATTAGATGGTCAAAGGAGTGTACTGAAAAATCTGAGGTGATATCCAAAATCAATTTAATGTTGTATTTGACCCACATTATGGGTTTAGGGAGTTTAAAAAAGTGTGGTATGGTAGGGTTTTGACAAATGGGGGTATTTGGGGAGATCATGGTTTGTGATTTTTCGTATGCTAGCCCTGCTTTCCAGGCCTGAAGAGTTGTAAGAATGGAAGGGGTCAGATCATAAGGAGCTTTGGGCCCATGGAGAGGCAGGTTTGACAGTGCTTCCACAGAGCGTAACACTGCAGCTTCCAATATCATAGCAGGGTTGGACTTATGTGGAGTTAGCCACCAAACCGCAGTGACCAACTGGGCTGCAAAGAAATATGTATGGCAGTCTGAAAATGCCTGGCCCCCCTGTGGCGTGTGGACAGTTTGTATAGAGGGGGATGCGGGCCCCAGAGGAAGGAAGGAAGAAAAGATCATATTCAATTGAGAAAAAATGACTGAGAAATCCACTGTGGGGAGTTACGAAACAAATAGTTTAATTTAGGGAGGATCTTCATTTTAATAAGGTTAATATGGCCTCCCGTGCTTTCATCTTGGCCTTGACCGTGTTAACAACCGGATACAGATTTAATGGAAAAAAACTTGCAGCATCCAGACACGCACCCCTAAATAAGTGAACTTGTCCACCCATTGCAGCTGGAGAGCTGGTGAAGATAAAATTTTGGCCCCTGGATCAATAGCAAGCAATTGAGACTTGGACCAGTTATACTTAAGCCCTGTTACCTTCGAAAACTCATTTAGGACAAGAAGCGCTCCTTGCAGGGAGGAGTCAGCATCATTCAGAAAAAGCAAGAGATTGTTCGCATACAAGGCTACCCTCTTGTCCTGCCAGGCCAGTCTGAGTCCTCTATTATGGGGCGAAACGCGAAGTGCCCCAACCAATTGATAGTAAATTTAGATATAATTTATTGTTTTTTTTAGGAATACATTTTTAGGAAGTTGAAAAAAAATCTAAATTTTTCTTGAATTTTTCCTAGCTGAATACCCACAAATATTTACTAAAAAATATAATCAACAATATCTGGTGATTAAAATTATAGCAAATTAGTGCGACTTTTATGTAACACAGCAGAATACGTGAAAACACATGAAGGTAGAAAATCAAAAAAATTACACCACATCCCAAAATAAACATATTAAAGGAAAAGAAATATATAGCAGGGCTTTCAAGGTATATTCTCTCAGCAAAACATACAAAAAAGTGAATTTAAAAAAGGTTTCTTAATTCACATTTGGTATTTATACAGTAAAAACAATTATCCTTAAAAACCTCAGTGATGTGTAGCATTGCTTGTGAACCATTTCTCATACACCCCCAAGGAGGCCAATATATTCCAAATACAAATACATTCAGTGTTTTTACAGATTATATCTCCAGTCCAGATGTCCAGGACTAATATGAAGGCTTTACTTTAACAGAAGGTAGTCGGTATCGCCTCATTCAACATGTTTTGCATACAGCTTTATCAAGAATAAGGTGCTGGAAACATAAATCCTCACAAAAAAATATATCTTCACAAAAAATATACATTTCTTTATATATATGACACATGACTGCTGAGGTAAGATAGGGAAGCAGGAGAGCTACAATAACCTACACGAGATAGAAATGTCACTATGATGCTAATCACAAGTCTAAAGCCTCTATATGCCGGTAGGGATGTTTACAGTATGTCCAACGCCTTAGGAACCTTGGATAACCCAGATGAAAGGAACAGCCATATAGTCTACACGGTTTAACTCATAAGAGAAATAATCTAAGAAAAAGGGGTCTTAAATCCAAAAGTCACAAAATCATATAAATCCTATACACAAATATAATTCAACTACAGAATATGTGTTATCTGCACATGCTGTATACACCAATGCCAGGAACATTTATATATGAGTGCAATATTTTATTTTATCTTTCATTACCATCAAATAAACATACTACACTATGGACCATCAAATAAACATACTACACTATGGACCATCAAATAAACATACTACACTATGGAATCTTTTAATTATGTCTACTGTGGAGTCATTTTCTCTATCCTTACCACACACTAATGGAGCAAACGAGTGGAGAAGTTGCAGCTGGGAAATTCCTATTGGATATCATAAGCAATTTTTGACCTTCCTGTAAAAAGGGGTCAAACACCTCTGGTGAGTTTACACCTACCACTTGAGCACTAGCGGTGAAGACTAAAAGGGTATCTCCAAGCTGAAGCACTTATTTGGTGTCGGGATTTATCACTCTGGACTTTTTTGTACTTCATATTTTGTATTTTGTACTTGCATATTATTTCTTTATACTTTACTGGAATATTTTACTATGGTTATTTTCATGGGTTCATGGTCATCCACAGTGGTGGAATGTTACTTCTATGCCATACATACTGTGTTTCCCTGAAAATAAGACTGGGTCTTATATTAATTTTGGCTACAAAAAACACAATAGCGCTTATTTTCAGGGAATGTCTTATTTATTTACGGTATGTACAATGACAATTTTAAAGTGGTTGTAACTAGTGTTGAGCGAACACGGACTGTATTATTCGTGTTCGTACCGAATAATTGGATTTTTTGTACCCGAACACGGACACGGACACTTTACTGTATGTTCGGGTAAAAATCCGTGTTCGGTCGTTTTATTTCCGGGTTTTGCATGCTTTGGCGCTCTTTTCATGGCGGGCTTTCAACAGCCAATCAACAATCGTTTAACTGGTGTGCCTTAAGCCATCCCAGCCATGCCTGCAAATGTCTCAGTAGCTGTGATTGGCCGTCTGAAGCATGTGACCAAGTCTTTATAAGTTCGAGGCAGCCGCAGCGGCGTCATTATGCTGCTTAGATTCAGGGACAGAGCACACATCAACGTGCTGGCTGCTGATTAGGGAAAGATAGGCAGGAAAAAACCATTTGTGTCCGGATAGAATTGAGGGACAGGTCGGAGTGTTTAGGCAGGGCGAGTTGTAGGCATTTTAGGGATAGAGTCTGCTGAATTATAGGGTCAGTGTCTTCTACAAACTACAATCGATATTGCTGTGTGGGGGGTGGGGTGAATCTGCACTCAATCCTGATCTACGATCTCTTCTCAATCCTGTTAGGGACAGAGTCTGCTGAATTTTAGGGAAACTGTGTTCTACAAACTACAATCGATATTGCTGTGTGGTGTGGGATTGGAGATAGGCAGGTGTCAGTGATCCACATCCATTTTTCTGTGTGTGAGCTGCAGTGAACACAATCTTTTTGGGCTGCAGTGAACACAATCTTTTTGGGCTGCAGTGAACACAATCTTTTTGGGCCTGCAGTGAACACAATCTTTTTGGGCTGCAGTGAACACAATCTTTTTGGGCTGCAGTGAACACAATCTTTTTGGGGTGCAGTGAACAAAATCTTTTTGGGGTGCAGTGAACACAATCCTTTTTGGTGTGCAGTGAACACAATCTTTGTGGGGTGCAGTGAACAAAATCCTTTGTGGGGTGCAGTGAACACAATCTTTTTGGGGTGCAGTGAACAAAATCCTTTTTGGGGTGCAGTGAACAACATCCTTTTTGGGGTGCAGTGAACACAATCTTTTTGGGGTGCAGTGAACAAAATCCTTTGTGGGGTGCAGTGAACACAATCTTTTTGGGGTGCAGTGAACACAATCTTTTTGGGGTGGAGTGAACAACATCCTTTTTGGGGTGCAGTGAACAAAATCCTTTTTGGGGTGCAGTGAACAAAATCATTTTTGGGGTGCAGTGAACACAATCTTTTTGGGGTGCAGTGAACACAATCTTTGTGGGGTGCAGTGAACACAATCTTTTTGGGGTGGAGTGAACAACATCCTTTTTGGGGTGCAGTGAACAACATCCTTTTTGGGGTGCAGTGAACACAATCTTTTTGGGGTGCAGTGAACACAATCTTTGTGGGGTACAGTGAACAGAATCTTTGTGGGGTGCAGTGAACACAATCTTTGGGGGGTACAGTGAACACAATCTTTGTGAGGTGCAGTGAACACAATCTTTGTGGGGTGCAGTGAACACAATCATTGTGGGGTGCAGTGAACTCAATCTTTGTGGGGTACAGTGAACACAATCTCATACTTCTGAAGGTTTGAGGGTGCTGCCTGTTCCATACTCCCCCTACTCCTCATCTAGCCTTTTAGGGGTACAAACAATAGTAATTGGGGCCTAGTGTGGTTGTGTACGTGTGATATACATACACTTTTTTGGGATCATATTTTCTATTCCGCTATTTAATCAAAAACCTTTGGGGATCAGTTAAATTGGGGGATAGTCTGTGTTGGTACGTGTGAGAGAGATCCACCTTTCCAAGTTGTTGGGGTTCATCTCATACTTCTGAAGGTTTGAGGGTGCTGCCTGTTCCATACTCCCCCTACTCCTAGCCTTTTAGGGGTACAAACAATAGTAATTGGGGCCTAGTGTGGTTGTGTACGTGTGATATACATACACTTTTTTGGGATCATATTTTCTATTCCGCTATTTAATCAAAAACCTTTGGGGATCAGTTAAATTGGGGGATAGTCTGTGTTGGTACGTGTGAGAGAGATCCACCTTTCCAAGTTGTTGGGGTTCATCTCATACTTCTGAAGGTTTGAGGGTGCTGCCTGTTCCATACTCCCCCTACTCCTAGCCTTTTAGGGGTACAAACAATAGTAATTGGGGCCTAGTGTGGTTGTGTACGTGTGATATACATACACTTTTTTGGGATCATATTTTCTATTCCGCTATTTAATCAAAAACCTTTGGGGATCAGTTAAATTGGGGGATAGTCTGTGTTGGTACGTGTGAGAGAGATCCACCTTTCCAAGTTGTTGGGGTTCATCTCATACTTCTGAAGGTTTGAGGGTGCTGCCTGTTCCATACTCCCCCTACTCCTAGCCTTTTAGGGGTACAAACAATAGTAATTGGGGCCTAGTGTGGTTGTGTACGTGTGATATACATACACTTTTTTGGGATCATATTTTCTATTCCGCTATTTAATCAAAAACCTTTGGGGATCAGTTAAATTGGGGGATAGTCTGTGTTGGTACGTGTGAGAGAGATCCACCTTTCCAAGTTGTTGGGGTTCATCTCATACTTCTGAAGGTTTGAGGGTGCTGCCTGTTCCATACTCCCCCTACTCCTAGCCTTTTAGGGGTACAAACAATAGTAATTGGGGCCTAGTGTGGTTGTGTACGTGTGATATACATACACTTTTTTGGGATCATATTTTCTATTCCGCTATTTAATCAAAAACCTTTGGGGATCAGTTAAATTGGGGGATAGTCTGTGTTGGTACGTGTGAGAGAGATCCACCTTTCCAAGTTGTTGGGGTTCATCTCATACTTCTGAAGGTTTGAGGGTGCTGCCTGTTCCATACTCCCCCTACTCCTAGCCTTTTAGGGGTACAAACAATAGTAATTGGGGCCTAGTGTGGTTGTGTACGTGTGATATACATACACTTTTTTTGGATCATATTTTCTATTCCGCTATTTAATCAAAAACCTTTGGGGATCAGTTAAATTGGGGGATAGTCTGTGTTGGTACGTGTGAGAGAGATCCACCTTTCCAAGTTGTTGGGGTTCATCTCATACTTCTGAAGGTTTGAGGGTGCTGCCTGTTCCATACTCCCCCTACTCCTAGCCTTTTAGGGGTACAAACAATAGTAATTGGGGCCTAGTGTGGTTGTGTACGTGTGATATACATACACTTTTTTGGGATCATATTTTCTATTCCGCTATTTAATCAAAAACCTTTGGGGATCAGTTAAATTGGGGGATAGTCTGTGTTGGTACGTGTGAGAGAGATCCACCTTTCCAAGTTGTTGGGGTTCATCTCATACTTCTGAAGGTTTGAGGGTGCTGCCTGTTCCATACTCCCCCTACTCCTAGCCTTTTAGGGGTACAAACAATAGTAATTGGGGCCTAGTGTGGTTGTGTACGTGTGATATACATACACTTTTTTTGGATCATATTTTCTATTCCGCTATTTAATCAAAAACCTTTGGGGATCAGTTAAATTGGGGGATAGTCTGTGTTGGTACGTGTGAGAGAGATCCACCTTTCCAAGTTGTTGGGGTTCATCTCATACTTCTGAAGGTTTGAGGGTGCTGCCTGTTCCATACTCCCCCTACTCCTCATCTAGCCTTTTAGGGGTACAAACAATAGTAATTGGGGCCCAGTGTGGTTGTGTACGTGTGATATACATACACTTTTTTGGGATCATATTTTCTATTCCGCTATTTAATCAAAAACCTTTGGGGATCAGTTAAATTGGGGGATAGTCTGTGTCGGTACGTGTGAGAGAGATCCACCTTTCCAAGTTGTTGGGGTTCATCTCATACTTCTGAAGGTTTGAGGGTGCTGCCTGTTCCATACCCCCCCTACTCCTCATCTAGCCTTTTAGGGGTACAAACAATAGTAATTGGGGCCTAGTGTGGTTGTGTACGTGCGAGATACATACACTTTTTTTGATCATATTTCCTATTCCGCTATTCAATAAAAACCTTTGAGGATCAATTGAATTGCGGGATAGTCTGTGTCGGTACGTGTGAGAGAGATCCACCTTTCCAAGTTGTTGGGGTTCATCTCATACTTCTGAAGGTTTGAGGGTGCTGCCTGTTCCATACTCCCCCTACTCCTCATCTAGCCTTTTAGGGGTACAAACAATAGTAATTGGGGCCTAGTGTGGTTGTGTACGTGTGATATACATACACTTTTTTTGGATCATATTTTCTATTCCGCTATTTAATCAAAAACCTTTGGGGATCAGTTAAATTGGGGGATAGTCTGTGTTGGTACGTGTGAGAGAGATCCACCTTTCCAAGTTGTTGGGGTTCATCTCATACTTCTGAAGGTTTGAGGGTGCTGCCTGTTCCATACTCCCCCTACTCCTAGCCTTTTAGGGGTACAAACAATAGTAATTGGGGCCTAGTGTGGTTGTGTACGTGTGATATACATACACTTTTTTTGGATCATATTTTCTATTCCGCTATTTAATCAAAAACCTTTGGGGATCAGTTAAATTGGGGGATAGTCTGTGTTGGTACGTGTGAGAGAGATCCACCTTTCCAAGTTGTTGGGGTTCATCTCATACTTCTGAAGGTTTGAGGGTGCTGCCTGTTCCATACTCCCCCTACTCCTCATCTAGCCTTTTAGGGGTACAAACAATAGTAATTGGGGCCCAGTGTGGTTGTGTACGTGTGATATACATACACTTTTTTGGGATCATATTTTCTATTCCGCTATTTAATCAAAAACCTTTGGGGATCAGTTAAATTGGGGGATAGTCTGTGTCGGTACGTGTGAGAGAGATCCACCTTTCCAAGTTGTTGGGGTTCATCTCATACTTCTGAAGGTTTGAGGGTGCTGCCTGTTCCATACCCCCCCTACTCCTCATCTAGCCTTTTAGGGGTACAAACAATAGTAATTGGGGCCTAGTGTGGTTGTGTACGTGCGAGATACATACACTTTTTTTGATCATATTTCCTATTCCGCTATTCAATAAAAACCTTTGAGGATCAATTGAATTGCGGGATAGTCTGTGTCGGTACGTGTGAGAGAGATCCACCTTTCCAAGTTGTTGGGGTTCATCTCATACTTCTGAAGGTTTGAGGGTGCTGCCTGTTCCATACTCCCCCTACTCCTCATCTAGCCTTTTAGGGGTACAAACAATAGTAATTGGGGCCTAGTGTGGTTGTGTACGTGTGATATACATACACTTTTTTTGGATCATATTTTCTATTCCGCTATTTAATCAAAAACCTTTGGGGATCAGTTAAATTGGGGGATAGTCTGTGTTGGTACGTGTGAGAGAGATCCACCTTTCCAAGTTGTTGGGGTTCATCTCATACTTCTGAAGGTTTGAGGGTGCTGCCTGTTCCATACTCCCCCTACTCCTCATCTAGCCTTTTAGGGATACAAACAATAGTAATTGGGGCCCAGTGTGGCTGTGTACGTGTGATATACATACACTTTTTTGGGATCATATTTTCTATTCCGCTATTTAATCAAAAACCTTTGGGGATCAGTTAAATTGGGGGATAGTCTGTGTCGGTACGTGTGAGAGAGATCCACCTTTCCAAGTTGTTGGGGTTCATCTCATACTTCTGAAGGTTTGAGGGTGCTGCCTGTTCCATACCCCCCCTACTCCTCATCTAGCCTTTTAGGGGTACAAACAATAGTAATTGGGGCCTAGTGTGGTTGTGTACGTGCGAGATACATACACTTTTTTTGATCATATTTCCTATTCCGCTATTCAATAAAAACCTTTGAGGATCAATTGAATTGCGGGATAGTCTGTGTCGGTACGTGTGAGAGAGATCCACCTTTCCAAGTTGTTGGGGTTCATCTCATACTTCTGAAGGTTTGAGGGTGCTGCCTGTTCCATACTCCCCCTACTCCTCATCTAGCCTTTTAGGGGTACAAACAATAGTAATTGGGGCCTAGTGTGGTTGTGTACGTGTGATATACATACACTTTTTTTGGATCATATTTTCTATTCCGCTATTTAATCAAAAACCTTTGGGGATCAGTTAAATTGGGGGATAGTCTGTGTTGGTACGTGTGAGAGAGATCCACCTTTCCAAGTTGTTGGGGTTCATCTCATACTTCTGAAGGTTTGAGGGTGCTGCCTGTTCCATACTCCCCCTACTCCTCATCTAGCCTTTTAGGGGTACAAACAATAGTAATTGGGGCCCAGTGTGGTTGTGTACGTGTGATATACATACACTTTTTTGGGATCATATTTTCTATTCCGCTATTTAATCAAAAACCTTTGGGGATCAGTTAAATTGGGGGATAGTCTGTGTCGGTACGTGTGAGAGAGATCCACCTTTCCAAGTTGTTGGGGTTCATCTCATACTTCTGAAGGTTTGAGGGTGCTGCCTGTTCCATACCCCCCCTACTCCTCATCTAGCCTTTTAGGGGTACAAACAATAGTAATTGGGGCCTAGTGTGGTTGTGTACGTGCGAGATACATACACTTTTTTTGATCATATTTCCTATTCCGCTATTCAATAAAAACCTTTGAGGATCAATTGAATTGCGGGATAGTCTGTGTCGGTACGTGTGAGAGAGATCCACCTTTCCAAGTTGTTGGGGTTCATCTCATACTTCTGAAGGTTTGAGGGTGCTGCCTGTTCCATACTCCCCCTACTCCTCATCTAGCCTTTTAGGGGTACAAACAATAGTAATTGGGGCCTAGTGTGGTTGTGTACGTGTGATATACATACACTTTTTTTGGATCATATTTTCTATTCCGCTATTTAATCAAAAACCTTTGGGGATCAGTTAAATTGGGGGATAGTCTGTGTTGGTACGTGTGAGAGAGATCCACCTTTCCAAGTTGTTGGGGTTCATCTCATACTTCTGAAGGTTTGAGGGTGCTGCCTGTTCCATACTCCCCCTACTCCTCATCTAGCCTTTTAGGGGTACAAACAATAGTAATTGGGGCCCAGTGTGGTTGTGTACGTGTGATATACATACACTTTTTTTGGATCATATTTTCTATTCCGCTATTTAATCAAAAACCTTTGGGGATCAGTTAAATTGGGGGATAGTCTGTGTCGGTACGTGTGAGAGAGATCCACCTTTCCAAGTTGTTGGGGTTCATCTCATACTTCTGAAGGTTTGAGGGTGCTGCCTGTTCCATACCCCCCCTACTCCTCATCTAGCCTTTTAGGGGTACAAACAATAGTAATTGGGGCCTAGTGTGGTTGTGTACGTGTGATATACATACACTTTTTTTGGATCATATTTTCTATTCCGCTATTTAATCAAAAACCTTTGGGGATCAGTTAAATTGGGGGATAGTCTGTGTCGGTACGTGTGAGAGAGATCCACCTTTCCAAGTTGTTGGGGTTCATCTCATACTTCTGAAGGTTTGAGGGTGCTGCCTGTTCCATACCCCCCCTACTCCTCATCTAGCCTTTTAGGGGTACAAACAATAGTAATTGGGGCCTAGTGTGGTTGTGTACGTGCGAGATACATACACTTTTTTTGATCATATTTCCTATTCCGCTATTCAATAAAAACCTTTGAGGATCAATTGAATTGCGGGATAGTCTGTGTCGGTACGTGTGAGAGAGATCCACCTTTCCAAGTTGTTGGGGTTCATCTCATACTTCTGAAGGTTTGAGGGTGCTGCCTGTTCCATACTCCCCCTACTCCTCATCTAGCCTTTTAGGGGTACAAACAATAGTAATTGGGGCCCAGTGTGGTTGTGTACGTGTGATATACATACACTTTTTTGGGATCATATTTTCTATTCCGCTATTTAATCAAAAACCTTTGGGGATCAGTTAAATTGGGGGATAGTCTGTGTCGGTACGTGTGAGAGAGATCCACCTTTCCAAGTTGTTGGGGTTCATCTCATACTTCTGAAGGTTTGAGGGTGCTGCCTGTTCCATACCCCCCCTACTCCTCATCTAGCCTTTTAGGGGTACAAACAATAGTAATTGGGGCCTAGTGTGGTTGTGTACGTGTGATATACATACACTTTTTTTGGATCATATTTTCTATTCCGCTATTTAATCAAAAACCTTTGGGGATCAGTTAAATTGGGGGATAGTCTGTGTCGGTACGTGTGAGAGAGATCCACCTTTCCAAGTTGTTGGGGTTCATCTCATACTTCTGAAGGTTTGAGGGTGCTGCCTGTTCCATACCCCCCCTACTCCTCATCTAGCCTTTTAGGGGTACAAACAATAGTAATTGGGGCCTAGTGTGGTTGTGTACGTGCGAGATACATACACTTTTTTTGATCATATTTCCTATTCCGCTATTCAATAAAAACCTTTGAGGATCAATTGAATTGCGGGATAGTCTGTGTCGGTACGTGTGAGAGAGATCCACCTTTCCAAGTTGTTGGGGTTCATCTCATACTTCTGAAGGTTTGAGGGTGCTGCCTGTTCCATACTCCCCCTACTCCTCATCTAGCCTTTTAGGGGTACAAACAATAGTAATTGGGGCCTAGTGTGGTTGTGTACGTGTGATATACATACACTTTTTTTGGATCATATTTTCTATTCCGCTATTTAATCAAAAACCTTTGGGGATCAGTTAAATTGGGGGATAGTCTGTGTTGGTACGTGTGAGAGAGATCCACCTTTCCAAGTTGTTGGGGTTCATCTCATACTTCTGAAGGTTTGAGGGTGCTGCCTGTTCCATACTCCCCCTACTCCTCATCTAGCCTTTTAGGGATACAAACAATAGTAATTGGGGCCCAGTGTGGCTGTGTACGTGTGATATACATACACTTTTTTGGGATCATATTTTCTATTCCGCTATTTAATCAAAAACCTTTGGGGATCAGTTAAATTGGGGGATAGTCTGTGTCGGTACGTGTGAGAGAGATCCACCTTTCCAAGTTGTTGGGGTTCATCTCATACTTCTGAAGGTTTGAGGGTGCTGCCTGTTCCATACCCCCCCTACTCCTCATCTAGCCTTTTAGGGGTACAAACAATAGTAATTGGGGCCTAGTGTGGTTGTGTACGTGCGAGATACATACACTTTTTTTGATCATATTTCCTATTCCGCTATTCAATAAAAACCTTTGAGGATCAATTGAATTGCGGGATAGTCTGTGTCGGTACGTGTGAGAGAGATCCACCTTTCCAAGTTGTTGGGGTTCATCTCATACTTCTGAAGGTTTGAGGGTGCTGCCTGTTCCATACTCCCCCTACTCCTCATCTAGCCTTTTAGGGGTACAAACAATAGTAATTGGGGCCTAGTGTGGTTGTGTACGTGTGATATACATACACTTTTTTTGGATCATATTTTCTATTCCGCTATTTAATCAAAAACCTTTGGGGATCAGTTAAATTGGGGGATAGTCTGTGTTGGTACGTGTGAGAGAGATCCACCTTTCCAAGTTGTTGGGGTTCATCTCATACTTCTGAAGGTTTGAGGGTGCTGCCTGTTCCATACTCCCCCTACTCCTCATCTAGCCTTTTAGGGGTACAAACAATAGTAATTGGGGCCCAGTGTGGTTGTGTACGTGTGATATACATACACTTTTTTGGGATCATATTTTCTATTCCGCTATTTAATCAAAAACCTTTGGGGATCAGTTAAATTGGGGGATAGTCTGTGTCGGTACGTGTGAGAGAGATCCACCTTTCCAAGTTGTTGGGGTTCATCTCATACTTCTGAAGGTTTGAGGGTGCTGCCTGTTCCATACCCCCCCTACTCCTCATCTAGCCTTTTAGGGGTACAAACAATAGTAATTGGGGCCTAGTGTGGTTGTGTACGTGCGAGATACATACACTTTTTTTGATCATATTTCCTATTCCGCTATTCAATAAAAACCTTTGAGGATCAATTGAATTGCGGGATAGTCTGTGTCGGTACGTGTGAGAGAGATCCACCTTTCCAAGTTGTTGGGGTTCATCTCATACTTCTGAAGGTTTGAGGGTGCTGCCTGTTCCATACTCCCCCTACTCCTCATCTAGCCTTTTAGGGGTACAAACAATAGTAATTGGGGCCTAGTGTGGTTGTGTACGTGTGATATACATACACTTTTTTTGGATCATATTTTCTATTCCGCTATTTAATCAAAAACCTTTGGGGATCAGTTAAATTGGGGGATAGTCTGTGTTGGTACGTGTGAGAGAGATCCACCTTTCCAAGTTGTTGGGGTTCATCTCATACTTCTGAAGGTTTGAGGGTGCTGCCTGTTCCATACTCCCCCTACTCCTCATCTAGCCTTTTAGGGGTACAAACAATAGTAATTGGGGCCCAGTGTGGTTGTGTACGTGTGATATACATACACTTTTTTTGGATCATATTTTCTATTCCGCTATTTAATCAAAAACCTTTGGGGATCAGTTAAATTGGGGGATAGTCTGTGTCGGTACGTGTGAGAGAGATCCACCTTTCCAAGTTGTTGGGGTTCATCTCATACTTCTGAAGGTTTGAGGGTGCTGCCTGTTCCATACCCCCCCTACTCCTCATCTAGCCTTTTAGGGGTACAAACAATAGTAATTGGGGCCTAGTGTGGTTGTGTACGTGTGATATACATACACTTTTTTTGGATCATATTTTCTATTCCGCTATTTAATCAAAAACCTTTGGGGATCAGTTAAATTGGGGGATAGTCTGTGTCGGTACGTGTGAGAGAGATCCACCTTTCCAAGTTGTTGGGGTTCATCTCATACTTCTGAAGGTTTGAGGGTGCTGCCTGTTCCATACCCCCCCTACTCCTCATCTAGCCTTTTAGGGGTACAAACAATAGTAATTGGGGCCTAGTGTGGTTGTGTACGTGCGAGATACATACACTTTTTTTGATCATATTTCCTATTCCGCTATTCAATAAAAACCTTTGAGGATCAATTGAATTGCGGGATAGTCTGTGTCGGTACGTGTGAGAGAGATCCACCTTTCCAAGTTGTTGGGGTTCATCTCATACTTCTGAAGGTTTGAGGGTGCTGCCTGTTCCATACTCCCCCTACTCCTCATCTAGCCTTTTAGGGGTACAAACAATAGTAATTGGGGCCCAGTGTGGTTGTGTACGTGTGATATACATACACTTTTTTGGGATCATATTTTCTATTCCGCTATTTAATCAAAAACCTTTGGGGATCAGTTAAATTGGGGGATAGTCTGTGTCGGTACGTGTGAGAGAGATCCACCTTTCCAAGTTGTTGGGGTTCATCTCATACTTCTGAAGGTTTGAGGGTGCTGCCTGTTCCATACCCCCCCTACTCCTCATCTAGCCTTTTAGGGGTACAAACAATAGTAATTGGGGCCTAGTGTGGTTGTGTACGTGTGATATACATACACTTTTTTTGGATCATATTTTCTATTCCGCTATTTAATCAAAAACCTTTGGGGATCAGTTAAATTGGGGGATAGTCTGTGTCGGTACGTGTGAGAGAGATCCACCTTTCCAAGTTGTTGGGGTTCATCTCATACTTCTGAAGGTTTGAGGGTGCTGCCTGTTCCATACCCCCCCTACTCCTCATCTAGCCTTTTAGGGGTACAAACAATAGTAATTGGGGCCTAGTGTGGTTGTGTACGTGCGAGATACATACACTTTTTTTGATCATATTTCCTATTCCGCTATTCAATAAAAACCTTTGAGGATCAATTGAATTGCGGGATAGTCTGTGTCGGTACGTGTGAGAGAGATCCACCTTTCCAAGTTGTTGGGGTTCATCTCATACTTCTGAAGGTTTGAGGGTGCTGCCTGTTCCATACTCCCCCTACTCCTCATCTAGCCTTTTAGGGGTACAAACAATAGTAATTGGGGCCTAGTGTGGTTGTGTACGTGTGATATACATACACTTTTTTTGGATCATATTTTCTATTCCGCTATTTAATCAAAAACCTTTGGGGATCAGTTAAATTGGGGGATAGTCTGTGTTGGTACGTGTGAGAGAGATCCACCTTTCCAAGTTGTTGGGGTTCATCTCATACTTCTGAAGGTTTGAGGGTGCTGCCTGTTCCATACTCCCCCTACTCCTCATCTAGCCTTTTAGGGATACAAACAATAGTAATTGGGGCCCAGTGTGGCTGTGTACGTGTGATATACATACACTTTTTTGGGATCATATTTTCTATTCCGCTATTTAATCAAAAACCTTTGGGGATCAGTTAAATTGGGGGATAGTCTGTGTCGGTACGTGTGAGAGAGATCCACCTTTCCAAGTTGTTGGGGTTCATCTCATACTTCTGAAGGTTTGAGGGTGCTGCCTGTTCCATACCCCCCCTACTCCTCATCTAGCCTTTTAGGGGTACAAACAATAGTAATTGGGGCCTAGTGTGGTTGTGTACGTGCGAGATACATACACTTTTTTTGATCATATTTCCTATTCCGCTATTCAATAAAAACCTTTGAGGATCAATTGAATTGCGGGATAGTCTGTGTCGGTACGTGTGAGAGAGATCCACCTTTCCAAGTTGTTGGGGTTCATCTCATACTTCTGAAGGTTTGAGGGTGCTGCCTGTTCCATACTCCCCCTACTCCTCATCTAGCCTTTTAGGGGTACAAACAATAGTAATTGGGGCCTAGTGTGGTTGTGTACGTGTGATATACATACACTTTTTTTGGATCATATTTTCTATTCCGCTATTTAATCAAAAACCTTTGGGGATCAGTTAAATTGGGGGATAGTCTGTGTTGGTACGTGTGAGAGAGATCCACCTTTCCAAGTTGTTGGGGTTCATCTCATACTTCTGAAGGTTTGAGGGTGCTGCCTGTTCCATACTCCCCCTACTCCTCATCTAGCCTTTTAGGGGTACAAACAATAGTAATTGGGGCCCAGTGTGGTTGTGTACGTGTGATATACATACACTTTTTTGGGATCATATTTTCTATTCCGCTATTTAATCAAAAACCTTTGGGGATCAGTTAAATTGGGGGATAGTCTGTGTCGGTACGTGTGAGAGAGATCCACCTTTCCAAGTTGTTGGGGTTCATCTCATACTTCTGAAGGTTTGAGGGTGCTGCCTGTTCCATACCCCCCCTACTCCTCATCTAGCCTTTTAGGGGTACAAACAATAGTAATTGGGGCCTAGTGTGGTTGTGTACGTGCGAGATACATACACTTTTTTTGATCATATTTCCTATTCCGCTATTCAATAAAAACCTTTGAGGATCAATTGAATTGCGGGATAGTCTGTGTCGGTACGTGTGAGAGAGATCCACCTTTCCAAGTTGTTGGGGTTCATCTCATACTTCTGAAGGTTTGAGGGTGCTGCCTGTTCCATACTCCCCCTACTCCTCATCTAGCCTTTTAGGGGTACAAACAATAGTAATTGGGGCCTAGTGTGGTTGTGTACGTGTGATATACATACACTTTTTTTGGATCATATTTTCTATTCCGCTATTTAATCAAAAACCTTTGGGGATCAGTTAAATTGGGGGATAGTCTGTGTTGGTACGTGTGAGAGAGATCCACCTTTCCAAGTTGTTGGGGTTCATCTCATACTTCTGAAGGTTTGAGGGTGCTGCCTGTTCCATACCCCCCCTACTCCTCATCTAGCCTTTTAGGGGTACAAACAATAGTAATTGGGGCCTAGTGTGGTTGTGTACGTGTGATATACATACACTTTTTTTGGATCATATTTTCTATTCCGCTATTTAATCAAAAACCTTTGGGGATCAGTTAAATTGGGGGATAGTCTGTGTCGGTACGTGTGAGAGAGATCCACCTTTCCAAGTTGTTGGGGTTCATCTCATACTTCTGAAGGTTTGAGGGTGCTGCCTGTTCCATACCCCCCCTACTCCTCATCTAGCCTTTTAGGGGTACAAACAATAGTAATTGGGGCCTAGTGTGGTTGTGTACGTGCGAGATACATACACTTTTTTTGATCATATTTCCTATTCCGCTATTCAATAAAAACCTTTGAGGATCAATTGAATTGCGGGATAGTCTGTGTCGGTACGTGTGAGAGAGATCCACCTTTCCAAGTTGTTGGGGTTCATCTCATACTTCTGAAGGTTTGAGGGTGCTGCCTGTTCCATACTCCCCCTACTCCTCATCTAGCCTTTTAGGGGTACAAACAATAGTAATTGGGGCCCAGTGTGGTTGTGTACGTGTGATATACATACACTTTTTTGGGATCATATTTTCTATTCCGCTATTTAATCAAAAACCTTTGGGGATCAGTTAAATTGGGGGATAGTCTGTGTCGGTACGTGTGAGAGAGATCCACCTTTCCAAGTTGTTGGGGTTCATCTCATACTTCTGAAGGTTTGAGGGTGCTGCCTGTTCCATACCCCCCCTACTCCTCATCTAGCCTTTTAGGGGTACAAACAATAGTAATTGGGGCCTAGTGTGGTTGTGTACGTGTGATATACATACACTTTTTTTGGATCATATTTTCTATTCCGCTATTTAATCAAAAACCTTTGGGGATCAGTTAAATTGGGGGATAGTCTGTGTCGGTACGTGTGAGAGAGATCCACCTTTCCAAGTTGTTGGGGTTCATCTCATACTTCTGAAGGTTTGAGGGTGCTGCCTGTTCCATACCCCCCCTACTCCTCATCTAGCCTTTTAGGGGTACAAACAATAGTAATTGGGGCCTAGTGTGGTTGTGTACGTGCGAGATACATACACTTTTTTTGATCATATTTCCTATTCCGCTATTCAATAAAAACCTTTGAGGATCAATTGAATTGCGGGATAGTCTGTGTCGGTACGTGTGAGAGAGATCCACCTTTCCAAGTTGTTGGGGTTCATCTCATACTTCTGAAGGTTTGAGGGTGCTGCCTGTTCCATACTCCCCCTACTCCTCATCTAGCCTTTTAGGGGTACAAACAATAGTAATTGGGGCCTAGTGTGGTTGTGTACGTGTGATATACATACACTTTTTTTGGATCATATTTTCTATTCCGCTATTTAATCAAAAACCTTTGGGGATCAGTTAAATTGGGGGATAGTCTGTGTTGGTACGTGTGAGAGAGATCCACCTTTCCAAGTTGTTGGGGTTCATCTCATACTTCTGAAGGTTTGAGGGTGCTGCCTGTTCCATACTCCCCCTACTCCTCATCTAGCCTTTTAGGGATACAAACAATAGTAATTGGGGCCCAGTGTGGCTGTGTACGTGTGATATACATACACTTTTTTGGGATCATATTTTCTATTCCGCTATTTAATCAAAAACCTTTGGGGATCAGTTAAATTGGGGGATAGTCTGTGTCGGTACGTGTGAGAGAGATCCACCTTTCCAAGTTGTTGGGGTTCATCTCATACTTCTGAAGGTTTGAGGGTGCTGCCTGTTCCATACCCCCCCTACTCCTCATCTAGCCTTTTAGGGGTACAAACAATAGTAATTGGGGCCTAGTGTGGTTGTGTACGTGCGAGATACATACACTTTTTTTGATCATATTTCCTATTCCGCTATTCAATAAAAACCTTTGAGGATCAATTGAATTGCGGGATAGTCTGTGTCGGTACGTGTGAGAGAGATCCACCTTTCCAAGTTGTTGGGGTTCATCTCATACTTCTGAAGGTTTGAGGGTGCTGCCTGTTCCATACTCCCCCTACTCCTCATCTAGCCTTTTAGGGGTACAAACAATAGTAATTGGGGCCTAGTGTGGTTGTGTACGTGTGATATACATACACTTTTTTTGGATCATATTTTCTATTCCGCTATTTAATCAAAAACCTTTGGGGATCAGTTAAATTGGGGGATAGTCTGTGTTGGTACGTGTGAGAGAGATCCACCTTTCCAAGTTGTTGGGGTTCATCTCATACTTCTGAAGGTTTGAGGGTGCTGCCTGTTCCATACTCCCCCTACTCCTCATCTAGCCTTTTAGGGGTACAAACAATAGTAATTGGGGCCCAGTGTGGTTGTGTACGTGTGATATACATACACTTTTTTGGGATCATATTTTCTATTCCGCTATTTAATCAAAAACCTTTGGGGATCAGTTAAATTGGGGGATAGTCTGTGTCGGTACGTGTGAGAGAGATCCACCTTTCCAAGTTGTTGGGGTTCATCTCATACTTCTGAAGGTTTGAGGGTGCTGCCTGTTCCATACCCCCCCTACTCCTCATCTAGCCTTTTAGGGGTACAAACAATAGTAATTGGGGCCTAGTGTGGTTGTGTACGTGCGAGATACATACACTTTTTTTGATCATATTTCCTATTCCGCTATTCAATAAAAACCTTTGAGGATCAATTGAATTGCGGGATAGTCTGTGTCGGTACGTGTGAGAGAGATCCACCTTTCCAAGTTGTTGGGGTTCATCTCATACTTCTGAAGGTTTGAGGGTGCTGCCTGTTCCATACTCCCCCTACTCCTCATCTAGCCTTTTAGGGGTACAAACAATAGTAATTGGGGCCTAGTGTGGTTGTGTACGTGTGATATACATACACTTTTTTTGGATCATATTTTCTATTCCGCTATTTAATCAAAAACCTTTGGGGATCAGTTAAATTGGGGGATAGTCTGTGTTGGTACGTGTGAGAGAGATCCACCTTTCCAAGTTGTTGGGGTTCATCTCATACTTCTGAAGGTTTGAGGGTGCTGCCTGTTCCATACTCCCCCTACTCCTCATCTAGCCTTTTAGGGGTACAAACAATAGTAATTGGGGCCCAGTGTGGTTGTGTACGTGTGATATACATACACTTTTTTTGGATCATATTTTCTATTCCGCTATTTAATCAAAAACCTTTGGGGATCAGTTAAATTGGGGGATAGTCTGTGTCGGTACGTGTGAGAGAGATCCACCTTTCCAAGTTGTTGGGGTTCATCTCATACTTCTGAAGGTTTGAGGGTGCTGCCTGTTCCATACCCCCCCTACTCCTCATCTAGCCTTTTAGGGGTACAAACAATAGTAATTGGGGCCTAGTGTGGTTGTGTACGTGTGATATACATACACTTTTTTTGGATCATATTTTCTATTCCGCTATTTAATCAAAAACCTTTGGGGATCAGTTAAATTGGGGGATAGTCTGTGTCGGTACGTGTGAGAGAGATCCACCTTTCCAAGTTGTTGGGGTTCATCTCATACTTCTGAAGGTTTGAGGGTGCTGCCTGTTCCATACCCCCCCTACTCCTCATCTAGCCTTTTAGGGGTACAAACAATAGTAATTGGGGCCTAGTGTGGTTGTGTACGTGCGAGATACATACACTTTTTTTGATCATATTTCCTATTCCGCTATTCAATAAAAACCTTTGAGGATCAATTGAATTGCGGGATAGTCTGTGTCGGTACGTGTGAGAGAGATCCACCTTTCCAAGTTGTTGGGGTTCATCTCATACTTCTGAAGGTTTGAGGGTGCTGCCTGTTCCATACTCCCCCTACTCCTCATCTAGCCTTTTAGGGGTACAAACAATAGTAATTGGGGCCCAGTGTGGTTGTGTACGTGTGATATACATACACTTTTTTGGGATCATATTTTCTATTCCGCTATTTAATCAAAAACCTTTGGGGATCAGTTAAATTGGGGGATAGTCTGTGTCGGTACGTGTGAGAGAGATCCACCTTTCCAAGTTGTTGGGGTTCATCTCATACTTCTGAAGGTTTGAGGGTGCTGCCTGTTCCATACCCCCCCTACTCCTCATCTAGCCTTTTAGGGGTACAAACAATAGTAATTGGGGCCTAGTGTGGTTGTGTACGTGTGATATACATACACTTTTTTTGGATCATATTTTCTATTCCGCTATTTAATCAAAAACCTTTGGGGATCAGTTAAATTGGGGGATAGTCTGTGTCGGTACGTGTGAGAGAGATCCACCTTTCCAAGTTGTTGGGGTTCATCTCATACTTCTGAAGGTTTGAGGGTGCTGCCTGTTCCATACCCCCCCCTACTCCTCATCTAGCCTTTTAGGGGTACAAACAATAGTAATTGGGGCCTAGTGTGGTTGTGTACGTGCGAGATACATACACTTTTTTTGATCATATTTCCTATTCCGCTATTCAATAAAAACCTTTGAGGATCAATTGAATTGCGGGATAGTCTGTGTCGGTACGTGTGAGAGAGATCCACCTTTCCAAGTTGTTGGGGTTCATCTCATACTTCTGAAGGTTTGAGGGTGCTGCCTGTTCCATACTCCCCCTACTCCTCATCTAGCCTTTTAGGGGTACAAACAATAGTAATTGGGGCCCAGTGTGGTTGTGTACGTGTGATATACATACACTTTTTTTGGATCATATTTTCTATTCCGCTATTTAATTTAACTGGGCCTCCATGCGAGACCTGTGTGCCTTGTTGCGCTGTTTTGAGTACTCCACCAACATGGCCAGTGGCAATGACGCCGTTCTCAGCTTAACTATCCCACTTCTATGCCTCCTTGAAAAAACAATTCGGGCGATGATGGAAGAGGATGTGGCACAGGATGAGGAGGAGGAGGAGGATGAAGAGGTAACATTTCCAAGGCTTTCAGGGCAGTCATTCGCAAGGGGCTCCGAGGGTGGGTTCCTGCACACGCAAACGCCAGGGACGCAATTGTCCAGCAGGGGCACAGTTCTGGAGGATGAGGAGGATGAGGAGGAGGAGGAGCTGGAGGAGGAGATGGAACCATGTTCACAGCAGGGTGGCACCCAGGCCAGCTCATGGCCATCACTGGTGCGTGGCTGGGGGGATACAGAGGACACGGACGATACACCTCCCACAGAGGACAGCCTTTCGTTGCCTCTGGGCAGCCTGGCACACATGAGCGATTACATGCTGCAGTGTCTCCACAACGACCGCCGAGTTGCCCACATTCTAACTTGTGCTGATTACTGGGTGGCCACGCTGCTGGATCCCCGTTACAAGGACAACGTACCGTCCTTAATTCACTCACTGGAGCGCGATCACAAGATGCGCGAGTACAAGCGCACGCTGGTAGACGCCATGCTGCTGGCATTCCCATCTGACAGCGGGGCCACAGTGGAAGCACAAGGCAGAGGAGGAGGAGGAGGAGGTCGCCAACGCAACCAGGGCACCGCCAGCACCTCAGAAGGCAGGGTTAGCATGGCCGAAATGTGGAAAAGCTTTGTCAGCACGCCACAACAAACAGCAGCACCAGCAGCTCAGATGGAACGTCTTAGCAGGAGGCAGCATTTTACCAACATGGTGGAGCAGTATGTGTGCACACGCCTACATGTAGTGAATGACGGGTCTGCCCCCTTCAACTTCTGGGTCTCCAAATTGGGCACATGGCTTGAGCTTGCCCTTTACGCCTTGGAGGTGCTGGCGTGCCCTGCAGCCAGTGTATTATCTGAACGGGTATTTAGCACGGCTGGGGGCGTTATAACAGACAAGCGCAGCCGCCTGTCCAGAGACAATGTGGACAAGCTCACGTTCATTAAAATGAACCAGGCATGGATCCCACGGGACTTTTCCGTACCTTATGCAGAATAGCAATGGATACCGACCTTACCCACCCATTGTTCCATTTTTGCTCTTTCTCACTCTTTTGGGGTGTACCCTCATTTAAAATTTTTGAAAAGAAGCAGTGTTGGCTACCTCGTCCTCCTCCTCAGGGCCAGATTAATGTAGGGGCTATTGGAGCTGCAGCTCCAGGCCCCTACCTTTTATATAGGCCCCGGGTTGGCCATATTCACTGTTACCGCTCTTCTGTCACTTGTAAACACAGAAGTCTGGCTTCTATGCTCGCTTCCCCTGGCAGCACCCTCAGAACCTCCCCACACAGCGTGAAGGCCGGACAAGGAGGGACAGTTGGCGATGCATGGATGTGTTTATGGGCTTCAGAGACAGCATCCCATGTTGAATTAGGCATGCATGGCTGCACCCTTCCTCCTCTGGGTGCATGGCAAGGCACGGCCCTTAAGGCCCTTCAAAATCCTCAGCACCAAGCCCATGATGCTGTTAATCCGGCCCTGGTCCTCC
This sequence comes from Pelophylax lessonae, assembly GCF_965119305.1. Classification (NCBI taxonomy): domain Eukaryota; kingdom Metazoa; phylum Chordata; class Amphibia; order Anura; family Ranidae; genus Pelophylax; species Pelophylax lessonae. The sequence continues at coordinate 133,200,577 of NC_138770.1, forward strand.
TCCACCGCCGCTTCCACCTACACCGCCCATAGGTGTGCGCAGCCTATTGCATTAAGGTGTGCACCCCAAAGTTGAAATACACATGCATGTGTTTGCCAGCAGGGAGAGTAATGTATCGGGGCCATGTACCTGTAGGCAAGGAGAAATAGAGCAGAGCAGGTCCCAGGGAGATCTTTCCCATCTCCTCACTGGCAATGCTATGTGCCCTAGGTGATTAGGGTGTGCCCAGGCACACCCAGCACACCCTGTGCGCACGCCTATGTCACCGCCACATCCACCACCACCTCAACCTCCCTCCTACTCCATATGGGCCTCGTCCTTCAGAGATGAAGAAGAACATTGTTTTATTTTTCTGTTTTTTTTTTGTTGTTTTAAGTTATTTCCCTATCCACATTTGTTTGCAGAGCACTTGCCATGCTCTTAATTACGTTTTGCTGCCATTTGCAGCACTCTAGCCCTTTCCTTTGGTGTTTTAGAGCCATTTTAGTGCCTTAAAGTTCGGGTCCCCATTGACTTCAATGGGGTTCGGTGTCCGGGAAAAGTTCGGTAAAAGTCCGGGACACGGACCCGGACTTTTTTTTAAAGTTCGGCCGAACCCGTCGAACACGGACATCTAGGTGTTCGCTCAACCCTATTCAGAACCAATCAATTATCAGGTTTAGGCCAATGATTTATGGCCTGGACCTGCTGATCGGTTCTGAAGAATGGCAGAACGTCCTGTGCCTGTATAATGTAAACACAGACACAGGAAATGATGCAATCTTCTCTCCTGGAGTCCTTTTTCGTTCCAGGGTGAGAGGAGAGCGCATCCACAGTGAGTACAAGCACGACACTGACACCAGAAAACAAAGGCACATTTAACCCCCCCCCCCCCCCCCCCAGATAACCCTTTCATTCACTGTCACAGTAACATTACGTACAGTGTACAGATATTTTACTGATCATTGTCAGAGAAGTCAGGTCGATAGGGTAGATGGAGTTCCACGGCGCACATGTATGTGCATGCGCAGACCAGCAACTAGCCAGGCAGATGTTCATACTCGTGGGTTAGTGAAGCGCGCACAGGCAAGCACATGCGCACTCATCGGTGCATTGGTGCACTCATTGGTGAACTCGCGCATCAATGCGCGCATCCATTACTAATGCTGGCGCCAGGCGGGCTATTTAAACAGGCCTTCTGTATGGACTCATTGCTGTTTGGTCTACAGCTTCTGTGTGTTATTCCTGATTTTGTGTGACAGCTGATAGTATAGCGTTCCCAAAAAGCAACGTTAGCAGGATCTGCCCCGACACCTGCCAGCACCTGCGTTTAGCTTCTCCACCCACCCCCCAACAAGTGCAGTGTCAGTAGATCACTGTCACTTCCAATATACAGCACACAAAATCACAGCGTTAGCAAAGCCAGGCCTGATCTAGCGCTAGCAGTTAAATTTGTTTGTAGCGGTTCAAACAGTCCTTGACAACCAGGTGCTTTTTTTACCTGTGAGTCACACTAGGTATCTTTAAATGTATTGGCCAAAATGTCAAACGAAAAGGTACAGTAGTGAAGAGGCCTACAGGATACTGAGCATGACAGATGAGAGTGATGAGTCCTCACTGTCAGAATCAAGCTCAGTATTCGAACCTGTAGAGAGCACAGGCACCCTAACAGATGGCTCTGATGACGGAGTAGTAGTCCCTGTTAAGGTTAGGCGTACACATTCCCAGGTTGCTGTGATGCTACAATCGCATGATACTTATAGGTTTTCTTTTTTTGTTTTTTATTGAGCCAGATGGACTTGTATCTTTTTTCAACCTGACTAACTATGTAACTATGTAACTATATGCAGCAAAGTGCCAGTACTAGTGCTGCTCTACCTCCTGGTGAACTGGAAAGCACCAGTGGCCTAGTACATCTTGGTCATAGCCAAACCAGAACTGCAGTAACACTTGGTGACGTGACGAGCCGCATAAGTGCAGTTCAAGCTGGTGCGGTAGCTAGCACAAGTAGTGTCCCGCAGCCACCAAGAATTCAAAGACAGGTCCATAGAGCCCATAGTGCCCTTCCTGAGGCGCTTGCAAATCCTGACTGGCCACCCACAGATTCTGCAGCGCCTGTACTTCCCCCATTCACTGGCCAACCCACAATTCAAGTGGAAACAGCAGATTTAAATCCCCTTTGGTTATTTTGAGCTGTTTTTCACTGAAGATCTGTACAGATCGATTGTGGACCAAAGCAATTTATATGCTAATCAATATATTGCCGCAAACCCAAATTTGACCCTTGACAGTCAATTTGCATGGAAAGTTATCACGGTTCCAAATTTAAGACTTTTCTGAGCATATCTGTCAGGAACACTCAGCAACCAGACAGTCACGTGCATGTATGCACAGACGCGATCCTGGAGCTACGCACCAGAATAGGCATAGGTGCACAGATGCCTTGACTTGCACTGAGGATGTTTTAAGAGTGTCCTGCTCCGACTTCACCAACTTAGGCTCTACACTAAACTGGAGAAATGTGAATTTGAGTGCCAAAGTATTAAATTCCTGGGTTGGTGATCTCCCGGGCAGGAGTCAAGATGGACCCACAGAAGGTCTCTGCCTTATTGGACTGGCCCGCACCCACTGACAAGACAGGGATGCAGCATTTTGTGGGGTTTGCCAACTGCTATAGAAGATTTATCAAGGGGTTCTCTGCAATCATTACCCCCATCACGCAGGTGACCAAACTGCCCCTGCAATTCAGTTGGAACTCAGAAGCACAAGAAGATTTTGAAGCTTTAAAGGAACTGTTTACTTAAACACCTATCCTCAGCATCCCTAATCCAGCATTACCCTATATTCTTGAGGTAGATGCCTCAGAGACAGCGATAGGGGCAGTGGTCTCACAACGCCAGGGGTTAAAGGACTTAATGCATCCCGTGGCCTTCTTCTCCCTTCAACTCTCTCCAGCAGAGAGAAACTATGATGTGGGGGACTAAGAACTACTCGCCATCAAAGCAGCACTAGAGGAATGGAGATATCTATTGGAGGGCGCAGCACATACCATACTGATATACATAGATCACAAGAACTTGGAATATTTATGATCTGTCAAACATCTGAGGCCCCGCCAAGCTCGATGGGCTTTGTTCTTTATTAGATTCTCATTCCACATGACTTATCAACAGGGATCTAAGAACGTAGAATGATTGGCGTTATGCGCCAATAGTACCTGCGCAAATGGTAAATGAAGTGCAAATATATTCAAAATAAAATTGTCTTAGGTGAATTAAAAAAGTGCATGTGTGGCACAAATTTATGTATTGGTGTAAGCCAAATAAATAAATAAATAAATAAATATAAGTGCGCAAATAACACAATGTATATATTGGTGTGAACCAAAAAATGGGGAGCTGCGGCTGAATCGTAAAAACGTGGAAATGGTAAATAATACACCTATGGTGTACTAAGCTGCGCTCACCTAAAAGTGCAGTATGTGATTAAATATTTGGAATGAAATCAAAAAACTCTTAGATATAAAGTGCATCAACTTTTAACAAAGCCAATGATGCAAAATATAATGGAATATAAAATCACAAGCTTTTAAATATAAAGTGCATAATCAAATAAAAGGTGCATCAAAGATAATATTCTTATATAAAGTGCATTAGCAAATATAAAGTGCATCAATAGTCAGCAAATAGATGAATCATAAGTAATGTCCCATACACCAACATATACAAATGGTGCAGTCTCCAAGGGATGATTCTTCCTCATGAAACAAATCTTCACTCCCTTCACCACATGGACACCCAATGTGTGGGAATGCTTACCAGAAAGCACCGACCCCTTAATTATAGGGGGTCAGTGCAAGCAGAATGATATCAGAATAACCAGAATCCGGAGTGAAAGACCGAGCCCTCCTGAAGCATCCACTTTATAATCGCCTGTATGTCAAAAACTTCACACTCCTCCGCCAACCTCACGCTCCTCAGCAGTATGTAAATGAAGGAATGGCCAGAATGGTGAAGTACGTTCAAGCAATTTATTTAAGAAAATAAGGTAGACACACTTACATCACAAACAATAAAACGGGCATTCAAATCAGGATCCAAAGATGACACAAGAAGGTGCCGCTTCCGCGTTACTCAGTCCGTATCATCCGGTCCCGGAAATGGCAAAAAAAAACAGCGTGATTGCGCTCCAATGCTCCCATCTGGTGGCCAGATCAAGAGTATATATATAATGACATTTCCCATCCTTGCTGCCAATCCTATCTGTAAAAGGAGGTCCACCTCCCCCTCCTCCCTCTGGTTCAGGGGCCTATAGCATACGCCCAATATTACCTTCCCCACAGTGCCTTCCCTTTGAAGTTCTACACATAGGGATTCTGCCTCGTCCATAGCTCCATTATTAATATCATCCCTCATATTTACCTGTATACTGTTCTTAATATACAGACATACCCCTTCCCCTTTTTTACCTTCTCTATCTCTGCGATAAAGGGAATACCCCTGAATGGTCGCCATCCAGTCATGAGAGCTGTCAAACCAAGTCTCAGTTATCCCCACAAAATCTAAGTCCTCCTCAAACATCAGCAGCTCCAGTTCTCCTATCTTGTTAGCCAGGCTTCTGGCATTGGTATACAAGCCTCGTAATTTTGACCAGTTACATATATCCTCATTTGATGTTTTTAGGCTGCTTTCTTGATTTTTCCCCATACCCCCCCCCCCCTGGGTTTAGGAGCTCCGAACACCCTACCGCTAATGTCCCCATTTCTGCCCTCTGAATCTTGCTTTCCACTGGCTAATTCTACATCTGTACCCTCCCCCCATCACCTAGTTTAAAAGCCCCTCTAACTTTTCGGCCATCTTCTCACCCAGTACAGCTGCACCCTCCCCATTTAGGTGCAATCCGTCCCTACCAAAGAGCCGGTGACCGACTGAGAAGTCAGCCCAGTTCTCCAGGAACCCGAAACCCTCCTTACTGCACCAGCTCCTCAGCTCCACCATCACTAATCCCCCTCTCTGTGTGGGCCCCCCTGTGTGCTTGGGCCCCCTACAAGAGGGCTGGTGGTCCCCCCCTATCAGCGGCCCTGCACGCATGCATGTACATTAAGTGTTCTTGGCACCATTTGGCACATAAAGGATAACATCTGTACTGGGGCAGCGCTGTCTGATCTGCAGCTTTCCCCTGTATCCTATGCCTGTCCTTGATTTCATTTTGACCCAACTTTCTCACCATTTTGATTCTCCCCAATCCTGACCTAAGCTTGCCTTTGACTTTGATTATCTGCATCTACCTGATTCTCTGTTGCCAGTCCTCTGCCTGAACTTTGACCATCCTTTGCTTGCTGTCTCTGATGATGCAGATCTCCTGTGTATGACCTGGCTTGTTTAACTCTGCACCCATCTCCGTGTAAGGCTCCTGCGTTTTTATATGGTGTGGATTTTCAGCTGCAGAAATAGATCCACGTCAGTAGTCATGTAAGAGATATGCTGAGATACCATTCCCAACCTCAATGACTCATCATGTGTGGAAGGTCTTATTTCAGCCAGTAAATACACACAGTTAGCAAGCTGGTTCCTAGAATGACTTTATGTATGTGGTAACACAATGATGAAGGTTGAGGGATAGGTTGAGTGGAGGTGATAGGTGATAGACACTTGAAGGTGAGACAGTAGCAGATGGATGCAGGAAGGTTTAGCAATGTTGTATGATAGCAGATGATAGAATAGCAGGTGGACATACAAAAGAGATCAACCCAGTGCAGAAAAGTAGCAGTAGTCTCAAGAGCTAGCAATCTAGTTTATGCAGATGTAATAAAGAGTCTTTACTATGCAGAGCTAGATAGTGTAAGCTTAGTATAAGTTTATAGAGAATTCCCCTGTGGGGTACTTAGCACTATTAGCGATACAGCCGAAGGGTGGTTCAGGAGAGGCGGATGATCCAGTAGCGGGATAAAAGGGATCAGCGCAGCGAGGTTCTGTCAGCGAAGTAAGCTTGCAAGCATGGAAGCTTCAAGCAAGGTTAGCATCCAAGTAAGGGTGTTTGAACGAACACATGTGAGTGAGAGCCGACGCCTTAAATAGCCATCTAGTCCGGCGCTGAGTGATGACAGCTCCAGTCTTAAAGGTGTATGCGCACCTTTCCAAAAGTAAATGGTAGGGCGCATACACTTGTGGAAAGTGTAATTTAGGGTACCAAAGGTACCGGAACATTACACTCCGCAGCTTCCAGCATCTTATGCATACTTCACTAATCTTCTGAATACCTGCATCCACAGTATACCTGCATCCGCAAGGTTCCTGCATCCACAGCAGATCAGCATCCTCTACCACTGCTGCCATCTGCTTCTCTTGTCTTGTCTGCTGAAAAACGGAGAAGATTGCAAGCGCTCCTACCCTGCCATGCTCTGGTGACTGCTGTTGCAAACCTCAGTGGTCCTTGAACCGGGCGGTTAGAGAGGCCTTCCTCTGCTTGTCGGTCTCTACCCAAAGATACTTGACACTATCAACATGGGCGTTACTAAAAAGAATGAGTTGCGGTCATATTGGTAAACTGACCCAATTCAACGACAATGAACTCTGTCATCCTCGGGGTGACCTTGAATATGATCAGCTCCACAAAATTCAGCCCATCAGAAACCACTTGAACAAAAATTTACAGCCTTGTATACTATACGCCCCAACAAACTGTCTGCATAGATGAGTCCCTGATTACGTTTTCTGGCCGCCTTTTTTTTTTTAAACAGTTTCTCCCCAGCAAGCATGCCAGATATAGGGTCAAAATGTATAAGCTCTGTGACAGGTCATTAGGCTATACATGGAGTTTCCTGGTTTACTAGGGAAAAGACAACAGTCTTTTAGTCACCTTTTTGAATTTGGAATTGGCGCATATAGCACCATGCAACCTAATCGCCGGGGCTTCCCCCAATGGCTTGTAAATTCCTGACTTAGATGGGGGCGGGGGGAAGCCTGCTTGAAATGTAATGAATTTCTAGCAGTGAGGTGGAAGGACGAATGGAACATTTTCATTCTGTCTTCCATTCACGCATATACGACAGTCCAAACTGCAATGGCGACTGGTGTTGTTGAAAATTCCCTCTGTGCCCACGAATACAACCTTAATATGGGAGGGGTGGTCTTCAACAACCAGATGATGGGCCGTACTTTGTTGCCCATAAGTGTCTGTATATTTATTCCAATTGGCTCTGTTCAATGCTATGTACTATACAAGGTGTCAGGAAGAAGTGGATCCTTACTAAAATTTCAGGAAGAGATCATCACAGCCTTTTTGTTTCCAGGAGGTGCTGTGGCCTAATTTCCTAATCCAGATGTAGTGAGCCAGCTGCATAAAAGGCATTTTCCAGATGTCCTCCCTGGTATCCCTACCCAAAAAATATGTAGCGTCTGTAGAAAATGCGGATATAGGTGTGACACACCCTATTTTTGTCCCTCCTGTCCTGGTCAACCTGGTTTCTGGATCTCATTTGTTGCCACACTTTTTTGGAAAATGAAGAAAGAAAATGAAAATGTATCTTTTCTTTTCTTTTTTTAATTTTCAAAACTTTGTGCCAAAAAGTGAGATCTGCAAAATATTTAACATGCATCTTAGCAAAAAGCTTGGGGTGTCTACTTTCTGATAAGGGGTCATATTTGGGGGGGGGGGGGGGTTGTGCTATCTTGGCATTTCATGGCCTCTGAAATTGTGATAGGTAGTAAGGAAGTAAAATTAGCAATTTACGTTCTTAGAAAGTTTGAAGGTGGTGATTCGTTTTTGGGGTTCTGTACGTGGCTAAACCGCCAAAAAGTCTCTCACATGTGGTATCCCCATACTCAGGAGAAGCAGAAGAATTAATTTTGGGGTGTAATTCCCCATTTACCCATGGCATGTGTGAGCAACATATAATTTAAGTGACAACTTTGTGTAAAAAAAAAAAACATTTCCAAAAACTTGTAGCAAAACATAAAATATTCCATGGACTTAGCATGCCTCTCGACAAATAGCTTGGGGTGTGTACCTTCCGAAAAGGTGTTATTTGGGGGGGGGGGGGGGTATGCTATCTTGGCATTTCATGGCCTCTGAAACTGTGATAGGTGGTGAGGAAGTGAAATGAGAAACTTACGTCCTTTGAAATCCTGAAGGAGGTGATTGGTTTTCAGCACCCGTTCGTGGCTAGGCTCCCAAAAAGTCTCACAATAATTCCCAAAACGCCCAGACCATTATGCAGTGAAGCTTAGTCTTCACTATCATTAATATCCATTGTGATTAGCTTTCAGTAATGTGAACTGCTCACCACTAAAGGAGACAAGGTCCTAATCCGTATTGTCAGTGGAATGGCCAGAAGATTGCATGACATAAGGTTTATATAAAGTGGTTTTGGGAAAAAACAGCAGGGGGTAAAACTTAAAAGCAGGAGTTTAAATATTTAAATATGTAATTGTACTTTCTACACCCCCTCCCGCTAGAACCTATTTTGTAAGACATACTACCAGGACACAGGAAACATGAGAAGCATAGGAGGGACCATCCTGCAAAAAAACTGAACTTTTTCAACTATGGCATAATAATTTCAGTTCAATGGCTCAGGAAGTATGAAAACTGGAAAGAGCCAGGCAGCAAGCATTTTCAAAAGGAGTTTAGCAATGTCAACCTACATATTCAGTCCAAGTTTACATTAATTGAGCTTCACTGCTGTCCACTGAAAAAAAAGAGATCTCTGAAAAGTTATAATAAAGTTATAGCAGAGTCAGAATGACAGTAAGCAGGATGAATGTAATTAAATGATCAATATTTTCAGCAAATATATATGACGTTCTAGACATCTCGAGGATAATTGATTTTTCAACGTGGAAAGCTGGAATGATTTATAAGAGTCACTGGAATAATTCTTTCTTTATATTGTGACAGTATATATTGTAGAACAATGCTGGTGGAATTGATTCAGGCCTTGAAGGCTAAAGGCATCTTTTATAATAATTCATCTTCCCAAGGTTGCCAAGAATGCAAGCTGGACTTCGGCAAAGATGACACAAGTCAGGGTAAGCTTCTGCTTCAGCATATTAGTTTATACTGTTTGGATATTTGGATTTTACTTTCTGACATTTTAAGGTACAATTCCAGATACACCTTATTATTTTGTTTTTGATAGAGAGGGGAAGGGGGTAGATATTTGGTCAGGTTTTTATTGCTGTCTATGTCCCTTTAAGGCTGGCAATAGACGGTTCGAGTCCCTGCTAAACCGACCAAGATTCGAACCATGTATGGGCAGGCTGAATGTACCCAAAGTTGATTAAACGATCAACTTAAGAACAACCAGCCTGTCAAATTTTACATGGCAGGAGAACACAATGGGGAGATTTACTAAAACTGGTGCACTCAGGATCTGGTGCAGCTGTGCATGGTAGCCAATAAGCTTGTAACTTCAGCTCGTTCATTTAATCTTTTGGCAATAAAACCTGGAAGCTGATTGGTTTCTGTGTAGAGTTGTAACAAATGTTTAACTTTCCAGTTTTAGTAAATAACCCCTAATGGCTTCATGGGAGGGATTTAACACAGCAAGGGTTTATGGGGGAATCAAGTCATTTTCTCTGTTCATAGCCGGCTTTAGACATATATTATATGGCCAATAGAATGTGATCATCCCTCCAAATAATTAGGTACAGATGTTTAAGTAACTGGTACTGTTAGTGCCATATCATAGAACAATGCCATATTATAATCGCTCAGTGTCCGCCGCTCCTCTCTGTCAAGCCCTCCACTGGCTTCCGCTCACCCAGCGAATTAAATTCAAAATACTTACAACATCTTACAAAGCAATCCACAGCCTAGCCCCCAGCTACATCACCAGCCTCATCTCAAAATACCAACCTAATCGCTCTCTTCGTTCTTCTCAAAACCTCCTGCTCTCTAGCTCACTCATCACCTCCTCCCATGCTCGCCTCCAGGACTTTTCCAGAGCCTCTCCAATCCTATGGAACTCCTTACCCTTATCTGTCCGATTATCCCCCACTCTATTAGTTTTTAGGCGATCTCTGAAAACCCTCCTCTTCAGAGAAGCCTATCCTACCAACCCTTAACAAATGTACCTCCTTTTCTCCATCAACCCGTCCCCCACAGTTATTGCCTTTTGTTTCACTTGACCCTCCCTTCTAGATTGTAAGCTCTAACGAGCAGGGCCCTCTAGTTCCTCCTGTTTTGAACTGTATTGTAACTGTATTGTCTTCCTTCACATTGTAAAGCGCTGCGCAAACTGTTGGCGCTATATAAATCCTGTATAATAATAATAATAATAATAATCATAGAACAACACTATAATAACTGTCCATCTCAAACATTATGGTAGAAATTTGTGGAAGGCCCTTATCTGGGATGATTATGCCCCTGTGCATAAAAAACATAATTTGAGGGGTTTGGTGTGGAGAGTTCTGGGGGGAATTAGAACACCAGTGGGGAGCCAGGTCTATCCAACATTTTTACCTGACCTCACAAATGCTCTTTTGGTTGAATGGGCACAAATTCCCACAGATACACTCCAAAGTCTTGTGGGCCAAAGAGTAAATAATTTTGTAGCTTCAAGGGGAGCTCCATATTTGGAGTCCATGATTTTGGAATGGGATTTCCATCAAGGCATGTAGGTCTCATGGACAAATGCAAAACCCTTTGGCCATATGGTGTAAACAAAAACATTTGTTTTAGTACAGCGAGGAAGACTTAGAACTTTGTATTTTTATTGCTGCCCATACTTTTCATTTTCAATCTTTCTATTAAAGTTTTGGCAGGTTTGACAAAGAAAACATGAAATTACCGTGCGTCATTGACTGTACACTAAGTCTAGCAAGTGTTTCATAACAAGGTAAAATACAAAATCAAGTAACAATCCCTGAGTTCTACTTAGAATAACACAATAGAGAATCATCAAGGCTTTTGGTTGACCCATATGGGGGGCCTGATAACGCTGTGGTAGCAAGTATAAACAGAGCTCACGGAAAGTGTTCAAAGGCCCCAGGCTTCAGGCCTACCCATCAGCAGACACAGTGGCACACACCCATCCCAGACGAGGGTCTGTGTGGCAAGAGAACGATCATTGGACTTCCCCCAAATAAATAGCCTCTCCCAGCATGCTCCAGTTGCAGTGTATTTGGCTAGAAGACACATACATATTCATAACCTAAGGCGACAGTGCCACCTACTGACAGAAGGGAAAACTACAGCCAAACCTGGACTAGGAGGAAATTTACCACAATACTATAACCAGCCAGGCTAGCTATCGCCCAGCAAACTAAATTTACCAGCAACCCTGCTTATGACAAGGGTGCTACACATGTTTTCTGTGGACTACGAGATGCTAATTTTGTAAAGCACTAAGCATATTACTGTAAAATGATGAGGGTATTCATCCAACTAACATTGTTCCATCACCATTAATATAATTGTCATGTTTAGTCTTTTTAATTCTAGTGGCTGGCCATCAAAGACTTTTCTTTCTTCTTACAAAAATTCTTACACATTTCTTCAGAAAATTACATGTATTCGCTCCACCAAATTAGCCTCCCTCTAATTAGCAGCTCCCAGGTTGCTAGCAGGAGCTCATGCTTCTCTCCCCATAAATATCCTTCACTGGATATGCTGCACTGGTACAATGGAGCGGTGTGTGATGTCACATCCAGTGGGCACGCCACTTCCGGCCATACAGGCAACATACTGATGCTACTTCCAGTTTGCTCCTCCTTTGTCTTCTGATGGGGGGAGGCTGATTTGGTACAGCTATTGGAGGGCTGACAATGGTGGGTACTTTTCGCTCTCTACTTTATTATACAATATGTACAGTGTATATACTCTGTAATATATATATATATATATATATATATATATATATATATATATGTATGTACTGTATATATTTCCTTACTGTCTTTCACTAAGTGTCTTCCAGTGATATGGTGATGATGGTGAACCTTCCTCTACTTAGAGACTTCAATTTTTTTTTCACTGGTAGTACTTAGCTTATTAACCACTTAAGCCCTGGAGGATTTGGCTGCTCAAAGACCAGGGCCTATTTTGCGATTCGGCACTGCGTAACTTTAACGGACAATTGCGCGGTCGTGCAACGCTGTACCCAAATGAAATTGATGTCCTTTTTTTTGCCACAAACAGAGCTTTCTTTTGATGGTATTTGATCACCTGTGCGATTTTTACCTTTTGCGCTATAAACAAAAAAAAGCGACAATTTTGAAAAAATAACAATATTTTTCACATTTTTTATATAAAATTCCCCCAAAAAAATGTAAAAATCAAAAATTTTTAACATTTTAGGCCAATTTGTTTTCTGCTACATATTTTTGGTGAAAAAAATCGCAATAAGCGTATTTTGATTGGTTTACGCAAAAGTTATTGCGTTTACTAACTGCGGGAAAGATTTTTTTTTTTTTAATTGTTTTTTTTTTTTAACTAGTAATGGCGCCGATCTGCGATTTTTATTTTGCGGGACTGCGACTTTGCGGCGGACAGATCGGACCCTTGACTGACATTTTTGACACTTTTGGGGGTACCAGTGACATTACTACAGTAATCAGTGCTATACATATGCACTGTTACTGTAAAAATGACACTGGCAGGGAAGGGGTTAACTTTATTAGAGATCCAGGGGATAAGTGTGTCCCTAGGGGCATGCTTCTAACTGTCAAGGGGCGTGGCTTTTGATGTAACCACAGAGACATACGATCCTACGTAGCAGGATCGTATGATCTCTGCAGTTACACCAGGGAGAATGACAGGCGGCTTTGTTTACATTAGCTGCCTGCCTTTCTCCTTCTCCAGCGGGAGATCGCGAGTGACCGGCGGACATCGGAGCCTTCCGCCAGTCCGCCAGTCCGCCTTCTACAAATAGTAAAATAATCCCCTATTTTGGAATAACATCTCATTTCATTTTTCATGTAAAAGTAACTCTATCAATTATGGGTTCTGTATGCACATATCATATCAGTTTTTATTTTTAAACGCAACTTTTGATCACAATCTTAATTTGTGGTTGAATTGTTGATTATGTATGCATATATCTTTAGATGTTATCAGGGCTTTTTTTCTCCGAGAATAGGTGCAGGTACTCCCCTCTTCTGAGTCACCCCTTGTCTCCACCCCCTATCTACCTCAGAGCGCTGTCCTTTGGTTCCACCCTCTACCCACCTCCCAGTACCCCCCCCCCCCCTTTTAGAGAATGCAGAGGTTCTAGGTAATTTGTATGGAATTTGTTAATGATAACTAGAAAAGCAGTAAAATAGATCCCCTGGAATCAGCAACAATAGACCCCCCTCAAAATCCCCCCAGCAACAATAAATCTTCCCCTGCAACAATAGAAAAACAGTAAAATTGATCCCCTGCCATCAGCAACAATAGACCCCACACAACAATAGCCCCCCAGCAACAATAAATTCTCCCCTGCAACAATTGCCCCTCCCCCCCAATAAATCCTCCCCTGCAACAATAGACCCCCCCCCAACAACAATCACCCCCCCAGCAACAATAAATCCTCCACTGCAACAATAGCCCCACCCACAACAAAATTCCCTCCAGCAACAATAGATTCACCACAGCAACAATAGATCCCCAAGAGCAGCCAGCATCAATAGGCCCTTCAGCTCACCCCACTGGCCCCAGCACCCCTTTACCATTGCATAAATTCAGACTGAAGGTTTCCGGAACTGCGCTCCCCTGCGTTTCCGCTGAAAAAAAGCCCTGGATATTATGTATATAAACTAATGAAACATTTAATGTTTGATACTATAGAGATGTGTCCAAAGCTTCCTAATACAGCAGGAAAGTAGCCTGCAAAACACACTGAAGAACTAACATAGTTTGAGGGTTCAAGCTGGTTCAAGGATACAATTATTTCAGAAATGAAGTCCACATGGTTAAACTCTGGGGTAATTCCAGGGTATCTTCTGTAGGTAAAAGTTTTAGAATTTTGTAATACTACTGTTCTGTTCTTATTGTTCCTTCAGCAGGGGTTTAAAACTGTACCTACTACTTTGTAACAAAAAAAACAATTGTTTAATTTTATATTGTATATTGACTAATAGCATAGAAGCAAAAGTCCAATGTTTTTTTTCTGTTTTAATTGGTGGCAATAAGATTATAGGAACGTGGTGCAATTACCCTGAAGGTCGGTTATGGATACAGCCTTTACTTAAAGTGGATGTAGACCTGATTCATGGAATTTGACCTACACACATATATCTTCAGTGTTTTATTATCTGTCCAGTGACTTCCTCCTGATCCGTTCTTCTGTTATCAGTATGATTACTTCTGACAAGTTCTCCATCAACTGAGATAAAACCAGGCTGAATTTTGTGTCGAGGTGGGTGCTATAAATAGATTAGCAGGCAACTGGTCTATTCACAGCACATTCCTTCCTTCTTCTGCCTATGTGGAGTGGGGTTGTGAGCCTTTCCTCCAATCAGCTGTCATACAGTGTATGTCCAGACTACATTACCATTGCTGAACAGGAAGAGAAAATTTCTAACACGATGTGCACTTTCTAAAGAATATAGCAGACTGAAGACAGCAGATATACATGTAAAAGCTATGTAGGGAGAATTGTTTCATCTCTGTGTATCATCTGAGGCTGTTTACTTCACTGGATATACGTGAGGGTTTACATCCACTTTAAAACATGAATACATTGACATAATTTTAAACAGTGTTTTGAATATTTTTAAATCTGCAGTTTTATTTAACCACTTCCCGCCCGCCATATAGCAAAATAACGGCCGGGAAGTGGTTGCACTATCCTGACTGGGCGTCATATAACGTCCAGCAGGGCGGCGATCGGTGGTGCGGTGTGTCACTCTGACTCAACGCATCTCTAATCCCAGTATAGAGCCTAATGACGTAGGCTCTTTACCATGTGACCAACTGTGTCCAATCACAGCTGGTCATATAGTAAATAGGAAGTGTAATTGATCGGATTTCCTCAGTTCGTGCCTGACAGGCACGAGTAGAGGAGAGCCGATCGGCGGCTCTCCTGACAAGGGGGGTCTGTGCTGGTAATCAGAGCATTGATTACTAGTGCAGACCCTTGGGGGATACCACTAGAGCCACCAGGCATTGCCCACCTATGGCCACCAGGGATGCACACCCATGGCCACCAGGGATAACAATCAGGGCTCACGGACCCTTTCAGTGCCCTCCTCATCAGAGCTGCCCATAATTGCCATCTATCAGTGCCGCTCACCAGTGCCAAACATTGCCATCTCTCAGTGCCACCCACCAGTGCCCATTATTGCCCATCAGTGCTGCCTATCAGTGCCCATTAGTGCCACCTATCAGTGCCCATCAGTGCCACCTATCAGTACCCATCAGTGCCACCTATCAGTGCCCATCAGTGCCGCACATCAGTGCCCACCAATGCTGCATATCAGTGCTACCTATCAGTGCCACATATCAGTGCCCATCAGTGCTGCATATCAGTGCCACCTATCAGCAGTGATGGAAGTAACTGCGTTTAAGTAAACTGCGTTACTTAACGCAGTTACTTTAGAGGGTAACGAGTAATCTAACTGAATACTCGTGCCCTCCCTGTAACGCCATTGCCGCTACTTCGGCTGCGTAACCGCAATTACATCTACCGCCACTAGATGGCAGTAGTGTAATTGTAATTCCCCCTCTCCTCTATGACCACGGCCGGCGCTGTCCGCGGTACTGGAGAGAGAGAGAGGAGGAGGAGACTGAGGACTCGGAGAGGCGAGCGGCAGAGCAGGAAGTCCACCACCTTTTCTACCTATCCGCCTAAATGGCTTGCTGGGCACTCTGGTGTTTCTCTTTGGGATCCTATGGTATTAATTTCTTCTTTTATTTTGAACTTCCTCACACTAATTACCCAACTTGGACCTTGTCCTTTATTAGTATATATTTATATACGTTATTTACACTAAACAAGCCAATGTTGTTTTTGAACAGATTATTGGGTCACATATGTGTGAGAATATTGGCAAAACCTATCTTCTTTGTGGGGGTCTATCTGGTTCCTCCCCCCTTTTCCATCTTGGACCCTTTGTGGCGAGAACCCGCCTCAGCCCCGGATCAGACGTATATCCATTCTGGTGCATCCAGCAATGAGAAATGTTTTTTTTTTCTTTATATCCTTTAAAATCCCAGAACATCCTTGGAGATTTTCTGGACGATCAATTAATACAATTGTGTCTCTGTAAGTATTCAAACTTTTCAGACTTTGGCTGCTTTCAAGTTGGACTTTTGGTATATTTGTTTTTTATTACTAATATATCTGTGCCAATTAATGTTCACTTATAGGTATTTTTACAAAGCTCCTGAAGAGTGGATGTAAATTCCACGAAACGCGTAGAGCTAAAAATGACAGATCACGACATGAATTCATGGAATGTTGATGAGACCGTATCTCAGATGCGTGTTGATGTGGACATTTTCCTTATTTTGATTTATAGCATTCATGTAATGTGTATTATTTGTATGTATATGGTTTCCAATATGGTATATATTCATTTTTTGATGTTACATACATATGTGCATGTCAATCGATTTTCTCCATGATATCCATGTTCGTGCTGTTTTAAATCCTATTTTTTGATTGATATGTTTTTGATCAATTGCTGCCTGACTTTTTATTCGTCATGGAGCCATTTATAAAATAAATCCTATTTGGCACCAATCTTTCAATTGTCTTATTAACAGCTAAATATGCTCACCTCACTCAAAGTCCCACTGGCCCCCCTATTTTCTTTTCACAATTTCAGGGATGGAGGTTTTAGCTGTGGTGCTGCAGATCTATTTCCTAAAATACCTAAATTGGGTGGAAGACACCCGCGTGCCCCTTTTAGATCTGCCTGCATCTGTTCTTACAAATTTACTGGTCCTATTTTGTTATCAGCCAATCTGAAATGCTTTTTTAATATTTTTTTAAAGATATTAATAATATTGCCTTCATTTGTTTCCGGCCCAGATGGTTCTCTGATTCCGGGGTTGCGATGCTCGGCCTGCTACCCCGCCCTTCTTCTCTGCCTGAGTGGGGGGCGGAGACTGTCATGCTGAGCATCGGCGTCATGCCTTTAGCCCATCCACTGTCCGTTTTTGCGGATCAGTGGATTTGGATTTTTTCTTCCACTCTGACTGCTGGGAGGGGCTAGTGAGGTGGGCGGAGTCCGGCATCCACCGGAAGCCGGGTCCGTCCCATCCCGCCCCTTCCCTTGGCGTCCGCATGGCGTTGGCGGGGACTCGCCCAGGTCCGGGGAGATATAAACCCGATGGATCATTGGGATCCTATTTCAATATGTGTTGCCTGCACCTTGGTTGTATTCATCATCTTCTTGATATCTTCTTTGTAAGTTACCATTATCTGAACATCTATCTTTCCTTTTCAACTCACATTTGTCTTTTATTTTTATTTTTTCCCTTGCACACATTTTCTTCCAATCCTGGAAGCATGGTCTTTCCTGCTCCCTTTTCCTTTTCTACCTATCCGCCTAAATGGCTTGCTGGGCACTCTGGTGTTTCTCTTTGGGATCCTATGGTATTCATTTCTTCTTTTATTTTGAACTTCCTCACACTAATTACCCAACTTGGACCTTGTCCTTTATTAGTATATATTTACAGTGGGTACGGAAAGTATTCAGACCCCCTTAAATTTTCCACTCTTTGTTATATTGCAGCCATTTGCTAAAATCATTTAGGTTCATTCTTCTTCCTCATGAATGTACACATAGCACCCCATACTGACAGAAAAACACAGAATTGTTGACATTGTTGCAGATTTATTAAAAAAGAAAAACTGAAATATCACATGGTCCTAAGTATTCAGACCCTTTGCTCAGTATTTAGTAGAAGCCCCCTTTTGATCTAATACAGCCAGGAGTCTTTTTGGGAAAGATGCAACAAGTCTTTCACACCTGGATTTGGGGATCCTCTGCCATTCCTCCTTGCAGATCCTCTCCAGTTCTGTCAGGTTGGATGGTAAACGTTGGTGGACAGCCATTTTTAGGTCTCTTCAGAGATGCTCAATGGGTTTAAGTCAGGGCTCTGGCTGGGCCATTCAAGAACAGTCACGGAGTTGTTGTGAAGCCACTCCTTCGTTATTTTAGCTGTGTGCTTAGGGTCATTGTCTTGTTGGAAGGTAAACCTTCGGCCCAGTCTGAGGTCCAGAGCACTCTGGAGAAGGTTTTTGTCCAGGATATCCCTGTACTTGGCCGCATTCATCTTTCCCTCGATTGCAACCAGTCGTTCTGTCCCTGCAGCTGAAAAACACCCCCACAGCATGATGCTGCCACCACCATGCTTCACTGTTGGGACTGTATTGGACAGGTGATGAGCAGTGCCTGGTTTTCTCCACACATACCGCTTAGAATTAAGGCCAAAAAGTTATATTTTGGTCTCATCAGACCAGAGAATCTTATTTCTCACCATCTTGGAGTCCTTCAGGTGTTTTTTTAGCAAACTCCATGCGGGCTTTCATATGTCTTACACTGAGGAGTAGCTTCCGTCGGGCCACTCTGCCATAAAGCCCCGACTGGTGGAGGGCTGCAGTGATGGTTGACTTTCTACAACTTTCTCCCATCTCCTGACTGCATCTCTGGAGCTCAGCCACAGTGATCTTTGGGTTCTTCTTTACCTCTCTCACCAAGGCTCTTCTCCCCCGATAGCTCAGTTTGGCCAGACGACCAGCTCTAGGAAGGGTTCTGGTCGTCCCAAACGTCTTCCATTTGAGGATTATGGAGGCCACTGTGCTCTTAGGAACCTTTAGTGCAGCAGAAATCTTTTTGTAACCTTGGCCAGGTCTGTGCCTTGCCACAATTCTGTCTCTGAGCTCTTCAGGCAGTTCCTTTGACCTCATGATTCTCATTTGCTCTGACATGCATTGTGATCTGGAAGGTCTTATATAGACAGGTGTGTGGCTTTCCTAATCAAGTCCAATCAGTATTATCAAATACAGCTGGACTCTAATGAAGGTGTAGAACCATCTCAAGGATGATCAGAAGAAATGGAAAGCACCTGAGTTAAATATATGAGTGTCACAGCAAAGGGTCTTAATACTTAGGACCATGTGATATTTCAGTTTTTCTTTTTTAATAAATCTGCAACAATGTCAACAATTCTGTGTTTTTCCGTCAGTATGGGGTGCTATGTGTACATTCATGAGGAAGAAGAATGAACCTAAATGATTTTAGCAAATGGCTGCAATATAACAAAGAGTGAAAAATTTAAGGGGGTCTGAATACTTTCCGTACCCACTGTATATACGTTATTTACACTAAACAAGCCAATGTTGTTTTTGAACAGATTATTGGGTCACATATGTGTGAGAATATTGGCAAAACCTATCTTCTTTGTGGGGTCTATCTGGTTCCTCCCCCCTTTTCCATCTTGGACCCTTTGTGGCGAGAACCCGCCTCAGCCCCGGATCAGACGTATATCCTTTCTGGTGCATCCAGCAATGAGAAATGTTTTTTTTTCTTTATATCCTTTAAAATCCCAGAACATCCTTGGAGATTTTCTGGACGATCAATTAATACAATTGTGTCTCTGTAAGTATTCAAACTTTTCAGACTTTGGCTGCTTTCAAGTTGGACTTTTGGTATATTTGTTTTTTATTACTAATATATCTGTGCCAATTAATGTTCACTTATAGGTATTTTTACAAAGCTCCTGAAGAGTGGATGTAAATTCCACGAAACGCGTAGAGCTAAAAATGACAGATCACGACATGAATTCATGGAATGTTGATGAGACCGTATCTCAGATGCGTGTTGATGTGGACATTTTCCTTATTTTGATTTATAGCATTCATGTAATGTGTATTATTTGTATGTATATGGTTTCCAATATGGTATATATTCATTTTTTGATGTTACATACATATGTGCATGTCAATCGATTTTCTCCATGATATCCATGTTCGTGCTGTTTTAAATCCTATTTTTTGATTGATATGTTTTTGATCAATTGCTGCCTGACTTTTTATTCGTCATGGAGCCATTTATAAAATAAATCCTATTTGGCACCAATCTTTCAATTGTCTTATTAACAGCTAAATATGCTCACCTCACTCAAAGTCCCACTGGCCCCCCTATTTTCTTTTCACAATTTCAGGGATGGAGGTTTTAGCTGTGGTGCTGCAGATCTATTTCCTAAAATACCTAAATTGGGTGGAAGACACCCGCGTGCCCCTTTTAGATCTGCCCGCATCTGTTCTTACAAATTTACTGGTCCTATTTTGTTATCAGCCAATCTGAAATGCTTTTTTAATATTTTTTTAAAGATATTAATAATATTGCCTTCATTTGTTTCCGGCCCAGATGGTTCTCTGATTCCGGGGTTGCGATGCTCGGCCTGCTACCCCGCCCTCCTTCTCTGCCTGAGTGGGGGGCGGAGACTGTCATGCTGAGCATCGGCGTCATGCCTTTAGCCCATCCACTGTCCGTTTTTGCGGATCAGTGGATTTGGATTTTTTCTTCCACTCTGACTGCTGGGAGGGGCTAGTGATGTGGGCGGAGTCCGGCATCCACCGGAAGCCGGGTCCGTCCCATCCCGCCCCTTCCCTTGGCGTCCGCATGGCGTTGGCGGGGACTCGCCCAGGTCCGGGGAGATATAAACCCGATGGATCATTGGGATCCTATTTCAATATGTGTTGCCTGCACCTTGGTTGTATTCATCATCTTCTTGATATCTTCTTTGTAAGTTACCATTATCTGAACATCTATCTTTCCTGTTCAACTCACATTTGTCTTTTATTTTTATTTTTTCCCTTGCACACATTTTCTTCCAATCCTGGAAGCATGGTCTTTCCTGCTCCCTTTTCCTTTTCTACCTATCCGCCTAAATGGCTTGCTGGGCACTCTGGTGTTTCTCTTTGGGATCCTATGGTATTCATTTCTTCTTTTATTTTGAACTTCCTCACACTAATTACCCAACTTGGACCTTGTCCTTTATTAGTATATATTTATATACGTTATTTACACTAAACAAGCCAATGTTGTTTTTGAACAGATTATTGGGTCACATATGTGTGAGAATATTGGCAAAACCTATCTTCTTTGTGGGGTCTATCTGGTTCCTCCCCCCTTTTCCATCTTGGACCCTTTGTGGCGAGAACCCGCCTCAGCCCCGGATCAGACGTATATCCATTCTGGTGCATCCAGCAATGAGAAATGTTTTTTTTTTTCTTTATATCCTTTAAAATCCCAGAACATCCTTGGAGATTTTCTGGACGATCAATTAATACAATTGTGTCTCTGTAAGTATTCAAACTTTTCAGACTTTGGCTGCTTTCAAGTTGGACTTTTGGTATATTTGTTTTTTATTACTAATATATCTGTGCCAATTAATGTTCACTTATAGGTATTTTTACAAAGCTCCTGAAGAGTGGATGTAAATTCCACGAAACGCGTAGAGCTAAAAATGACAGATCACGACATGAATTCATGGAATGTTGATGAGACCGTATCTCAGATGCGTGTTGATGTGGACATTTTCCTTATTTTGATTTATAGCATTCATGTAATGTGTATTATTTGTATGTATATGGTTTCCAATATGGTATATATTCATTTTTTGATGTTACATACATATGTGCATGTCAATCGATTTTCTCCATGATATCCATGTTCGTGCTGTTTTAAATCCTATTTTTTGATTGATATGTTTTTGATCAATTGCTGCCTGACTTTTTATTCGTCATGGAGCCATTTATAAAATAAATCCTATTTGGCACCAATCTTTCAATTGTCTTATTAACAGCTAAATATGCTCACCTCACTCAAAGTCCCACTGGCCCCCCCCCTATTTTCTTTTCTGTTATCAGTATGATTACTTCTGACAAGTTCTCCATCAACTGAGATAAAACCAGGCTGAATTTTGTGTCGAGGTGGGTGCTATAAATAGATTAGCAGGCAACTGGTCTATTCACAGCACATTCCTTCCTTCTTCTGCCTATGTGGAGTGGGGTTGTGAGCCTTTCCTCCAATCAGCTGTCATACAGTGTATGTCCAGACTACATTACCATTGCTGAACAGGAAGAGAAAATTTCTAACACGATGTGCACTTTCTAAAGAATATAGCAGACTGAAGACAGCAGATATACATGTAAAAGCTATGTAGGGAGAATTGTTTCATCTCTGTGTATCATCTGAGGCTGTTTACTTCACTGGATATACGTGAGGGTTTACATCCACTTTAAAACATGAATACATTGACATAATTTTAAACAGTGTTTTGAATATTTTTAAATCTGCAGTTTTATTTAACCACTTCCCGCCCGCCATATAGCAAAATGACGGCCGGGAAGTGGTTGCACTATCCTGACTGGGCGTCATATAACGTCCAGCAGAGCGGCGATCGGTGGTGCGGTGTGTCACTCTGACTCAACGCATCTCTAATCCCGGTATAGAGCCTAATGACGTAGGCTCTTTACCATGTGACCAACTGTGTCCAATCACAGCTGGTCATATAGTAAATAGGAAGTGTAATTGATCGGATTTCCTCAGTTCGTGCCTGACAGGCACGAGTAGAGGAGAGCCGATCGGCGGCTCTCCTGACAAGGGGGGTCTGTGCTGGTAATCAGAGCATTGATTACTAGTGCAGACCCTTGGGGGATACCACTAGAGCCACCAGGCATTGCCCACCTATGGCCACCAGGGATGCCCACCCATGGCCACCAGGGATAACAATCAGGGCTCACGGACCCTTTCAGTGTCCTCCTCATCAGAGCTGCCCATAATTGCCATCTATCAGTGCCGCTCACCAGTGCCAAACATTGCCATCTCTCAGTGCCACCCACCAGTGCCCATTATTGCCCATCAGTGCTGCCTATCAGTGCCCATTAGTGCCACCTATCAGTGCCCATCAGTGCCACCTATCAGTACCCATCAGTGCCACCTATCAGTGCCCATCAGTGCCGCACATCAGTGCCCACCAATGCTGCATATCAGTGCTACCTATCAGTGCCACATATCAGTGCCCATCAGTGCTGCATATCAGTGCCGCCTATCAGCAGTGATGCAAGTAACTGCGTTTAAGTAAACGGCGTTACTTAACGCAGTTACTTTAGAGGGTAACGAGTAATCTAACTGAATACTCGTGCCCTCCCTGTAACGCCATTGCCGCTACTTCGGCTGCGTAACCGCAATTACATCTACTGCCACTAGATGGCAGTAGTGTAATTGTAATTCCCCCTCTCCTCTATGACCACGGCCGGCGCTGTCCGCGGTACTGGAGAGAGAGAGAGGAGGAGGAGACTGAGGACTCGGAGAGGTGAGCGGCAGAGCACAGCGCGCCAGGCCCAGGAGGGCAGAGCATTGCCACTTTGCCAGCCAGTGGGTGTCCGGCGGCCATATAGATTTTATTATAAAAATATAGTCCAGGACCAGGAGTCTCTAGGGCAGCAGCAGGAAGTCCACCACCAGTCAGCCAGCCCAGAAGATAAGAGAGAGGCGCAGACCAACAGGCCTGGAGGAGGACGGAGCCAGACGGACCCGGACCACAGTGTGCCAGTGCCTGGGCAGGCCACACCACCACCAGAAGCCAGCACAGCAGGTACCAAAAAACAAAAAACTCACAGTCACAGACTCAGTCACAGTCAGGAGTCAGGACTCAGACCCCCACCACCACCACCAGTGTGCCACACCGTCACCACCACCACCAGTGTGCCACACCGCCACCACCAGTGTGCCACACTGCCACCACCACCACCAGTGTACCACACCGCCACCACCAGTGTGCCACACTGCCACCACCACCACCAGTGTGCCCCACTGCCACCACCAGGGTGCCACACCGCCACCACCAGTGTGCCACACTGCCACCACCAGTGTGCCACACCGCCACCATCAGTGTGCCACACTGCCACCACCAGTGTGCCACACCCCACCACCAGTGTGCCACACCGCCAACACCAGTGTGCCACACCGCCAACACCAGTGTGCCACACCGCCACCACCACCACCAGTGTGCCACACCACCACCACCACCAGTGTGCCACACCACCACCACCACCAGTGTGACACACTGCCACCACCACCACCATTGTGCCACACCGCCAGCACCAGTGTGCCACACCACCAGTGTGCCACACCGCCACCACCAGTGTGCCACACCACCAGTGTGCAACACCGCCACCACCAGTGTGCCACACTGCCACCACCCATCTGCCACACCACCAGCCAGCCACTCCAGGCAGCAGGTACCAAAAAACAAAAATACAAAACAAAATACAGTTACTCACACAGTCAGGAGAACTCAGGACTCAGAGCCCCACATTGTGCCACACCGCCACCACTATTAAAGATCTTATAGAACATAATTGCATTATAGAATAGTAAAAAAAAGTCACAGTTACTTTGCTGAGTAACTAATTACTTTTTCAATGTGGTAACTGAGTCACTAACTCAATTACTTTTTGGGAGAAGAAATTTGTAACTGTAACTAATTACTTTTTTAAAGTAAGATGACCAACACTGCCTATCAGTGCCCATCAGTGCTGCATATTAGTGTCTCAGGCTCTGATGGGGTGTCACTGCTACTTACATAGTTACATAGTTAGTGAGGTTGAAAAAAGACATCAGTCCATCCAGTTCAACCTATGATGTGTGTGTGTGTTTGCTTTTAGCCGTACATTGTGTACCCCTGTATATTGTGGTCTTTAAGGTGTCCATCTAACAGTTTTTTGAAACTATCAATGCTCCCTGCTGATACAACTGCTTGTGGAAGAGAATTCCACATCCTTACCGCTCTTACAGTGAAGAACCCCTTACGCAATTTAAGGTTAAACCGCCTTTCCTCTAGTTTTAGTGAGTGGCCACGTGTCTTATTGTATCTCCTTTCTCTGAATAGTTTGTTCCTTATGCTCGGGTCGCCAGTACAGTATTTGTACATTGATATCATATCCCCCCTCAATCGTCTCTTCTCCAGAGAGAATAAGTTCAGGGCTTGTAGTCTTTCTTCATAGCTGATGTCCTCCATCCCCCTAATTATTTTTGTTGCCCTTCTCTGGACTTTCTCCAGTTCCAGCACATCCTTTCTGAGGACCGGTGCCCAGAACTGGACAGCATACTCCAGATGTGGCCGGACCAGAGTCTTGTAGAGCGGGAGAATAATCTCTTTATTTCTGGAGTGAATCCCCTTTTTTATACATCCCAGTATTCTGTTGGCTTTGCTTGCGGCGGCCTGGCATTGCATGCCACTGCCAAGCCTGTTGTCTACCAGTACCCCTAAGTCCTTTTCCATCCTAGACTCACCCAGAGGTTCCCCCCCTAGTGAGTAGCTTGCTTTCTGGTTTCTGGCCCCCAAGTGCATTACTTTACATTTTTCAACATTAAATCTCATCTGCCATGTAGTTGTCCACTCTGTTATTTTGTTCAGGTCCGCTTGCAAGGTTTCCACATCCTGCATAGAAGATATTGGCATTCCTAATTTAGTATCATCTGAAAATACTGAGATTGTACTCGATATCCCCTCCTCCAGATCATTTATGAATAAATTAAACAGGATTGGTCCCAGGACAGAACCCTGGGGGACCCCACTTTCCACACCCGCCCAATCCGAGTACTCCCCATTAATCACCACCCTCTGTACTCTCCCCTGGAGCCAGTTCTCTATCCAGGTACTCACCTTATGGTCCATACCTATCTTCCTTAGTTTGTACAGTAAGCGTTTGTGGGGAACGGTGTCGAAGGCCTTTGCAAAGTCCAGATACACCACATCCACAGGCTTACCTTTATCTAGGTGGCAGCTCACTTCATCATAGAAGGATAATAGATTGGTTTGGCACAAACGATTTTTCATGAATCCGTGCTGATTAATACTTATAATACCGTTTTCATTACTAAAGTCTTGTATGTGGTCCCTTAACATCCCCTCCAATATTTTGCAGACTACAGATGTTAGGCTGATCAGCCTATAGTTACCCGGGATATATCTCGGCCCCTTTTTAAATATTGGTACCACGTTGGCTTTTTTCCAATCAGCTGGCACCATACCCATCTGTAAACTATCCTTAAAGATCAAGAATAATGGTCTGGCAATCACCTGGCTGAGCTCTTTAAGAACCCTCGGGTGCAAGCCATCCGGTCCCGGGGATTTATTTATGTTAAGCTTCTCTAGTTTAGCTCTAAGTCTATCTTCTGTTAGCCATGGCGGCACTTCCTGAAGTGTGTTGTTTAGTTCGGCCTTACAAGCAAGGTTCGTGTAGCCCCCCGATTCCTTTGTGAAGACTGAAGAAAATAAATTATTTAACACTTCCGCCTTTTCTCTGTCCTCAGTGGCCATTTTTCCTTTATCATCTTTTATGGGGCCAATGTGTTCTGGCCTCGCTTTCTTACTGTTTATATACTTAAAGAACTTCTTGGGGTTCTTTTTACTCTCCTCCGCTATATGTCTCTCGTGTTCTATTTTAGCCGCCCTGATTTCTTTTTTACATTTCTTATTACACTCTTTATAATGCTTAAATGCTGCCACTGACCCCTCAGTCTTGTATTTTTTGAAGGCCTTTTCTTTAGCTCTAATATACATTTTTATGTTGGAGTTTAGCCACCCAGGGTTTAGTTTTGCTCTTTTAAATTTATTTCCCTGTGGAATGCACTGGCCCACCCCCTTGTTAAGTATGCTCTTGAAGCACTCCCATTTTTCCTCAGTGTTCTTTGTTCCCAGGGTTCTATCCCATTTTATATTTTCTAGCAGTGAGCGCAGTTTAGGGAAATTGTCTCTTTTGAAATTCAGCGTCTTAATATTACCCTTGTGTTTCCTATTACTGTAATTAATACTGAAACCAATTGACCTATGGTCACTGCTCCCTAAGTTTTCCCGTATTTCTATATCCGTGAGCAGGTCTGCATTGTTGGTAATCAGTAGGTCAAGTACCGCATTGTTTTTTGTCGGTGCATTCACCATCTGACCCATGAAATTGTCCTGCAAAATATTTAGGAACTGCCTAGCCTTGGCTGAGTGCGCGGTTCCTTCTGCCCAGTCTATATCCGGATAATTAAAGCTACTCCATCAGTGCCTCCTCCTCAGTGCCTATCAGTGCGGTCTCATCAGTGCTCATCAGTGCAGGAAAAAACGTATCTGTTTACAAAATTTTATAACATAAACAAAATACTTTTTTTTTTTCAAACTTTTTGGTATTTTTATTTGTGTAGCAAAAAAGAAAAAACCTTGCAGTGATCAAATACCACCAAAAAAAAGCTCTATTTGTGGGGGAATAATGGCATAAATTTGGTTTAGGTACAGTGTTGCATGACCGTACAATTGTCATTCAAAATGCAATAGCGCTAAAGGCTGAAAATTGGCCTGGGCACGAAGGGGGTGAAAGTGCCCTGTATTGAAGTGGTTAAAGAATACCCCTTAAAGAGGAAGTTAACCCCCCCCCCCCCCCAAAAAAAATGAAAAAAAAAAAAAGCCTGTAAGACAAAGGCATAATGAGCTAGTATGCAAATGGGATCTGAAGGAATGGCACGGGTGGCCGTTCCTTCAGAGCGCATGCGCCGATGACGTCATCGGCTGCATTAAAAGTAAATATCTCCTAAACGGTGCAAGTTTAGGAGATATTTACAGTACCTATAGGTAAGCCTTAATATAGGCTTACCTTCAGGTACAATTTATAAGAGAGGGTTAACAACCTCTTTAATCATACGATGAAGGTCCTTGTTCAGGTACTTCCTTTTATGAGGTGACAATGCTCTCCCATTTTTACTCCTGCATTGTCACCCTCCCCTGACAGTGTTATAGTGTGTACTAACCCCTGCCGTATAATAAATAACACATAATATATATACAGAAAGGCCTGTGAAATAAAAAAAAACATATACTGGATAAATGCAATGTATGCACTAAATTACATGTATTGTCCTCATAAAGTTATCAGAATATTTTTTTTTTCAATATCTCCTCTTCCTGGATAATCATACATTTTTCTACTTCCTTAACCCATCACTATCACATCAAAGATATATTAATAAACACATGTTGGTTAATTAGGGTGAAAAAAAGCTTAAGATGACAAATCATCCGATATAGAATATTAATGACTAATCAGTGAATCAGCACTTCCAACCTTTCATATATATGTTCGTTAGCTCTAAGTAATTGGATTTTATTTATAGACATGTTGATGGAATGAAGTATAGCACTACAGTAACATGGTGCAAGTATTTTTGAAAATATTCATTAAAGGTAGAGAATAACACAGGCAGCATTTTATCAAACATCAGTGCACTAGTTATGAAGAAAAAAAAATGCGTGTAAAAGAATAAATAAATATAAACTGCAATGCATTTAGACAACACTGCACAGCATACACAAAACTGCACCGCGTGGTGTGAACCTACCCAAAATGAATCCTTTACTAAAAAAAAACGGGTAGCAATGCTGACATTTCCTCTGAAAATACTAGTTGCTTGGCTGTGATGCTTATCTGAGTATGTATTTATGAGCCAGACCCAATATGCAGACCAGGAGCTCTAAATACCCTACGCCCCAGTTTGTCACATGCTTGTTTTGGGCCAGTGATGCAAACAGTGAAACTAGACACAGTCAGACAAAAAGTATTTCAAAAGAATAGGTCAGCAAATGTTGACTTACATAGTTCTCTCAGTACAGGTTCTCTTTAACTGCTTTGCAGAGACTGTAGTTTGCAGAGCACAATAGCTCAAACTTAAAGTTGCTATTTATATAAATTTAAAAAAACAATGTACATATTTACCAGGACACTAGGGATCTTCAATCATCATCCAAAGGTTTTATTGAAGAATGATCACATCACAATGTAAAAGGTGCAACATTTCAGATCCGTGCAGGACCCCTTTATCAGGCATGCCTGACAAAGGGGTTCTGTGCATCACATGCCTGAAGATCCGTGGTGTGCTGGCAAATATGTACACTGATCTGTGATGTTTCATCTTTCTGTATCCAGCTGGCTGTTGCTCCCTTTACCTCTAAGTCCTTTGCAGTAAGGTGTGTGAAGGGAATATTGACACTTGTATTTACACTTACATTAAAAAAGACACCCTTGTCTGCCACCCACCCACCTACTGTGTTTAGACGGGCCCTATGAGCTTTCATTTAGAGCCTGTAAGCAAATCACTTATGCTGTTCTCCTTCTTTAGAAAGTTCAAACAGATTTGTGACATCAGTGTCATGGGTGTGCTTTATTAAATATTAATTTGGAAAATTAAAAAAAAAAAAGAAAAAAAAACTGGATAACATATGTAGCACCCTACAGGTAGGTGCTAGGTAAAAGTATAGTGGGCCTTGTCTGCCTAATAGCAGGGCTGTGATTTATTAGTCAGGGTGTCATGGTTTCCAGGTGTGCCTGCTGAAGGGGGAGTCTCCACACTGGCTCCTGTCAGAGGCTTCTCATAGGGTGGTGGAGGAAACCAAATCAGGGGACACATCCAGGCTTGTAACTACCCCAGAAGGCAGATTGTTCTGCAAAGGATTCTAGGAGTGGGTATAAGTTTGGGGGTGGCACATGACACAATGTCTTTGGCGGGAGCAGAGTCCCAGGAGGGAGAGAATGGGGCGTCACCTGAGAATCCAGAGAGAGCTGAGTTGAGCTGAGAGGACCCGGTGTGCCGAGAACCAGCGGAGAGCGAGAGGGATCCAGTCCCAGAAAAGCCTACACAGCTCGTGAGTACTGAGGATTGCCCCTGGGGGTCTGCCTGAAGAGTTAGAGGAGACCACTCCGGAGGAGGTTCTGGGATCCAGTGCCAGCTAGCTGAAAGGGGGTACCTAGGTTGAGGACCCTGAAGTAATAGAGGGGGTACATAGTCAGTGGACCCTGAAGAACTTAAAGTGTAAAGGGGTGCCTGCGGTTTGGGCCCTGAAGTGATAGTGTACAGTGTGAAGTGTGCCAGTTGAGAGTTGCAGCAGTACAGGAACTTACAAGGAGTTTCTCAGCCAGTGTGTTGCTGGAGGGAGCCATTTAGTAACTCTGAGCTATTGCAGTGTTACAAGTCAAGCAGTTCTACGGTCCTGGATCTTCTGGACTACAGTCGAGGATCCAGCACAGTTTCAGTAAATACACAGTGTTCAAGCGTTGGCTAGCGTCGGCTGGCGTCAAGACAGCGCTAATAGGCATTTTTGCCAGAAAAGTCCCACAATTGTATCTAGTTGAGCCTAAAGGAGTATCCCACTCATTCTCTTCTCCGATCCCCTTAAATACAATAAAACCACAAAACAAAGATGCCGGAGCTGTCAATGTCTCACTGCTCACACCCAGGGTCGCAGCTCACAAGGGCTGGTGGGGTAACCAGTACCGATGGCAGACCCACATCAGGCCACAGGCCTGGAAAACCTGCTACACATAAAAAAATATATGTAAAACAGATAAAAAAGCATAGTGACTAAATATACTGTAAATTTACACCACGTGTGTGTGTGTGTGTGTGTGTGTGTAAAATAGACCCAAAGCCACCAGTTTCCCTTTAAAATGTTTTTGTGTTGGAGGTGTTTGCGAAACTGTTTAGATCGAGGACTTCAAAGATTCTGATCGTAACATGCAAACTGAAATGGTAAACCTCTTAGGTATAATTCATTTAAATTGAAAGGCATTTTTCAGTTGACATTGTTACATGCTTTACTAATCTAATTCTTTAGATTGTAAACTGAAATGTGCTTTATGCTCTCCAAGTTGGCATATTTTATGGAAATTGAGGTACAATTTTATTTATTTTTTTGCTGATGTTGTTAAACAATTGATTTCCTTTGCAACACATTCTGCTGACTGGGCTGCTCAGAATTACAGGCAGTTTCATTAAAAATGTTTAAATGTGTCTTTTACCCAAGAAGTAGAGTTTAATCTCATGACAGGAAAAAAGTGTAATATATACAGTATATGCAAATAACATTATATCATATATAAATAGAACATATAAATATAAATAGAACATGCACCGTACACAAAGACATTTTTGAAATAGCCGCACTTTCCTTTCCCTAAATAGGAACTAAACTCTGGAAGCTGTACCCACAAAGGCGAAGTAGAGGGCAAAAGACTAGTCACCAGAATTTTTTGTGATCTCCCTGCAGTTGATCTTTCCCCCATTATTGAGTTACCATACCTTGTTCTGCACTTGTGCTGGGGTGGCCATCTTAGTAAAAGAGAAGAACATTCTTCCTCATCTCAGAGCTGCCCCTTCGACTTCTAATTGTTACTTATTTGGATTAGAGGTCCTTTTTTAGATTCAAAATCCTTTTGTTACCCTCTCCTTTTCACTTATTATTTTGGCCTGATACACAAGAAAGAAAACAAAATGCTATTTAATTACCCAAAGTGCTAACCTCTTATCCAAACTCTATACTAGGGGTTCTTAAAGGCTACGTTTCCCTTTAAAAATGTATAAATGAGCATACTTTTGCAGATAAAAACTGTGCATTTATTTTTTTACAGCAGCCTGCAGAACATTGCACCTGCAAACAGCAGATCACAGGGGCAATGTCAGGCTCCTGCACAGTCTTCTTGTACTTTGTAACTTTATACTTGTATCTCCATATGGGCTTTCTGTTACAAAGCTAGAGGAAGAATAAATGAGCTATGAGCGTGCTGAGCAGTGTGCTCACACATCATTCAAACTTCAAATACATCTGCCACGGTGGTACTTGTAGTTTTTTCATTGACAGAACTCTGTGAATGAATGGTACGGCTGTGGGGGTGGAGCCCCTCACAGCCAAGCTGTTTTCAAACTGTGACAACGGGTGCAGGGAGAGGATCTCATGTCTGTTGTCACAGAGACGGGAGGTCTGGCGGTGGGAGGCGGGTGCATAATAGCATGTTTCATGTTACACTCTTAACCGCTTGCCGACCGCTCACTGAGCTGGTACTGCGGCAAAGTGGCTCGTTATCGTCCAGCGACGTAGACCTATGTCGCCGGATCCCGCCCCCTCTTGGCGGCGCACACGCGCCGCTGGAGGCTCGCTCCCGCTGTATTCAAACACAGCGGGAGTCATGCCAGGGGAGGAGAGGCGGTGATCACCGCCGCTCTTCCCCGATTGTTGGGAATCGAGTGAGGAAATCCGCCCACTTGTGTAAACAAAGCGGGCGGATCTCCTCTGTGACAGACAGTCACAGATTACAGGATTCAGCATAGCTGAGCCTGCGATCTGTGTCTGTGTCACACAATCCCCTCCCCCCACACACGTCAGTAAGCATGAGGCATACATTTAAGCCCTTGATCACCAATAAAGTTAACCCCTTCCCTGCCAGTGTCTTTATTACAGTAACAGTGCATATTTATAGCACTGATTACTGTAGTAATGTCACTGGTACATCCAAAAGTGTCAAAAATGTCAGTTAGGGGTCCGATCTGTCCGCCGCAATGTCGCAGTCCCGCAAAAAAAATCGCAGATCGCCGCCATTACTAGTAAAAAAAAATAAACAATAAAAATTACAAATCTTTCCCATAGTTAGTAAACGCGATAACTTTTGCGCAAACCAATCAAAATAGGCCCATTGCGATTTTTTTTACCAAAAATATGTAGCAGAAAACAAATTGGCCTAAAATGTTAAAAGATTTTGATTTTTAAATTTTTTTGGGGGGAATGTTATATATCAGAATGTAAAAAATATTGTTTTTTTTTTTTTCAAAATTGTCGCTCTTTTTTTCAAAAAGTAAAAATCACACAGGTGATCAAATACCACCAAAAGAAAGCTCTATTTGTGGGGGAAAAAAGGCATAAATTTAATTTGGGTACAGAGTCGCACGACCGCGCAATTGTCTGTTAAAATAACGCAGTGCCGAATCGCAAAATATAGCCTGGTCAGGAATGGGGTAAAATCTTTCGGTCTTAAAGCGGTTAAAAATACGCTCATTGAGGATTTTTTTGTCAAAGACATGTAGCTAAATACATTTTGGTGTAAATATATGACAAAAATTGAATATATTGGATATTTTTTAACTGTCAAACATGTAGCTAAATACATTTTGGCATAAATATATGACATAAATTGAATATATTGGATATTTTTTAACTGTCAAAGTAGAAAATGTCAATTTTTTCGCAAAATTTTCGCTCTTTTTTTATTAATATCACAAAAAATGAAAAGCGCAGAGGTGATCAAATACCACCAAAAGGAAGCTCTGTTTGTGGGAAAAAAGGATGTAAATTTCGTTTGGGTACGGCGTTGCATGACCGCGCAATTGTCAGTTAAAGTCGCGCAGTGCCAAGTTGCAAAAAGTGGCCTGGACGTAAAGCAGGAAAATCCTCCGGTGGTAAAGTGGTTAATATCCGTGTCTAACATGTAACATCCTATAGATTAACTTATCCTTTAAACTGTATCCTTATCCTTAAAACTTTTTAATGCAAAGACCCAAATAAGGAAATTCTTACCTTACTGGGACCCAAGAAGAGAGATATTACCAAAATGTTAGCAAAGATGCACAAAAACAAATAACAATTGACATATAATAAAAAAAAAAACGTATAGAAACAGTATGCATTTGTTTTAATCTAAGTATAGTTCTCAATGTTCTCTGAGTTGTAAAGCAGAAAAACAAACTTTTGATAAAACAATAGCTTTAATTTAATACAGAGAATAGATTCCAGAGTATTATTACAGTGTAAATGCTCATACATATACAAAAACTGCAGAATCTCAGGCAAATATAAAATACTCAAGTTATTGTAGCTCTGTAGTTTTAATACTTTAAGTATTTTTGGTTTGTTTTTTTGTTTTTTGTTATACTGGTGACATATCTTCTGAGACAAGGGCTGGGATTAATATTTGAGAGGTCAGCCTTTGGCTGTTCCCAGTGTCAGTTATGTACAAATTGGGAGTGCTGGTTTGCACACTCACTGGAAGGATGTGTTTGACTTGGGACATTTGGTGCCCATGTCTATGGTACTGACCTGAGAGGACACAACCCCCTGTGTATCTCTTAAGAGCTAAGGGCAAGAATGTAATCCCTGTATCAGCAGGAGGATAAGAAAATAAGAGACAAATGGATAAAAATGTGGCCACTTCATCAAGGACCCAATTCATTGTGTTCTGTGTGTGACCCTCCCTGTTTAACAGAAGTTAATTGTTAGTTCCACTTCTGTTGAACAAGCACAGTGGAAAACATTCATTGATCAGAAGCTGTAATTGCTAATCATTGTATTTTGACAGTGGAAAGTCCCCGCTGTCAGAATACAATGTCAAGTTTGGGAGTAATCCTCTATTCACCTCGCTTTTGTAGATAGTGGAACTTGTTCATTTTTTATTTTTTTTTTCGTTCAGTCCACCGCTTGAACGACAAAAAACGAACCATTTATACCCAGCATAAGGTTGGCCTAGGAACAATTCTAGGAATTAGGATTAAAATGGAAAGAGACTCGTCATCAGATATAATTTTGTTACAAAGTTTGGAAGTATGGTTGCCCCCTCATGACTGGTGATCTAATGAGGGATATTTCAAGAAGCAGCAGGAGAGGTTCAAAAAGCACAGATCAACAGAATGAATGAAGCAGATGCACGCAGTGCAAATTCTTCTCTAGCAAGCACCAAAGTAGTGACATCACCAAGTCTCATTCCAATTTTCATGAGACGTCAGTCAGAGGCATCAATGACTTAGATTATATCATATGGCAGATATACAACTACATGACTATAGGCACCTTCACACGCAAGTGCACTGCTATCTTTTTTTTTTTTTTAATTTAACATCTTTATTATCATTTTCTTATTATATAAAACACAAAACACGTGGAACATTACATATTCATGGGCATATTTACCATTGCACCAAATTATCATAATACATGAAACAATTTCATACCAGAGAGAGAGAGAGAAGAGAGGAGAAGAAAAGATAAAGAAAAAAAAAACAATAACCCACTACATCCTTAAACTTATATGTGTAAGACAATATCCTGTGTTTCAAATATTGAGGCATGCACTGCCAGTACTTCTCCAGACATGTGCACGCAGCCACATCACAAAAAAAAAAAAAAAACTCACAGATCTTCTCATTTATTCCCTTATCTTACCGATCTCCCCTCCCACATTGTGTATATAGGAGGAAAGTTCAATAAGTCCATATATAGAACAATTTAGTATATTTCAAAATGATATAACGTGCACTTGCCAGTACTTCCCCTGGCCTTTTTTGGGAGAAAAAAAAAACAATAACCCTCTACATCCTTAAACTTATATGTGTAAGACAATATCCTGTGTTTCAAATATTGAGGCATGCGCTGCCAGTACTTCTCCAGACATGTGCACGCAGCCACATCACAAAAAAAAAAAAAGAAAAGAGAAAAACACCCACACACCCCTACCCTCTCCTACACTTATAAATGACCAAAATAAAAGAAGTTTCAATAAACCACTACATTCTTGTAGTCTTGCTCGTCTCTAAGATCAGATCAAATATTCTCTAATGAGACATCAGTCATAATTATCATGAGACATCAGTCAGAGGCATCAATAACTTAGATTATATCATATGGCAGATATACAGCTACATGACTATAGGCACCTTCACACGTAAGTGCACTGCTATCCAGTGCTGTATCTTGGCCTAGGCCAACAAGGCCCAGGCCTAGGGCGGCACTTTGCAGGGGGGCAGCAAAAAAGCTGCACCCTGCACAAAAAAAAAACAGCCTCCTCCCGGTTCCCGCTCCAAAAGGGTCTCCGCCGGCTTGCGCTACACTTTTAATATAGTGCCAGTCTTCTGGGGTGAATTGGGCCAGAGGGCAGAGTCCAGGAGGCAAATCGGTCTGGCACCCCGATAAAATGGTCAGTGAAGAGGCTGCACTGATGGGCAGTAATGAGGCAGCACTGATGAAGCTACGCTGATGGGCACTGATAGACTTGTGGTCTGTGGTTCACAGATGACAGGGTGGGTCGTAAACAGTAAAGGGCGTGGCCTTTACAGGAAGGGGTGGGTCATATGTAAATTAGGGGGTGCACAAGTTTAGTCAGGCCTAGGGCAGCACAAAACCTAAATACACCACTGCTGCTATCTATATTTTAGGCAGAAATTCAAAACAGAGGTACGTTTTTTTCAGGCACAATTAACATTTCTAGGTGATCCCTTTAAGATAGTAAAACATTTTGACATCAGGTCCACTTTAAAAAGAATGAACTCCAGCCAAAAGTTCAGCTTTAAATAAATAGAGAATAGGTAAGATAAGGTATCTGATGGATGGAATTGTTTCCCCTATTTCCTGTCCCAGAGCCAGAACAGGAAGTGGGAGGAAACCCCTCCTTTGACAGCTGTCACCAGAATTGGTGTCCCTCTATATCCCTTCTGCTGACCACTATAACATTTTAGAGTTATCTTCATATAACAGTGGTCAACAGGACAGAAACTGAGTGAATATGTCACACAGGGGAATCTACTGTTCCAATAGCTTTCAGCCAAAATCAAAGTAAACAAATGCATCCCTTTAAATGTGTGTTTACAGTTTAAAAAAACAATTTTTCATAAAATATTTATATAATTTTTATCCTATGGTGGAGAATAGTTACCCAGAGTGCTCTTGATGTTCAGGGACCCATGGCTTTCAGTTAAGCCAGTGCCTAAACAGAGCACCTAGGATTTTAGAAGAGATAATAAAGCGACTCCATCTATCTATAACATGGTTAATATGCCACCAGGTATGATACCAGCTTCATATTCTGGATGGTCAGTCCTGAAAGGCAAGGTCTTTACGATTTGACCATATTCAAATGGCTACATTTGAAAATGTTTCTTTCTGCAGGATGGTCGTGTTGATTTGGCAGCATTTTCATGTTGTGTGCTGTTGTTTATCTCTTTTCACCCACCTACTACATCATGTTGGTTGCACAGCCAAGCAGGAAACTGTAGGGAAGCTATAGTCTACTTAACATT
The DNA here is from genome assembly GCF_965119305.1 of Pelophylax lessonae. Lineage (NCBI taxonomy): Eukaryota > Metazoa > Chordata > Amphibia > Anura > Ranidae > Pelophylax > Pelophylax lessonae. The sequence continues at coordinate 133,237,374 of NC_138770.1, forward strand.
CTTTATCAACACATAAATGGGATTATAGCATATCAAACAAATAGTTTTTAATCATATGTGTAATCAGGGGCAACCATATTTGCTACTTACATAAGCAAGCTGTGCTACTGTACACCGCTCCCCCATGCAAATCTTCCAGTCAGGACTAACTGATTGAAAGCAATTCACTCTCTATTAGATTTTTCCGGTTGTGGATCATAATAAATTGGATTAAAAGAACCACATAAGAAGCCTGTAAATGTGTAAAACAATAATGAAAATAAAGGACCTCAAACATCTAAAATATGAACTTTGTGTAAAAATTTAAATATGTGATTTGTCACTGCTAATTTACAGTATGTTGGATAATATGGGCTTTGGGACTGTCATCCTAATCTTTCCTCTACTATTTGGATTCACTACATTGAGCTGGAACAATGTATCCTTATCTTGTTTCAGTGTTGTTTCAAAGTAGTGAGGCAAGGATAAGTAGGACAGACCTTTAACTTTCTAAAGCAATTGAGCTATAGCAGGTCCATATTTCTGTTCCAAGAAGTGTTTAAGGTAATCATTACAGTAGTAGGAGGAAAATAAGTATCACAATGCCAATGGTAGTGTTTGGCACTGCAAACTAACAATTGTATAATAGAAAACTATAAACCGCTGTTGCTCTGATTTTGATCCACTATCAAAAACAGTATTAAACCATGGGAAAAAAAGAGAGCAGCACTGGCCAAAGACTAATACTAATGATTACCACCCTAATAGTGTTGCAAAAACATCTATGTGAAAGAAACGTGTCCACTAAATATACAATGTCCAAGAAAATATATATGGTGACTAACTGAATGATGACTGCAAAAATAAATGCAAAACTGTAGCGCTAAGCTACTATCATAAGGTACAAAATATGCAGACAATACAAAATAAAATGCTATCCAAAACCAATCACCCTAAATTAACTCACCAGAGTTAATGGCTGGTCTAATATAACCAGCTGCTGAGCTTATTACTGATCCCTTAGGACTAGTGGACTCCCAGATGCTGGCTCCCAGTGCCATCCCCTCTCAGTGGGCCCTCACATTCAGATTCCAATCAGGCATATACCTCCAGTGAAAAGAAGAAGGTTCTCATAGTGTGAGTCCTAAGGAATCAGTAATAAGCGCAGAATCTGGTTATATTAGACCAGCCATTAACTCTGGTGAGTTTTTTAGGGGGGTCAGTTTAGGATATCACTGGGTGTCACTATATTGTTATATACTATATATTTTTTGCATATATTGCACATTATTTTATAAGCTTATTGCACACTTGTTATACATTGTTGTATTTTACTTTTTATTGCGCTAACACTTTATTTTGTATTATCTGCATATTGTGTACCTTATGATAGTAGTTTAGCGCTATAGTGTTGCATTTATCTTTGCAGTCATCATTCCTTTAGTCACTATATATATATATTTTTTTTTGGACATTTATATATTTTTTTGGACACGTTTTTCCACATAGATGTTTTCACAACACTGTTAGGGTGGCGATCAACAGGATTAGTCTATGGCCAGCACTGCTTTTTTCTAGGGTTTAATCATTACAGTAGTAACTCAAGATATACGCAAATACACACCAAAGATTCTCTGTGCTTTCCAGAGTAAACCTATGCCACTAGACAAGTGGGGCTGCACCACATGACTGTGCTGACCAAATAAATGCATCTTCTTTGTCAGGGTCCCAACACCCTGCTTGCCATTGATTGCCTTCTTTTAAGGCAGTACTATTTTTGCTCTCATTTGGCAGTAAATCCAAGGGAGGCTGGAAATTGTACTTATCGCAGCAGTCTCTTTTCTTTTATATCAGTAACTCCACTCTCCCACTGGTAATTGTTTCCTCTCACTGTCCGATTCACAGCGAAGTTCCACTTCCATCTGAATCTACTAATTTCATCTACTGTTCTGAATTATTTATTTCATTATTTATTTTTTTACTGTAGAAAAAACTGTTTTCAAGTTTAAGTAGCGGAAACACTATGCATTATTAATCTGTATTGTGTTACTGGAGTGTATACAGTATTTTGAAACCATTCATTAGAAATAATCAGCTTAGAAGAGGTTTAATGTACTCAGTGGGATCGTTTCAGCGGCAATCCAGGCAGGAAATGTGTGTTGCTCTATATTTATAGTCCAGCCTAGAAACTTTCAAAGAGTTTGGTTGGGGAAGAAGGATTCTAACTCACTACATTGGGGGTATTGTAAAGGCGCAGGGACACTTGGGAGGACTACAAGAAGTGAGAAGAAGATTTGGCAAGACTGGATTTGATAGTTGGCTATTTTTGCATTTGCATATATCTTGAGGATTGTGTGATGGCTTATGCAAATACCTGTAGGTTGTTTCTCCTTTTTTATTACACGCCTTGTCTAAAGTCTCAAACCTCTCTTTTTGCTTCCTTTTTTATTAAGAACATGCAATTGGAGTTTTTTTTCTAAATAAACATCTGCTTTTACCCATTCTCGAGATTTTCCTTTTGCAGCATCTAAAATTTGTTTTTTTTTCTGTAAGTTTACTTTTATTTGCTACCATTATTCGTGTTAAATTTAGCTTAGAACTTTAAATAGATATAAACCCAATCAATAAAATCTCTTAAATGGTTTAGCATGCCAATATAAGGCCTCTTTCACATGGGCATTCCGTATGTCCGTATATCACTCCATCCGTTTGCGAGTGATATACGGACATAATGCATGTCAATGGGATTGCGGATGTCAGCGGATGACCATCCGCTGACATCCAATTTTCGTCCTTTCAGTTCTGTTCCGTTTTTTGGAACGGAACAGAACCCTATTTTTCAGAAAGAACGGAAAGGACGCAAAATCGGATGTCAGCGCTGACATCCGCAATCCCCATAGACATACATTATGTCCGTATATCATCCGTAAACGGATGGGATGATATGCGGACATACAGAGCGGATGACACAAGTGTCATCTGTGTCCGTGAAAAAAAAAAAAGTGCCGGAGCAGATCGCAATATGGTCCGCTCCGTGTGAAAGAAGCCTTATTTTTGTATTTTTCTTTCAATATTTTTTCATCTATAATTATGTGTGGCAGAGACACCTGGTGATCCTGCCTTTATGGTCCATTTTTTCTAAATACATAACTAAATAAAATTAACGACTTGGAGACTCAGGCTTTTCTGTAAGAAAACATCTTATATTATTTTTGTTTAGCAGGGACCCTAAAGTATAAAATGGCTGTCGTGCAATTTTTTAGTCACGTGGTATTTACGCAGCAGTTTTTCAAACACACTTTTTTTTAAAACAAAATACACTTTTTTGAATGTTAATCAAAGAACACAATATATAATATAGTTTTTATAAACTGTAAAAGATTATGTTACTCTGAATAAATACATACCTAACATGTCACACTTTAAAACTGACAACAATGGCAACAAATTACGATACTTAAAAATCTCCTTAGACGACAAAATGTTTACAGGTTACCAGTTTAGAATTACAAAGGAGGTCTAGCGCTAGAATTTTTGCTCTTGCTATAATGTTTGTGGCAATACCTCACGTGTTTGGTACGAACTCTGTTTACATATGTGTGATTGACCTACATATGCGTTCGCCTCTGTGTGCAAGCTTGGGGGGACAGGGAGCTTCAAAAACGTGTATATATATATATATTTTTTTTTATATATATATATACAGTATATATATATATATATATATATATATATATATATATATATATATATTTTACACTGTCCCTTTAATTATTTTTTTTTTAATCAGCCCTGGTGATAGCAATAAAGCATGAAAGGGCCTCTTTATGGAGACACCCGGAGTCTATAAGACCCTACATCTCTCATCTACTCTGGAAAGCATGAGAAAAAAAATGGCTCTGTTTATATCTGCCCTAATCGGAAGTGATTAAATACTTGCTTCTAATCTCCTAAACCATAGAGATGATCCGAGATGTTCCAGCCTCTGGTCAGCTCTATGATCAGTCAGCGGAAACGCCGGATTGGATGCCTGCTTTCCTGATCACACAAAAGAGCCAGGGGAGGCACTGCCGGGTGGCGTGAGGGGAAAACGACCCCTGCCACTAGCCTTTAAAAGTTATTCAGCAGCTAATCAGCTGCTCGGAACACTTTAAAAATCTAGGGAATGGCAGGCTGAAAATTTTAATACCAGGATTATGACTGACTGGCAAAGTATAACCACTTGAACACAACCATGTATATACTGTATACAAGATTGTGCATTAAGTGATTTTGGAAAAAAGGTTAATGGAAAAAAATGTAAATAGTGATTAGAAATTACAAAAAAAAAAATTTGCAAAAAAAATAATAGCTATGGGAAAAAAGGAGGGGGGGAGATTAATTGGATCTGATTAGGGTTAATTTAGGGGTTACATATGTAGCACCCTACATGTAGGTGCTAGGTAAATGTATAGTGGGCCATGTCTGCCTAACAGCAGGGCCATGATTTCCTTGGTAGGGTGTCATGGCTTCCAGGTGTGTCTGCTGAAGGGGGAGTCTCCCCACTGGCTCTGTGAGAGGCTTCTCATAGGGCAGTGGAGGAAACCCAATCAGGGATACATTCAGGCTTGTAACTACCCCAGAAGGCAGATTCTGCCGCAAAGGATTCTGGGAGTGGGTATAAGTTTGAGGGAGGGCATGACTCATGGTCTTTGGCGGGAAGCAGAGTCCCAGGAGGGAGAGGATGGCTGTCTCTCCTCTTGTCAGAGGAAGCGGATGGCTTGGGTGCTTCCTGAGAATCCAGAGTGCTGAGTTGAGCTGAGGGGGATCCAGTGTGCCGAGAACCAGCAGAGAGCGAGAGGGGTCCAGTCCCAGGAAAGCCTATACAGGTCGTGAGTACTGAGGATTGCCCCTGGGGGTCTGCCTAGAGTCAGTGGGGTCCACCCTGGAGAAGGTTCTAGGATCCGAGAGTCAGCTAGCTGTAAAGGGGGTGCCTAGTCAGAGGACCCTTAAGTGATAAAGGGGGCGCCTGCAGTTTGGGCCCTGAAGAGTTAATGCACAGTGTGAGTGCATCAGTTGAGAGTTGCAGCCATACAGGAATACACAGCAAGTTACCTCTAGCCAGGGCAAGGCTGGAGAGAGTAGTCAGTGACTTTGCAGTGCCAGCAGTGTCAGATGTTCAATGTTTCACAGTCCTGGATCTTCTGGACTTAATTCGGAGTTCCAGCACAGCTTTCAGAGAAACAGTGTGTTAAAAGCATCAGTAAGCGTTGGCTAGCGTCGGCTGGAATCAAGACAGCGTTAATGGGCATTTTTGTTATAAAAGTCCCAGAATTGTACATAGTCGAGCCAAAGGAGTATCCCACTCATTCCCTTCTCCCATCCCCTAAAACTACAATAAAACAACCAAACAAAGATGCCAGAGTTGTCAATGTGTCAGTTCTCACACCCAGGGCCGAAGCTCACATGGGCTGGAGAGGTAACTGGTAACAATTGCAGACCCACATCAGGCCACAGGCCTGGAAATATTGGTACACATAGTTGGTAAGGTTAAAAAAAGACACCAGTCTATCCAGTTCAACTTGTGTAAGTGAGCAGTGGCGGCCCGTGAATAGGGGGCGCCAGGGCGCCGCCCCCCCTAAAAAAAAGAAAAAGAATTACAAAAAGAACAATAAAGTTTTGAAAAAAAAATCTTGTTCGCCGGCCTATGTGGTGGCTAAAGGGGGGTGGGGTTTACGACCCAGAAGAGGCGCTGATTGGCTGCCTTCTGGGGGCGTAACCTGGGCGCAGGTCATTGCGCTAGGACACCCCCACTTTCGTGATATCCTGGCTGTGATTGGTCCAGACTTCTGCCTGGACCAATCACAGTAGGACATCATCTGGTCACGTGACGCGTGGGGCGGTGCACCGCCCCGGCGTCACGATCACCGCTTCCGCCTTCTGGGTTCCATTCCTTCCTGAGGCTCAGTGTGTCGCAGCAGCCGGACCGGAGAGAGAAGATAGAAGACGTCCCGTGAGTGACTCCCGTCCGCTTAGAGCTCTCGCCGACGCCGAGTCGCCGCGTGACCAGGAGGACCAGTCCAGGACCAGGAGGAGACGGAGACCAGGACTCGGAATCAGGCCTTCTTCATGGACGGACAGCAGACCGCATTCGGATCCAGGCCTCGGGTCGGAAGAGAGAGACGAGTCCAGTCCTGTGCAGCAGCAGCCCAGTAAGTCCTCAGTCCTCCTCCTCCTCAGGCCTCTGTCCACTCCACAAAAAAAATGCATGCCTTGCCATTGCCTGCCATCCATGCCATGCCATTGCCATCCATTGCCTGCCATCCATGCCATGCCTTTGCCATCCATCGCCTGCCATCCATGCCATGCCATTGCCATCCATTGCCTGCCATCCATGCCATTGCCATCCATTGCCTGCCATCCATGCCATGCCATTGTCATCCATCGCCTGCCATCCATGCCATGCCATTGCCATCCATTGCCTGCCATCCATGCCATGCCATTGCCATCCATTGCCTGCCATGCCATCCATCCATCCATGATGATAATGATATCTGCTGCAGATATCATTATCATCATGGATGGATGGATGAATGGATGGACCCAGGCCAGAACAGGTAGGTACAGGCAGGTCACGGTGCAAGATTTATCAAGTCATCCATCCATGATGATATATATATAATGATATCTGCACACTCTGGTCTGGGCCTGGCTTGGGATATTATTCTTGCACCATGACCTGCCTGTACCTACCTGTTCTGGCCTGGCCTGGCCTGGGTCCAGCCATCCATCCATGATGATAATGATATCTGCACACTCTGGTCTGGGCCCGGCCTGGGTAACTTGATAAATCTTGCACCGTGACCTGCCTGTACCTACCTGTACTGGCCTGGCCTGGGTCCATCCATCCATGATGGATGGATAGACCCAGGCCAGAACAGGTAGGTACAGGCAGGTCACGGTGCAAGAATAATATCAAGTTGCCCAGACCAGACTGTGCAGATATCATTATATATATCATCATGGATGGATGGATGAAAGGGGCATGTATGCTGGTCACTACATTGAAAGGGGGCCTGTACGCTGGTCACTACATTGAAAGGGGCATGTATGCTGGTCACTACATTGAAAGGGGGCATGTATGCTGGTCACTACATTGAAAGGGGGCATGTACACTGGTCACTACATTGAAAGGGGGCATGTACACTGGTCACTACATTGAAAGGGGCATGTGCGCTTGTCACTACATTGAAAGGGGCATGTACGCTGGTCACTACATTGAAAGGGGGCATGTACGCTGGTCACTACATTGAAAGGGGGCATGTACACTGGTCACTACATTGAAAGGGGTCATGTACGCTGGTCACTGCATTGAAAGGGGGCCTGTACGCTGGTCACTGCATTGAAAGGGGGCATGTACGCTTGTCACTGCATTGAGGGGGGCATGTACACTTGTCACTGCATTGAAAGGGGGCATGTACGCTGGTCACTACATTGAAAGCGGGCCTGTACGCTGGTCACTACATTGAAAGGGGGCCTGTACGCTTGTCACTGCATTGAAAGGGGGCATGTACGCTGGTCACTACATTGAAAGGGGGCATGTACGCTGGTCACTACATTGAAAGGGGGCATGTACACTGGTTACTGCATTGAAAGGGGGCCTGTAATGTGGGATTAATGCTAGGGGGCCTGTACTGTGGGATTAGTGCTAGGGGGCAAGTACTGTGGGGTTTGTGCTAGGGGGCCTGTACTGTGGGGTTTGTGCTAGGGGGCCTGTACTGTGGGGTTTGTGCCACTCTCAGTCAGTGTATCCCATAATAGGGTGTCTCTCACAGTATATCCCATAATAGGGCCCCTGCTCCCTATTATGGGATATACTAATACTGAGAGACCCCTTAATATGTGATATATTGGGAGAATTTGTTCACACAAGCAAAATATAGGGGACAAAATGGGTGGAGTCTATAGGGGGTGGGGCTTCTGATAAATGGGAGGGGTCAAAATAGAAGGGCGGGGTCTTGCGCCCCCCCATCTTAAAATTTCACCAGCCGCCACTGTGAGTGAGTGTGTGATTGTGTCAATAATAATTCCCATATGCCTCTATATTGCATTCGTAATAGTTTTTTGAAACTATGGTCACTCCACGCTGACACCACCACTTGTGGAAGGGAGTTCCACATCCTTACTGCTCTGAAACAAAAGAACCCTCTTTGCAGGTTAAGGTTAAATCGCATCTCCTCCAATTTCATTGAGTGGCCATGTGTCTTCTTCAGCTCCCTGAAACTGAATAGCTTTTTTTCCTATGCTAGAATCACCATTGAGGTATTTGTATATCACTATTATATCTCCCTCAAGTGTCTCTTCTCCAGGGACAATAAGTTTAATTCTTGTAGTCATACCTCCGAACTGAGGTCTGCCAGTCCCCTTATTAGCTTTGAAGCCCTTCTCTGGACTTCCTCCAGTTCTAGCACATTCTTCCGGAGGACTTATGACCAGAAATGGGCAACATACTCAAAATGCAGCAGAACCAGAGTTTTGTAAAGTGGTAGAATTATAGTTTTATCTCTGGAGTAAATACCCTTTTTATGCATGCTAATATTCGGCTTGCTGCAGCTTGGCATTGCATACCATTTCTGAGCCTGTGATCTACTAGAACACCCAAATCTTTTTCTATCCTGGATTCCCCCAAAGGTTCCCCCCCAGCGAGTAACTTGCATTCATATTTTTAGCCCTCAAATGCATTACTTTACATTTTTCAACATTAACACCTTCCCGTCCGGTCTATTGTACAATGACGGGCGGGAGCACTGCTGTTCTTGGAGGACATCATACGAGGTCCTCCCAGGAAAGCCCCTTGCTTGTGCCCCACGGGCCACGCTCCATTGCGATCTGTCACCCGCCGTGTCCACCAGACACGGCTGAAGACAGATCACTGTACCAACCCGCTGCCGGTACCATGAGACCACTGTGGCCAATCACAACAGGTCACATGACAGTTGTACATAATGAAAGGCTTTGTTACATGCCTTTCATTGTGTACTATTGTGATGAGCTCTGTAATTGGTCACAGTCATCACATAGTACAGACAGGGCCAATCACATCTGTACCATGTGATTAACTGTTGCCAATCACAGCTAATCACAATAGACAACTCTGAATGAGTAGTTTTCATTCAGTAAAAATGGTTACTTATTACTGTAAAATACAGTTTAACCATAGTGTGTAAAAAAAATTGGTAACACTTTATTGCTCCTGTCAATGTATGTAGAAAAAGAAAAAATTGTAAAAAAAAAAAAAAATGAATAAAAAATGATTTTTTTTTTAATTTTTTTTTTTTACATACTTTCACCAGTCAGTGTCCCTGATTTTCAACACACCAGTTATATAACCATAAAAAAAATATTGCAGCGCTGAAAATATCAACAAATAAAATAAGTGTTCTCAAATAAATGGTATGAATAATATGAGGTTCTTGTAACGAAAGTTCATATAAAAGACGTGACAATATTAGGTGGGTGTGATCCAGTGAACCAGTAGAATCAAATGATGAGAAGTACAAAAAAGGTAATCTCCAACATCAATAACGAGTGAAGTGCCAACTCACCAGAAACAGATGCTGTCTAGGTTATAGCAGTCCTGTATTTTGGCCTAGGCCAACAAGGCCCAGGCCTAGGGCGGCACTTTGCAGGGGGGCAGCAAAATAGCTGCCCCCACCTCCACCTGAGAATCTACTGGCCACAGTTTGCTAGAGCCGGCTGGCATCTAGCAACCAGTGAGGTCACGGCCGTCACTCTCTGGCCCTGGCCATGTTTTAAAGTGGAGGAGGATTTAACTTCCTCCTCCTTCACACCTATTGCTCGTGGGGCCCAATGAGTCCCGCTGGTCTGGTGACAGTGGGGTGCAGGGCAACAAAGCAAAATCCACCAATCCACCACCGACAGCAGCTGCTGCTGCTTAGCTGTGGCGTCTTTACACAGCGAGTGGGCAGCCGGCCGGCCCTGGAAGCTGGCTAGAACTGAGAGCCTGCGAGGAAGAAGACCTCCACTGCGCCACCCTGTCCTAAGCAATAGCGGGTGCAGCAACCCTGGCACGTCCCAGAGCCTGCACTCCTTCTCAAAGCTCCTCTTCGCTCCCAGCTGGGACATCAACAGGCTGACCGAGGGCCCAAAAGACGAAGCCGGGCGGGAGGTAGGTGCATCACACACACACCTACCCACAGACAGGGGGGAACAGGAGGGTCTCCCACCTCCCCTCTCTCTTCCCCTCTCTCACACCCTCCCTCACCCATCCCCCTCTCTCTGTCTCTCACCCCCCCCCCTCATAAGATCTCAGTGGTTCTTGCTGGGACTTGTAGTCCTTCAATTTTGGAGGGCGTTGCATCCATTAAACAGGAAGGGGTGGGCACATTTTAAATAGGAGGGGGCGCCTAATTTTAGTCTTGCCAGGGCAGCACAAAACCAAAATACACCACTGGGTTATAGGACAGCAAACGAGTGATATGCGACCAGTCTCATGATTTCAAGGGCATTAGTCCAGTCAGCAACCTCCGGCCTCATGGGTAACTTCCAGTGCGGTGATCAGCTCAGCACATCATGCAACAGTTAATTTTGCAAAGAAAATGGAAGAGGCTCATGGTGCAGTATGAAATAAAATCAGTTTAATAAAAAAATTCTATATAGTGTATCACTGGTACAAAGTGCAGTGTACACAAGATAAAACAAAAAGCGGTAAAAAATAACTCACATATAAAGCCACCACTAAAGGAAAAGTGATGGCTGGGACCTTAAGTGTTTGAGATAACAAGCTCTACGGCCGTTTCACGTCCAACGCGTCCTCAGGAGCCTTGCCAAAGCATCTCAAACACTTAAGGTCCCAGCCATTAAGGTCCCAGCCATCACTTTTCCTTTAGTGGTGGCTTTATATGTGAGTTCTTTTTTACCGCTTTTTGTTTTATCTTATGTACACTGCACTTTGTACCAGTGATACACTATATAGATTTTTTTTTATTAAACTGATTTTATTTCATACTGCACCATGAGCCTCCTCCATTTTTTTGCAAAATTAACCGTTGCATGATGTGCTGAGCTGATCACCGCACTGGAAGTTACTCATGAGGCCTGAGGTTGCTGACTGGACTGATGCCCTGGAAATCCTGAGACTGGTCGCATAACACTCGTTTGCTGTCCTATAACCTAGACCGCATCTGGTTCTGGTGAGTTGGCCCTTCACTCGTTATTGATGTTGGAGATTACCTTTTTTGTCCTTCTCATCGTTTGATTCTACTAGTTCACTGGATCACACCCACCTAATATTGTCACATCTTTTATATGAACTTTCGTTACAAGAAACGTCATATTATTCATACCATTTATTTGAGAATACTTATTTTATTTGTTGATATTTTCAGCGCTGCGATTTTTTTTTATGGTTCTATTATTGTGTATGTATATTTTACACTTCCTTTGCGCTAGCTGCTGTTTTTTATCATTAGCGCTGATTCATTTTTTATATCACCTATTCACACCAGTTATATGGTGATGGTATATTACACTGGTGACAGTATGTAAAACATTTTACAATTTTTTTTTTTTAATTTCTTAATTTTTAAAAAAATTGTGACAGAAAAATTACAACTTCAAAAAACTTGCTATGCCTCTTACGAAATACCTTGGACTTGCTTCTTTCCAAAAAGGGGTAATTTTGGGGATGTTTGTACTGTCCTAGCATTTTCGTGAGTTAGGCCGTCAGTATATCTGGATTTATCTATTTTCAGATATACAGTACAGTATATATACCATAGTTGTTAGACTCTATAACTTTCCTACAGGCTAAGTAATATATACTGATTTGCTTTATTTTCAGCAAAGAAATGTAGCAGAACACATTTTGGCCTAAATTTATGAAGAAAGATTATTTATTTGCAAAAACGTATAACAGAAACAAAGAAAAACTATTTTTGCAAAATGTTCTGTTTTTTTTTCTGTTTGTTATGCAAAAAAATAAAAAATGGCGATTAAATACCACCAAAAGTACGCTCTATTTGTGTAAAAAAATAATGATAAAATGTCATATGGGTGCAGTGTTGCATGACTGCGCAATTGCAAGTGCCCAGCATTGAAGGGGGTAAACCACAGTTGCTATGTAGTTGGCTATATCTTTATTTTATTGAGGTCTTCCTGTAAGGTTTCTGTATCCTGTTGTGAAGTTATGGCCCTGCTTAGCTTCGCATTGTCAGAAAACACTGAGATTGAACTATTTATGCCTCTTTATCGTTTATGAATAAATTAAAAAGAACTGGTCCCAGGACAGAGCCTTGGGGTACCCCACTTACCACTCCAGACCAGTCTTCTATGCGGGTAAATTCCCTATGGTCCATGCCAACAGACCTCAATTTGTAAATTAAACATTTCTGAGGAACTGTATAAGATGATTTTGCAAAATCCAGATCCACCAGATCCACAGGCCTTCCTTTACCTAGATGACAGCTATTTTTCTTGTAGAATGTTAACAAATTGCTCTGGCAAGAACAATATTTAATAAATCCATGCTGATTACTACTAATGATACTGTTTTCATCACCAATTTATTGGATATAGTCCCTTATCATCCCCCCGAATAGTTTACATACTATAGATGTTAGCCTGACTGGCCTGTAATTTCCAGGTATATGTCTCTGCCTTTTTAAAATATTGGTACCATGTTGGCTTTTCACCAAATGAGCTATTACCTTTTCAATCAGCTAATATTCCATGCACCAGCAGCTCCATCTCTGGATTCTGGATGTCTCCTCCTCCCAGCTGCAGATGCACCAATGACTGTAATGCATGAGATCATCCACATACTGTGAGTTGCCAATTATTGTTCGCTGTATCTACCTCTTCACCTTGCTGCACTTAGATTGGTGCCCCCTTGCTGTCTCTTAGCTATTGCAGGTGCTATCCCGACCATACCCAATATATTCATCATGACAGTTCCCTTGGTGTTTTCCCCAACTGGGAATCCTTTTGAGAACCATGATTAACATAATTTATCTTACTGTATGTGAGTTGCTTATTGTCTTCCTTTCATAAATGTGTGTATACCCACTACATTTAGTCTGCACACTTTGCTCTTTTTCTCTATTTGTAGCTTCACATCTCTGCGTGTTGGGAATGTGCACATAATTGCACACTTTACCAACATGCAAAGAAGCATGCTGCACTTCACCAGACCTAGAGTAAGTGAAATCAATTCTTAATGGCACTCCCACACATTGGAAACCACATGAGTTCTGTTGAGCATGCTAAACTGCATGGTAAAGTGCAGTGCGATTTTACAGAAGAGTCAGGGACTTCTTTCCTGCATTTCTCGCAGGCAGGGCAGCCTAATGTGTAAACCAAGGCTAAATGTAGTTGTGGAGGAGGAGGAAGAGCAGGGCATACTACACACATCCTAAGGATTTAGGCAAGTATTTTATTTAATTAAAAGTAAACTTGGCGATTGTTTTTGATACAAGCCACTTTATTAATCTAAATTTCACTCAGTTTAGGAATTATGACATTTTGGGAAGGCATTATTATGTTGTTCTCCAAGACAACAAGGTATACCGCTATGACAGAATTGTGCCTGGTGCTCACAGAAACAAAGATTCTCTTTGCAATATAGAACTGAGAAAAATAGGAATATATAGAATCATGTGTTTACAAAAACTGGCAAGTGACAATAAACATTTTCTAAACAAAAGAAGCTAAAGTGGTAATGTCCACCAGAGAAAGTCCAGTAAATGTTTATGCTGCTAAAGCTTATGAAGGTATAAATACACAATATTGCATATCTGCAGTTTTACAATTCTGTCTCATTTTACATATGGGAAGGTGCTGTTGTCTTCTGGGTCATGGGCATTTTTAATTAATTGGATGCTTTTTCATCCTCTTTTCCAACTTCCTAAAATTTTCAGTTGCTCTAAAAGGTCACCACCCATCACGTTCTTGGATAATCAATATCTGTCTTGACACACAATATGTCCCCTTTATGACTATAATGAGGTGACTGAGTTACTAATGTGGTTATAAATGCTAGGTTATGTTCCTAACACTCATCAGAACTGGGGCAGCCACTTCAATAGGAGATGAAACGTCTTCAACATTACAGAACAGGTAGAGCTGAATGTGACTAACTATTACTTTTAACCACTTCCCACCTGACCCTGTATAAATATGGCTGGACAGGACAGTCGATGCATCTATACATTCCTCCTCACATGCGTGTCTTCAGGGGTGCAGCAGCGCAATCTGTGATCGAAGTACCAGGCTGCTGTGATTGGCCCTGGTACCATGTGATCACTGTGACCAATCACAATGATAACATGTCCAGTAGTAAATAAGGGCTTTCATTCATGATGTTATTGCCTACTACTATGATCTCTGAGATTGGTCACAGTGATCACATGGTACAGGGGCCAAAAACAGTAATCGCATCAATCACAATAGTAAAAGTAACAATGGCATCATGAATGGATGCCAACACAAATAGAAATTATTTCTAATACAGTGATCATCACTGTAATAAGCAATGCTAGTGTAAAAATAATCCCAATTACCTCCTCAGGGCAGTACAGTGTCACTATGGTGACACTGCTCTGGTGATAGTGAATAAAATTGTAAAAAAAAATGTACTATTTTTTTACATAACAGAGCAAGTGAAGTGTCACTATGTTGACATTGTAATGATGTGGTAGTGATCACTCTGATATCACTGTATGTCAGTGCAGCCAGTCATTGTCTCTGATCACAGCCACAGCAGTACAATTTTACCAGACCAGTGCTGCCAGTCACTGTCCATATTTACTGTCACACTAGTCTGTTCCTAATCAACGCTGTCCACTCACATGTGTCCTTAATCACCACCGCACCACTCACAGTGTTCCTGATCCCCGCCACACCAGTCATTATTTCCCTAATTGCCACCACACCAGTTACAGTATTCTTGATCACAGCCACACCAGTCATATTTTCCCTAAAAGAACAGGGGTCTGCGGGTCAAAGGACAGGGGTTTGTGGATCACAGGATGGGGTCAATTGGGCAGAGGACAGGGTCAGCAGAGCATAGGAACAGGAGACAGTAGGGTAGAGCATGGGGTTAGTGGGGCAGGGGATGGGGTCAGCAGGGCAAAGGACAGGAGTTAGTAGGGCAGAGCAAGGGGTCAGCAGGGTAGAGGATGGGGTCCACAGAGTACAGGATAGGGTCAGTGGGGCAAAGGACAGGGTCAGACTTGTATAGGACAAGATCAGTGGGGCAGAGGAGAGGTCAGCAGGGTACAGGAGAGGGTCAGTAGGGCAGAGAATGGGGCCAGCAGGGCACAGGATGGGGTCAGTGGTGCAGGGGATGGGGTCAGCAGAGCATAGGACAGAGGTCAGTAGGGCAAAGGATAGGGTCACTGCAAGCAGGGCTCTCAGCAGAGCTTCTCCTTCCCACACTGCACACAACTGAGGTTGGATTCTTTTACAGACACAGTCTCAATCTGCACAATGTGTAGCTGGCTGTTGCAACTCTGTTGTTTTTCCAATATGAGTATTTCACAGGTCAGAACTGCAAAAGCCAGCTACACACAGCGCAGATTGAGGTTTTATCTGTACAAGAATCCAATCTCAGCTGTGTGCTGCTTTATGTCTTGTGTGAGGCTTTGTCCAGAAGGAGAATGGGGGAGGAACGTACCGATCCTGGCACAGCATCCATGGGGGGGGGGGGGGGACAGTGCGCTATGCACTGCCCTCTAGATCCAGCAGTCCTCAACGCAGCTTCAATGTCAGCTGAAGGCAAGCCGAGTAAGGTGGGGGGCCAATGCTCCTCCTATGTAGCCAGCCGCAAAATCCCGGTGGCTTTGCTGATGTGTGGGAGATGGGTATCCAAGGCTTTCTTCACCTGGCTATAATAAACACAGTTGCACAGGCCCCATGGAGCATAAGTGGGATTGTTATTGCGAGCCCTGCAACTCCTGATGCTATGCCCATGCTAGTGTCCCTGAACACCGCCACACCAGTCATACGTATTGTCTCTAATCACCACAACACCAGGTACAGTCTTCCCTTTCACAGTATTTATTCACAAAAATGCAAGGCTTCCTGTGAATGACTGAGCAGCATTTAGACCATCTCAATTTTGTTCTGGAAATGGGTCGGGAAGCCCCCACACCGCTGCCAGAATACTGTATGTAGCTAATGTTACATACAGCTTAAACGGTTCTGACATTTAATTGAACTATTTAAAGTCTGGAGTTATGCTTTAACTATAAAGGAAACTACCACTTACCATATCACTGCTTTGTAAGGGGGGGGGGGGACCTGGGAGCACCAGCACTAATAGTTGTATTAGTTCAATCCTGGATGATTGAACTTTTTTTTTTCTTGTTTTTTGGTACTGTTTGTTACTGTTTTTTTTCCCCTCTAATCTGTGTTTTGAAAATAATATAAATATCTTTAAAAAAAAAAAAAAAACTATAAAGGAAACTGAATACAGGACTTACATGGTTGCCCCTTTTATTGTGCCAGTAAACCCACCTATCACATTTCTGACCAACAAGAAGTTGACTACTTTAAAGGGAAATCCACGTCGCAGTAACATTTGTCATATTTATAATTCTACCAGTTTTATATTGACTTGCCATGATCATTTTGGACCAAATAGTATTTTCTTAATGTAAATCATTTATTTTATTGATGATTCAGCATTGATTTCCTGCAAGGAGCCTCTGTACTCAATCCTGCCTGCTTGTTAAAGGCCACATAGGAAGCATTCAACAAGCTACTAATAATTCTAGGCTTAAGTATTCACTTACAAATGGCATTTACTCTGTCCATCTGTCAAAGTTATAACTAAAGGCTAAAAGGCAGGAAGAGCCAGAGCAGTGTTTCCATGGTTCCTGATACTATTTTTGTCCCCAAATTTAGTAATTACTTTTTTAGGTTTTGAATTTTACTGAACAAGGCCCTTTCTTATTGAAAACTGTCAGAAGCAAAACAATCACTCAGTGAAGACCAATTACCTTGATTTATCATTGGCTGTAAAAAGAATTTGCAGGTCACCCCTATTATTATTATTATACAGGATTTATAAAGCACCAACAGTTCGCACAGCGTTTTACAACATGAGAACAGACGGTACAACACAATTCAATGCAGGAGGAATTAGAGGGTCCTGCTCGTTAGTATAGGACTGGGGCAGAGGATGGGGTCAACAGGGTATAGGGCAGGGGTCATTAGGGCACCATCCTATGCCCAGCAGGGCTTTTTTCTAAATGCGGTGGGCCTGTGTGCAAGATCATAAGATGTACCTCCTTCTTAAAAAATTCTATTCAAGTATGTATTCTTAAAGTGGTTGTGAACCCTCTCATATACCAAGTGAATTGACTGGCCTCAGGTGATACATAGAGATGAAACAAATCCTCCTACATAGATTTTTCTTGTTGATCTTCAGTCTTCTCTTCTCTACACCCATTCAAATGGGCAGAGTTGTGTTTAAAACCTTCTCCATCTGTTAGTATCACTGAGGAGGGGGCGGAGAGCTGCAGTTACACTTTATGAGAGCTGATTGGTGGAAAAGAACACACCCCCCTCCACACAGCAAACAGGTGTGAAGGAAGGAAGGATACAGAGCAGTGATGTGAATAGCCAAGCTCTGTGCTTATCTCACTCCCTCACACAAATTTATCTCATGTGTTGGGAAAACTTCTTAGAAGTGATTCATGCTGATAACAGAGGAACAAAGCACCAGAGAGAAACAACACTCAGAGCTTTGGTGAGAGATAAGTAAACACTACAGATATATGTACATTGTTAATATTTCATGATTGAGATTTACAACCACTTTAAATTAAAAAATGTATTTTTCCTTTTTTTGCTGTGATTTGACTTCCTGTTTGAGGGTGGCTACATTCATTCTCCATGGTCCAATCATATGTAGGAACGTAGTGACCCTCTCTTGATTGCTCCCAAAATTGACTAAGGACTATGGGATTTGAAGTTTTTATAGAGCATTGCATAAAACCATAACTAATAACACGCAAGGAGGCAGAAAGACACATTCAGTAACTTCATATTTGTTGAGAAAAAATAATCATCTCTGGGTAATAAAAGTACATTGCAAGGATTTTAACAAACTTGGTTTCAGATTCCTACCTGTTTCTGCTCTAAAGAAAAAACAGTTTTCTCAATTATGTCATTTGAATACCAATGCAGGGTCTACATCGCTTTAGAAGTGGCTAATTTTTAGGGAGTATTCCACCAAAAATTACATTCAGGTTGCAGAGGATGCCTAAAACCTGACTTGTATCCTTGGGAAGACTTCTTTACCCAAGCAAGGAATTTCATTTTGGGGAGCATTCTGTACACCAACTCCAGTTTGAAGAGCAAAGGTAATTTATTTTCCACAAAGTTAAGTTACCTTTTAATCACTTCAAGTCCACACACTTTCACCCCCTTCCAAGCCAGGCCTTTTTCCAGTTTTCAGCACTGTTACACTTTGAAAGACATGAGGCCCTAAAATGCCAGGCCAGTAAAAATACCCCCAAAATGACCTTTTTTTTGGAAAGTAGACAGGCCAAGGTAATAAATAAGAGGCATAGTGAGCTTTTTAAGTTGAATTTTTTTTTTTGTCACACTTTTTAGAAAATTAAGAAATTGCATTTTTTTTTTTTCACTAAGTTGTCATTTTAACAAGTTATTTCTCACACACAGCATATACATACTTATGATTACATCCCAAAACACATTCTACTATGCTTCCCGAGTACACATGCAAGACTTTTTTACAGCCTAGATAACAGCCTAGATGCATAGAGGGGTCCAAAATCCAAGGAGCACCTTGTAGTATAAATCACACATTTGTTGTAAACACCCACAAAATGACCCAATTTTGCAAAGCACTGTAGTGGCAACATAGGGCACTGATGAGCACTGTAGTGGAATAATAGGGCAGTGTAGTGGCTCTGTAGGGGACTGATGGCACTAAGGGCACTGTAGGGCTTTGATGGAACTTTAGTGGCACTGAAGGGCTTTGATGGAACTTTAGTGGCACTGTAGGGCACTGATGGCACTGTAGGGGCACTGATGTGGCACTGATAAGCACTGTAGGGGCACTGATGTGGCACTAGTGTGGCACTGATAAGCACTGTAGGGGCACTGTAGGGCACTGTAGTGGAACTGATGGGCACTGCAGCGGAACTGATGGGCACTGTAGGGCACACCAAATGCAGTCGTCTCGCGCTGCTTTTCCCCTGTGTCTCCCTCCTCTCCTCACACAATGTATCAGTGTGAGGAGAGGAGAGAGTCGAACTGGACATGACGCTGGTTTGTTGACAAAGTGGCTGTTCCGTCATTGGATGGAGCGATCATGTGGTAAAGGGCTGCTGTGATTGGTCCTTTACCCCGATCTGTGATGTGCTGGGTCCAGTAGACCCTGTGATCATTGACACTTCTGGATGCATACACTAGGAGGTGCGCGAGAAGCGGATGCACAGGAGGAGGTCAATAGATGCCCTCCCAGAACTAGCTGGCCAGCAAGTGGTTATATGACCAACATGCAAATATACCTAAGTAGTCCATATAGTGAACTTGGTGTAGAAGTGAACTTGGTGTAGAGTTATTCACTTTAAGGTCATCACAGAGGACAAGGAGGTACTCGTTATGTCTGGAGGAAAAGAGATTTAATCTCCAAATACAGAAAAGCCTTCTTCACAGTAAGAGCTGTGAAAATATGGAATAGACTCCCTCAAGAGCTGGTCCTGGCCAGTTCAATAGATTGTTTTAATAAAGGCCTAGATTCTTTCCTAAATCCACATAGTATAACTGGATACTAATATTTATAGGTAAAGTTGACCAGGGAATATCCGATTGCCTATTTGAGAGAACATGAAGGATTTTTTTCCCTGCTGGAGCAAATTGGATGATGCTTCATGCTTTTTTGGGGGGTTTTTTTGCCTTTCTCTGGATCAACCGTGGGTATTGGATAGTGTACATGGAGGTTTTGTATTTTTTTTTCTCTGTTTGTTGAACTGGCTGGACTTGTGTCTTTTTTTTGACCAAATTAACCATATAAGTATCTAATTTCCTCACTACCTATAACATGAAGGACCTGGAGCACCAGTACAGTGGATCACCCACAAAATGACTGTATTTTGGAAAGCAAACACCCCAAGGTATTCTCTAAGTGAAATCAGTGAGTCTTTTGAAGACTTAAATTTTTGCCACAAGTTTTTTAAAAATGTGGAATGAAAATTAAGATTATTTTTTTTACACAAAGTTGTCAATTTAATAGGATATTTTTACACACAGCATAGACATACTTAGAATTACAACCTAAAACATATTCTACTACTCCACGTGATACCACATGTGTAAGACTTTTTCACTTTTTGGACTGATTATATACTAGACATTGTCAGCAAACAAGCAAAGGACCCATCCAGGCAAAAGGCAGAAACATGATCAATAAAGAAGTCAGGGTTAGTTCAGGCAACAACCAGGGACACCAACTGTGACTGGCTGCATTATTAGGTCTCATTCACATGTGAAGTTGGGGGGTGGTACAACTTTGCGATTTAGCTGCAGAGGCAGCTGCTGGGGTGTACATGTGCTACAGCTGCAATGCTTTGCAGCTGTAGCAGGAATTATACCCTTTGCATACCCGCCCAAAGTAACTCATTCAAGTGAATGGGGATGTTTGGGCAGTGTCAAAGGGGTTAAAGCCGGTGGTGCGGAGGCAATACAATGCCTCCTCACTACCAGTCAAATGCTCTCTGAAGAGCAATCCAAACAGAGATAGGGACACAATAACTTGTGTGGTGGTGATCGGGGACACTGTAACGGATGTAGCAGTGATTAGGGACAATATGACTGGTGTAGAAGAGATCAGGGACACTGTAACTGGTGTAGCAGTAATCAGGGACACTGTAAGTGGTGTGGAAGTGATCAGGGACACTCTAACTGGTGTGGCAGTGATTGGAGACACTGTAACTGGTGTGGCAGTGATCAGGGACACTGTAACTGGTGTAGCAGTGATCGGGGACACTGTAACTGGTGTGGCAGTGACCGGGAACACTAACTGGTGTGGCAGTGATCAGGGACACTGTAAATGGTGTGGCAGTGATCGAGGACACTAACTGGTGTAGCAGTGATCGGGGACACTGCAACTGATGTGGCAGTGATCAGAGACACTGTAATAGGTGTGGTGGTGATCAGAGACACTCTAATAGGTGTGGCGGCGATCAGGGACACTGTAACTGGTGTTGCAGTGATTAGGGACAGTATGACTGGTGTGGCGGTGATCAGGGACACTGGGACTGGTGTAACAGTGATCAGGGGCACTTTAACTTGTTTGGCAGGGATCAGGGATACTGCAACTGGCATGGCAGTGATCAGGGACACTGTAACTGGTGTGGCAGTGATCAGGGACACTGTAACTGGTGTGGCAGTGATCAGGGACACTGTAACTGGTGTGACAGTGATCAGGGACACTGTAACTGGTGTGGCAGTGATCAGGGACACTGTAACTGGTGTGGAAGTGATCAGAGACATTGTAATTGGTGTGGCGGTGATCAGGGAAACTGTAACTAGGATTAGCAGTGATTAGGGACAGTATGACTGGTGTGACTGTGATCAGGGACACTGGGACTGGTGTAGCAGTGATTAGGGACACTGTAACTTGTTTGGTAGTGATCATGGACACTGCAACTGGCATAGCAGTGATCAGGGACACTGTAACTGGTGTGGTAGTGATCAGGGACACTGTAACTGGTGTAGCAGTGATTAGGGACAGTATAATTGGTGTGGCGGTGATCAGGGACACTGGGACTGGGGTGGCAGTGATCAGGGACACTGTATATGGTATGGCAGTGATCAGGGACACTGTAACTGGTGTGGCAGTGATCAGGGGACACTGTAACTGGTGTAGCGGTGATTAGGGACAGTATAATTGGTTTGGTGGTGATCAGGGACACTGGGACAGGTGTGGCAGTGATCAGGGACACTGTAACTGGTGCGGCAGTGATCAGGAACCCTGTAATTGGTAAAAAGAACAAAAAAGGGCGCACCGACCTAGCGCATTATCCTCAATATAAGGCTTTATTTAAATGACATAAAAAATGGCTACTCACAGACGTAGATAAAAGTAAAGCGTATCAAGCTGGATTGCTCAAAAGTCCGTGTTTAGTCCTTATAATCGTCCATGATGAGATGACTGACGCGTTTCGAGGCCTAGCCTCTTCCTCAGAGCCACCAAGAGGCTAGGCCTCGAAACGCGTCAGTCATCTCATCATGGACGATTATATGGACTAAACACGGACTTTTGAGCAATCCAGCTTGATACGCTTTACTTTTATCTACGTCTGTGAGTAGCCATTTTTTATGTCATTTAAATAAAGCCTTATATTGAGGATAATGCGCTAGGTCGGTGCGCCCTTTTTTGTTCTTTTTGCTTTTAGTATCGGTGGACTACCCCAGTCCGTTAAGGGCAGCAAGACTCTAGCCATCTGAGAAGCCAGTTGTCAGTCCCGTGAAGTGTGTGGTCGAGGGGCCTGGATGCCAAGCGCAGGAGACGGGTGGTTACACCTTATTGTTTTTTGGACCCTGTAATTGGTGTGGCGATGATCAGGGACACTGTAACTGGTGTTGCAGTGATTAGGGACAGTATGACTGGTGTGGCTGGATGTTATTCGTTTCAATACATTTTTATTAGAGAATAACAAAGACAAATAACAATGGAAGTGGAACAATAATGAAGGCTATTTTACAACAAATAATGGTTGAAAAATGTAGGTCAACTGTATCAGGTGGGTACCCAGCTATCAATGCTATTATAACATCTAGGGTTAAGTCATGAGAAAAGTAGACAAACCTACGTACTATATGAGAACAAAAGGTGATCACCATCTAGTAAGTGCAGGGGATAGCCCCCAAAACAGTAGGGAGCCTCACCCAAGACACCCCTAAAGGGAGCAAACTGTCTCGGAGGAGGCGCACCACGTGTTAACTGCAAAATCGTATAGTGACCCAAACAATAAAATTTCAAAGGAGAACAGCCTATAAGTATGCCATCTACCAACCCTAGGTGAATGAAGCACGGGGCCCAAACTTCAGATGTGTAAAAGTTGCGATCAAAGCCCTACCGAAATAGGAAACAGAGTCTCCAAACCACATCCTAGAGACCTTAACAATTCGGATCGTCAACAGTTTGCTATAAGTACAGTAAAACCAAGAGTTGAACAGGCAGAGAATAGGAAAAAGAAAAAGCGAGAAGAAAGAAGGCAGACAGAATGCGAGGAAAGAAGAAAGAAAAGAGAAGGGGATGCAAAGAGGGGATGGAGGTTCCTGCGGACTAACTCCTGAAGACGCTGTGAGACATACTGGTAAGAGGGTAATGGGGGGGAAAAAGAAAGAAAGGTTCAACCCTCAGTCCAGTGCAAGGAAAACATCAAATAGTAACATTCATGTATGCTGCCCAGGGTTCCCAGATACTTTCAAACTTCTCTCTGGAGTCGTCCAGAATACTATACATCTTCTCCTGTGCCATTATCCACGAAATCTTACACTTAGCCAAATGGAGTGGAACCGAAGGCATCTTCCACTGCCTGGCTATCGCCATCTTGGCACCGAGGAAGATGTAGAAAATGAGGGATTGGGTGTGTTTAGGGAGCTTAGGAATGTGTTGGCTCAACAGGGCTTGAGCTGGGGATGGATGCACCGTGAGACCAGTAATCTGACGAACAATACCGTAAATACGCTGCCAAAACGTCCTGAGTTTGGGGCATTCCCAAAAGATGTGGAGAATGGTGCCAGCCAGGTCACATCCCCGGAAGCAGGTTGGGGATGTGGATGGAAACATGGTGGCCAATCTGGCCGGCACCATGTACCACCTCAAGAGAACTTTAAGATTAGCTTCCATGAGACCAATATTGTGAATACCCCGGAAAGAGCGCCCAACATTAGCGTGCCAGTCGGGGAGGTCCCATTCTAATTTGAGGTCCTGCTCCCATTTAATCATATAGGCAGATTTGGTTTGTGCATCGTTCAGCAGAGCATAAGTGAGGGAGATTCCCCCCTTGACATCAGAAATTTGAGCACACCACTGTTCATAAGGCGTTACCCGTAGGGGTTCAGAGAATTTGGACCTAAGAGAGTTAATAAAGTGCGAAATTTGGGTTAGACGGAATTTCTCTACAGGCGGCATCTTCAACTTTGTGGTACAATGAGAAAAAGTGATAGGACCCGAGCTATCCAAAAAGTGGCCAATTCTGTACATGCCTTTGTCAGTCCACCATTTAAATGCCCCTATGTCTTCACCTGGAGGGAAGGCCGGATTATGGAATAGGTGATGCTGGATGTTATTAAAATGTCAGTAGAAAGCTGTAGCTGTAGAAGGCGTTTTTCAGCTTTTTTGCAGAAGCGTTTTTTAAAGCTTTTTTCTGCAGTAGCATTTTTTATCTTTTTTTTTTTTTAGCAAAACGACACTCCCACAAAAGCTTATGGCTCAAAAAACGTTGATCAACGCAGAATAGCCAAGTTTTTTGCCGTTTTTTGCCGTTTTTCAGCGTTTATTAGCTTTAGAGTTAGAGCATTTTTACAGCTGAAAAACGCCTCTTAAAACCCACTAGTTCTGGGATTTTTTTCTAGCCAGAAAACGCCCCTGTCAAAAACTGCTGATAACAGCCTATGCGTGCATGGACACATAGGATAACATGCTGCGGAGTTTACTGGCTGCAGAAAAAAACGTCTGAGGCCAAAAACAGCCACTGTAAAATTGTCCAGTGTGCACGAGGCCTGAAAGTGACATTGAATGATATCATTGTTGTCCTTTACCCCTTCACCTCTATTTGTTTTGAACGAGCAGTGCACACTCGTTGCAGTCATGTGCATTGTGCTATGCACATGAACATATACATATCTCCTAGTCCATAGTGCAATGTTTCTCAATTCCAGTCCTCAAGTACCCCCTACAGGTCATGTTTTCAGTCCTTCCATTATTTTGCACAGATGATTTGATTAGTTTCACTACTTTAGTGATTACCAGAGCCGTTTCATCTCAGGGAAATCCTGAAAATATGACCTGTTGGGGGGTACTTGAGGACTGGAGTAGAGAAATATTGCCATAGTCTATGGTCCATACTGGGAGTGAGCAAGAGAGGGTGGCTACATTCCTACATACAGTGGGAGTATGGAAAATGAACGTAGACACCCTCTAACAGGAGTTCAAAACACAGCAGCAAAACGGATTTTGGAGATTTGAAATTTTTATTTGAAACTATTTTTTTTATTGCAGATACTTAAACTAGAGTTTAGTGTCACTTTAAACCCAAACCTATACAAAGTGTAATGATGAACTGACTTTGTCTAGAATAATGGTAGAGATAGAAAAAGTGTCTTCTTAAAAGTGTCTTCTTAAAAGTGGACACTTCTCTTGTTTTGCAAGAAAAAGAAAATAAGGAAGATTCTGCTGATGGGCTTCATTACAGAAAAGTTTCTTCTGTTGATTGACTTTATATTAATACTGATTTTTGACTACAGGTAAGCTTTGCAGTTTTGGGCATCTATAATAGCTACCCATTGGGGTTCATTTACTAAATCTGGAGAGTGCAAAATCTGATGCAGTTTAGCAGAAAAACCAAACAGCTTCCATGTTTTTTTGGCAAAGATAAAAGCGGTAGTATCGGAGTATACTTAACTGTTACCTACAGGTAAGCCTATAATAAGGCTTACCTGTAGGTAAAATGAATATCTCCTAAACCTTCACGGTTTAGGAGACATTTGCCCTGAATGCAGCCGCTGGCTGACTTTCAGAGCTTCTTGCCGACTCCTTGCCGGAAAGTGACCTCCCACGCGCATGCGCGGGAGTGACGTCATCGCGGCTCTGGCCACTCACATCACCAGAGCCGTCGAACCCGGAAGAGACGCAGAGGGGACATGACAGCTCCCTCAGTGGTGACCTGGCGACTGTGTCGGGGCTTCGTTCTAAGGTAAGTTTTTCATATTGAGCTAGTATGCAATGCATACTAGCTCATTATGCCTTTGTCCTGCAGGGTTTGTTTGTTTTTTTTATTTGTTTTTTTTTTGAGGATACAACCGCTTTAAAGCGTTTGTTACCCCCAAAAAAATAAATAAATAAAGATCCTGTTTCTTTAACCACTTTACCACCGGAGGATTTTGCTGTCTTCCGTCCAGGCCACTTTTTGCGATTCGGCGCTGTGCGACTTTAACTGACAATTGCGCGGTCGTGCGACGCCGTACCCAAACAAAATTTACGTCCTTTTTTTCCCACAAACTGAGCTTTCTTTTGGTGGTATTTGATCACCTGTGCGATTTTTATTTTTTGCGCTATAAACAAAAAAGAGCGTTTATTTTGAAAAAATAACAATATTTTTAACATTTTTTTATATGAAATTCCCCCCCAAAAAAATGTAAAAACCAATTTTTTTAAAAATTTTTGGCCAATTTGTTTTCTGCTACCTATGTTTGGTAAAAAAAATCACAATAAGCGTATTTTGATTGGTTTGCGCAAAAGTTATTGCGTTTACTAACAAAGGGAAAGATTTCTGTCATTTTTGGTGTTTTTTTTTTTTAACGCGTAATGGCGGCGATCTGCGATTTTTTTTGCAGGACTGCGACATTGCGACGGACAGATCGGACCCTTGACTGACATTTTTGACACTTTTGGGGGTACCAGTGACATTACTGCAGTAATCAGTGCTATATATATGCACTGTTACTGTAAAAATGACACTGGCAGGGAAGGGGTTAATTTTATTGGAGAGGGAGGGGTTAATGTATGCCTGGTGCTTACTGACGTGTGGGGGGGGGGAGGGGACTGAGTGAGTCATGGACAGATCGGATGTCCAGCTATGCTGAACAGTCCTATCTGTCACTCCCTGTCACTATGGAGATCCGCTCGCTTGTGTTTACACAGGCGGGCGGATCTCCACACTAGATCCCCGACGATCGGGGCAGAGCAGCGGCGATCACCGCTGCTCCTCCCCTGGCCCGACTCCCGCTGTGACTGAAAACAGCGGGAGCGCGCCTCCGGGGGCGCGTGAGCGCCGCCCAGAAGGGGGAGTGTCTGACGACGTAGTACTACGTCGTCAGACGATAACGAGCCACTCTGCCGCAGTAATATTACTGTGGGCGGTGGTAAAGTGGTTAAAGCATGTTTTACAGCACAGCACTTGTGCCACCTGAAATACCTGGCTGATCCTGCCAGTTTCTGCCCTTCTTCCTGTACACTGACCATGGTGTATCATGGCTGCTGAGACCTGACACCGTGGTCAGTGTACGTGTCTCCGTCATCTGCAGCTCTTCTGTCCTCCTCTGTACTCCTCCCCTGTGTCAGGTGCCTGCCCCCTCTCCTCCTGCTGCTGAAAAACCTTTTGATATCTTATGTAATCCTCTCTATTTCCTAATGCTAGGTGCTCCTGTCACTGTGTTTTATAAAAAAAAATGCTGGCTTTACCCGATTTCAGAGCTCCGATCGGCCGTCACTTGACCTGCCAGCTCTCTCCTCCTCCCCTCCTTCCATCCTGACTCACATCAGCCAGTCATGTGATGGCAGATCAGCGCTCTGAAATCGAATAAAGCCAGCATTTTTTTTTATAAAACACAGTAACAGGAGCACCTAGCATTAGGAAATAAACAGAGTTGTATAAAGTACTCGAAACCCATACTTGAGTAAAAGTACAAGTGCTCGATCAAAAAGTGACTTGAGTAGAAGTGGAAGTGCTCGATCAAAAAGTGACTTGAGTAGAAGTACTAAAGTATTCAACATTTTTTGTACTTAAGTATTGCAAGTAGTATTTTTAAAAATTTTGCTACTCAAGTACTGAAAGTAAAAGTACCAGTAGTTTTAAAAAAAAATTGCTACTCAAGTACTGAAAGTAAAAGTACAAGTACTGTGTTACGTAGTTATTAAAGAAAGAAGTCAAAAGTTTGAACATCATATTGTTTTTTATTATTAAATGCAGCATACAGTAGCATTTATTTCGTATGCGCTGATAATACACATGTTTTGAGCTTCATGAAACCTCCATCTACTGTTCTGGCAGTGGTAATTTTTATAATAGTAACGAGTAACTATGCAGCACAAAAAAAAATATCGGAGTAGAAGTATTGAAATCATTGAAAAAATGTAGTGAAGTAAAAGTGGAAGTAGGAGAAAAAAAGTCTACTCTAGGAAAGTACAGATACCGCCTTTCGGTACTTAAGTACAGTAGTGAAGTAGTTCTACTTAGTTACTATACATCTCTGGAAATAAAGAGAATTATATAAACTTAGCAATGTGGGTTAATAATCACTTTAAAGTGATTGTAAAGTCTAGTTCTTTTTCCTATAAAAATAATAAACATGTTATACACACCTGCTCTGTTGCAGTGGATTTGCACAGAGCAGCTCTGATACTCCTCTTCTCGGGTCCCTCTTCGGTGCTTCTGACCCCTCCCTCCTGATCAGTGCCCCCACATCAAGCAGCTTGCTATGGGGCACCCAAGCCGAGTCACAGCTCTCTGTGTCCATACAGACACGAAGCCTTGACCCCGCCCACCCCCTCTCTCTCCTGATTGGCTAGCTGACTTTGATTGACAGCAGTGGCAGAAATTCAGGAGAGAGAATCTCCGATGGTTGAGACACTCGTGGACATTGCAGAACATAGAGGGACCTCAGGTAAGTGTTAGGGGAGCCGAGGGGGGCTGCACACAGAAGATTTTTTTATAGCTCTTAATGCATTAAGATAAAAAAAATTTCTGACGTTACAACTCCTTTAATTGAACAAGCTCATAGTTAAAAGCTGATTGGCTACCATGCACAACTGCACCAGAGTTTGCACTCTCCAGTTTTAGTAAATCAACCCCATTGTGTAGGTGCATGGGGGCAGATCACTCTACATTTGCATGCTATCATAGGTGTGTGTAGGGGGTGTGCCCAGACTTCCATCATGTTGCCGGCCCCCAGCCCGCAGTGCTGCTGGCGTCCCTCCTCTCCCCTCAGCTGCTGTGGGGTATGTTTCAGAATGGAGAGTGGGGGAAGGGGCTAGTAAATATGTCATTTACCAGTGCTTTCCTTCTCTAAATGAATGCAATGAACACACTCACTGTGTTCATTCATAAACGAAGCATAATAAACTTTGTTTACTATGCTTCAGTTTGTTAATGAACAGGAAGCCGCTCGGCACAGAGTACTTCCCATTAATTCCTTGTTCAGTACAGCTGAGGCTGCAGAGAAAGGCATGTATGTTTGGGCTTTGGGGTACACACCTTAATGTACACCTATGCAGGCTATGCTTCTTGTTTAAAAGTGCAGCACAGTGATTTTGCTTTACTGTTATCAAGTGTAAGTGGATCAGCCTAAGCAAACTGATTAGATGTAATCCTTGCTCTAGGTGGCTTTTCTTGTAATTGGGTTTATTCCTGCAAGTGTTCAGCAAAGATGCTAGTTGCATTTATCTGACAAACCTCCAAGAGGTAAACATTTGAGATAAAAGTTGCAAAAAATAAAATGATTCAGTATATCTACTCCATAATGTCCCTTCAATATAATAGAAAGGCTTTTGTTTCACTTGGTGGCAGATACATTTAAAACACGATCTGTCTATGCAATGGTGGCTGGATCCTATATGTATAAATGATACAGTAAGAATTCTCTCCAGTGACTCCGGAGAAGCAATTACTATTGACATTTTCTGTGCACGTAGCTTCTTTCCATTTGGAGGAAAGTCAAGGTTAAAAGGCAAATGAGTGGCATGACATTGCAAAACAGTGAGAATTAGGGTAGAAAATTGTTTTATAACCCAGATTATGAACATTAGCTCCCCCCATCCCTTCTCTGCATTCTCAATGAATAAAAGACGCAAACATGTGAATCTATTCCTAACGCATATTATGTCAGCCTGCTTTATTCCTAACATTTATGTCTATGCCGACCTCATCAGTCGACATTTCGTAAACAGTATCAGGGAAGAGTGGCATTTCATGCCCAGTGTTTTATGGGGAACATTACCATGACATTCGCATTCCAAATAGACAAGAACATGCATTGCGGGTTTTTGTGTTGACATAGGAATTTTCTTGTTATAAAAGAGCGTCATCTACTGGTGGTTATTTGAACTGCAATTGAAAACTAAAGTTCAATTTGTTGATCAGATGCTATTGTGCTATGTATTTTTAACTGATACCCAAAACAATTCCATAAAACAATGAGCTAAAAAGCTTACTAGCGTAGGAGAATAAAATTAGGTACCTTCAGTTTCACTTATGCCCTAGTTGTCTTGGGAAATTTTGCTTCTCTGTGGAATAGTGTTTATAAAACATTGGTGCAGGTTGACCCAAATATGGTTCTGAGGTGGATTAGGAGTGGATAAGGAGTGCAGCTTAAAGTATAACTAAAGGCAAAACTTTTTTTAGCTTTGGATAGAGTGGAGAGGGATTAGAAAACCTATTAGGTTTTTATATTGCTGTCTGTATCCCAGTTGGGGAGATTCACCCTCTCTATTTGTCCTGTTTACCATTATCATTGAAAGAGAAAGTAAAAGAAAATCCCAAATTTTGGATTGTCCTCAGAAAAGTAACAGAGGGGAAATTTTCCAATGGGGACACTAGTTCTAGTGACGGGAGAGGGGCCACAAAAGGATTCCATTAATTTAATATCATAGATATCTTGGCCAGGACATTTGGCCTCTTTTTAAAATGGTAATATTGCCCCACATTCTCTACCTATTTACAACTTTACCAATGCCTATTTGTTCTCCCTATTTTGACACCTTATATTTATTAATTATGAAATGTATTGAGCATAATGGTAGAGCAAAATACAACATATTTGTCACAATCAGGGGTCGAGCTCGAAGATCTGTTGCTTTAGCAGTAGCGGAACTACCACTGACCAGCAGGGTAGGTAGACAGGCAATCACCCTGGCAGATGACATGGGCTCACCTGAGGTGCGTAGTCTAAGTATTAACTGATGTTCACCAGAGCTCCTGATGGTGGACATGGATTTTGCTGCATGTTAGCCCCAGGTCATGGTCCTCAGAATCGCCCTACGAGGAGGTGAGCAAGCCAGGGTCCAGAAGGGGATAAGCAGGTAAGGACAAAACAGAAGTATTGTCAGTAAAACAGGCCAAAGGTCAGTAACAAGTAGTTGCCGGTTGGGATCAGGCAGAACCGTAGTCGAAGAACAAGCCAAGGGTTCGATAACAAATAGTAAAAGGTAGTTTTAATCAGCGCTGACCAGTTAAATATGTAAATGTTCTTACTACCCCCAATTAATTACCATACAGTAAAATAACTTGCGTTTTTTTATTGTCACATAATTCATTAGCACAAGCACTTTACTGTGACATTGATTTATTTGTTTATTGATATAATAATTATTGTTCACCACTTGGATTATTTAATTGTCACATAATCAATCAGCACGAGCACTCCATTGTGATATTCATTTATTTATTTAATTGATGTAATTATCTACTTAACATTTATTTACTTGACATCTACTCACAAGTACTACACTGTACTTCACTTTATATATTTTATCCCTTGGCGCTGCATTTTCTACTCTTTATGATAACAAATAGTAGCACAATGTGGATGGAAGCAGGGAAGATGAGAGCAAAAAACTGGCTGAAGAGAGCGCAATAATTTGGCAGAGATATGGCTTATATCAGGAAGTTCATGGAAGGAGAAGAATCAAGTCAAGAATCAATGGGTCAGACAGGGCACTGTCCAGCATCTCAGGTAGCCCAGTGCCAAGTGCCCAGTGCCAAGAGTCATTGCCAGACACAGCAGAGATCCCAGGTTCAAGTCCAGGCCCTGAAAGTATTTAGTGGCTGATGTATAGCAAACTGCCTCCTTTAAACAAGTCCCCCCCCCCCCCCCACTATGCAGGCATCCATTACTGCCTGGAGAGCTCTATACATCTTGCATAATCTTCACAGGAATCCCACGCTTAAAAGAATTGAGAAGGTGATTCAGGAATTTTGCCTTTCAAATATAGAAATTTTAAAATATCTACAAATATCCTAACAGCCTATAAAAGAGTTTAAATTACAATCCATAATTTAGCACTGCAATTCTACAACTGTGCAGAAAAGGTTGTGGACAAGTAAGCAATCCGATGCACACTCTATGGCCAAAAAGTACCTCAATAGCTTCTGACAAAAAAACTTTTAAATTATTTCAGAAGAAAAAGGGATCATAACTTTACCTAAACCCCCTATTACCATCTTAACCACCTCCCATCCGGCCACTGCACATATACGGCCAGGTGGGAGCTTCCTTCTTCTGAGTGGACATTCCTGAATGTCCTTCAGAGGGAGGGAGATTGCGGGGCTGTGTGCCCACACAGCTGTGCGATCCCGGTGTGCCTGTGTCCCCCAGACACAGCGCAACACCACTCGGCAGGAGGGCTCTGTGATTGTCCAATCACAGACACAATCTAATGTAAACACAGCCATTTTCATGATGATCAGCTCTGCTTCTCCTCACACAGAGCCTGTGAGTGAGGAGCGGAAGAGCGGATCTGTGCTGCCAGCCAGGGATCAGTGAGTTTACAGTGCTTTTACTACTTTTTACTCACTGATCACCCAGCTAGTGTCCCCGACACCGTAAAAACACCTGTCACACATGTGTCCCAGTAAAATAATCTGTCCCTGTGAACATCTTCCACATCATCTGCCACATCTGCCTGTAATCATCTGCCACATCTGTCCGTAATCATCTGCCACATCTGTCCATGGTCTGCTACATCTGTCCGTGATCTGCCACAACTGTCCCTGTGAACATCTGTCACATCTGTCCCAGTGAACATCTGCTACATCTGTCCCAATGAACATCTGCCACATCTGGTCCAGTGAAAATCTGCCACATCTGTCCAAGTGAACATCTGTCACATCTGTTCCAGTGAACATCCGCCACATCCAGTGATTAACACCTGTCACACATCTGTCCCTGGAATCATCTGCGCAC